>NW_024070204.1:59570378-59619505 GCF_014754425.2 Oryx dammah | reverse complement strand
CATGAGGATGCAGAGAGAAGGGACCACATGAGGATGCAGAGAGAAGGCAACATCAGAAAGAGAAGCCACACCAGAGGTCAGCCTGATGATGCCTTGATCTTGGACTTGGAGCCTACAGAAATGTGAGAAAATTCATTTCTGTTGGTTAAGCTACCTCATCTGTGGCATTATGTTACTATTCCTAGCAAACTAATACAGATTTTGTTAGGGTGAAGTAGAGAACTGCCGTAGCAAATGCCTATAGAGTGGAAGTGGATTTGGAACTGGGTAATGCATAGAGGCTGGATGAGTCCTGAGGTCCTTGTTAGAAGCCTAGAATTGTTATGAAGAATTTGTTGGCAGAATTATGGACGATAGAAATTCTAGTGAGGGCTCAGAAAGAAGAGAACTGTACATAGAAAGCTTCTACCTATCTTGTTTAGTTGCCAAGTCAGGTCCAACTCTTTGAGACCTCATGGACTACAGCCCACCAGGTTTCTCTGTCCATGGGATTTCCCAGGAGAGAACACTGAAGTGGATTGCTATTTCCTTCTCCAGCAGACCCTGGGATCGAACTTGCGTCTCCTGCATTGGCAGGCGGATTCTTTACCACTGAGTCACCTGTGAAGCTATTATCTATCTTAGAGATACACATATCATCATGAACAGAATGCTGGTAGAATATAAACATTAATGATGATTCTGGTGACATCTCAGTGGTAGTAAGGAATATGTTATTGGTCTGTGGAGGAGAGGTGACTCCTGTTATAAGTGGTAAAGGACTTGGCTGAAATGTATTCTTGTGGAACATAGGACTTGTCAGCACTGCAACTGGGTATTTAATTGAGATTTCTAAGCAAAGTTTTGAAGGTGTGGCCTGGTATCTCTTTACTACTTATGGTAAAATGAGAGACTAGAGAGATAAACTGAAGAGTCTGTTAAGCAAAAAGAAACTAGAAATTGAAGTTTTGGAATGTTCTTAGCCTATTCATATTTCAAAAAACGAGAAGGCATGTGGCTTGCCAATCATTGCACAAAGAGATGGTCCATGATCTTAATATGTTATCTCAGCAGAAGCTCAGAATAGAGGTGGGATTATTCCAGCGAGACACTGTCAGTTTGAACAAAGAGATCGAGACAGGATGAAATGAAGGAAATCTTTCAGATTTCCAGGATTCTACAGGATAGGACAATACAGCTATCCACACGTGAATGTGCTTTATCCCTCAAGAAAAGGGAAGGACCCTCTGAAAGGCAATTCAGAGATTAGCAGGCCATTCCAACTGCAGACCTAAAGCTTACACTTTAGGGGCAGAGAGGAGAGGCTGTTACCTCCTCAGTTTCAGAGTGTGGGACCATCTTCTTTCTTTCAGCAGAATCAGGCTACCCACTCCCAGTGGGTAGGGCATCACAAAAACATGTAGAATTGGGGGCTGCCATCTAGGGCTAAAGAGTTGCTGCTGCTGCTCCAGTGGGCCAGAAGGCAGAACATGGAGCCAAAGAAGATTATTCTCATGTTTTAAGATACAATGGAATTTGCCTTGTGAAAGTTTTGGAATTGCTTGGACCTGTCTTCCTTTTCTTCTTCTGATTTTTCTCTTTTGGAATGGAAATGTTTACCTTATGCCTGTCCATTGTATTTTGGGAGCACACAGCTAGTCTGTTTTCTCAGGGTCATAGCTGGAAAGGAATTTTGCCTTTGTATAAATTTTACCTTGAGTTTCATCTACACCTGCTTTAGATGTCATTTAGTGGGACTTTCAACTTGGAATTGATGATGAAAAGGGTTAAGACTTTTGGAGTGGTTGAGACAGCATGAATGCACTCTGTGTATGAGAAGAATACAGATTTTGGAGAGCTAGAGGGACAAGTGTTATAGACTGAACTGTGCCCTCTGTATGTTGAAACTCTCTTCCCCTAGCACCAACTGTATTTGGAGACAGGGCCTCTGAGGGATATATGAAGGTTAAGTGACATCATAAGGGAGACCTTAGTCAAAGAGAAGTTGTGCCCTTGTGAGGAGAGGATTAGACACCAGGGAGCTCTCTCTACACTCACACAGAGGAAAGGCCTTGAGAGGGCACAGTGAGGTGGCCCTCTGCAAGGCAAGAAGAGAGATCTCACCAGAAACCAACCATGATGGGCTTGATCTTGGACTTTGACCTCCAGAAATGTGAGAAAATAAATTTCTTTGGTTTAAGCCACCCAGTCTGTGGTATTCTGTTATGGCAGGCAGAACAGATTAATACAGGTTCATTCTGACTTTTGTGGGCTTCCTTTATTCACTGATGCCCTTTGTTCTTGACATTGATGACCCTCTCTTTACTCTTTCAAATCACATTTTATATATTTTTTTGGGGGGGTCAAAATATGCCTAATTTTTAAAAATTATCCCCAAACATCAGTGACTAACTGTGCCTAATTTATTTTTTGTCCTCATGACTCATTCTACATGCTATATGTTGTTAGTATCAGTATCATCTACCTTAATTTTTTTTAAAAGTTTACACACAGTAAAATTGACTTTGTGCATCAGATTTTAAAAATAAAGGGCTCCAAATACACAGAGAGGAATGCAATAAACAAATGAGCAAAAATGCAAGAGTTCACACCAAAACCCACAACTTTGGATATTTATATGGCATTTTCAAAAGGGCACAGTCCCCATTGTCTCAAATACACAAGATACAGAAAATGAAAATAATTTAAACAAACAAAATGCTGGAGTTAATCACCGAAAAACTTAAATTAGGAGTCTTTATTTTGTAGTTCAAAGAAAAATAAGTAACAGCTAAAATGTTTTAAGTCAGAAGGACTGATCAGAGTTGTATTTTAAAATGAAAAAATATGAATTACTCACAATTGGAAATTTGGGAAATATGTATTTATATAGAAGCAAGGTACTCTGCAACAATTTGTTCCCAGAGATAGGATATTAAATATTCAGGGTTATGGAGTTTGATGGTTTAGTAGGTGTATTAGTTTGCAGGACTGCCATAACAGAGTACCATAGCATGGTTGAGTTAGACAACAAAGTTATTTTTTTTTCACATTCTGGAAGCTAGAAGCCTGAGGTCAAGGTGTTGGCCGGGTTTATTTTTTCTGAAGCCTTTCTACTTAGCTTGGAAATGGCCATCTTTTCCCTATGTCCCTACATGGTTTTCCCTCTGCATGTGTCTCTGTTATAATCTCTTCTTCTTATAAGAACACCAGTTATCTTGTACTAGGGCCACTTACATGACCTAATTTTACTGTAATTACCACTTTAAACACTGTATCTCTAAATACAGTCACATTTTGAGGTACTTGAGTCTCTGGGTTTCAACCGAGGGATTTGATGGGGAAAAGGGGACACAATTCAACCTGTAACAGTAGGGATTTCTTTATCAACTTATCTCACTATCAAAAGTGAAAGAAAGAAAACGAAGTTGCTCAGTCATGTCCGACTCTTTGAGACCCCATGGACTGTAGCCTACCAAGTTTTACCATCCATGGGATTTTCCAGGCAAGAGTACTGGAGTGGGTTGCCATTTCCTTCTCCAGGGGATCTTCCCGACCCAGGGATTGAACCTGGGTCTCCCACATTGTAGGCAGACACTTTACCATTTGAGCCACTGAAATGGCTCTCTAAAGTGAGTTAGAAGTTCCTTCATCCACAACAAGCATTCAAATCAGGTGTGGGGACTATAGACCCTATTAATCACCACATTCCTAAATTTTAATTTATATTAAGGTATAATAATGTATTATATGATAATATATAATATTATAAATTATATTGTAAATTGGTTAAGCATTCTATTTTGATATAATATGCAAGAGTAAACTATGATTCCCATGGAAAGGGAATGGCAACCCACTTCAGTATTCTTGCCTGGATAATCCCATGGACAGAGGAACCTGGTGGGCTACAGTCCATGGGGTCGCAAAGAGTCGAACAAGAATGAAACGACTAACACACACACACAAACTATGGTTGAGCCCAGTGATCACAAATTCCAAAGGAGTTTTGTTGTAATTTGGGGTATTTGGTAGATGTACTTGGTTTTCCATCTTGTGTATACATGATGAAGAGGGTGAAATGGTGCTTGAAACTCTACACTCTTTTTAGGGTCACAGTTAGCTTATTATTTACTTAAAAGGTAAAGCAAATAAATTCCTAATTTGCTCTTGAGGAAGTCCTTAAGCACAGGGGAGAAGAGAACCAAAGCTTTTCTCTCTGGGTCGGCTCTGGGATGGAGTCAGTGAGGTATTTTGATGAAATGCAATAATGCAACTTCTAAAAGAAATACTGTGCACAGTGGAGTATCTATCTATCTATAATACATATACAGACACACGTATGTGTATATACACACATACACACATTATACATGTATATACATACACATATATTATATAACTATGTATACATGCTGTTGCTGCTGCTGCTGCTAAGTCACTTCAGTCGTGTCCGACTCTGTGCGACCCCATAGACGGCAGCCCACCAGGCTCCCCCGTCCCAGGGATTCTCCAGGCAAGAACACTGGAGTGGGCTGCCATTTTGTGTATGTATAGCTATGCTATATATACACACAGTATATACAATATATAGCATATTATATATACAATATATAGCATATTATATATATAATATATACTATATGTATATATAAACATATATATTATGTAAATTATATATTAAATGTATAAACACAAGCAATGTACTTAGTCACTCAGTTGTGTCCGACTCTTTGTGACCCTTTGGATTGTAGCCCACCAGGCTCCTCTGGCCATGGGATTTTCTGGGCGAGAATATTGGAGTGGGTTGCCATTTCCTCCTGAAGGGGATCTGCCCAACCCAGTGATCAAACCTGCATCTCCTGTGTCTTCTGCATTGCAGGTGGCTTCTTTATCTGGTGAGACATCGAGGAAGCATACAAGTAATATATAATATTAATATGTTACTATTATATATCCATATTATTTATATTTTAATACTTATAATAATTATATTTAGAAATTATGTATATGATATTAATATAAACATAAGTTGGGGGCTGAGATGGTGCTTGGATAATATACATATATACTAAATACACAAATACATACATAATTCATGTATAGTACACATAATATGCAATATGTTGTATTATATATTATGTAGATATGTGTGCATCCTTCAGGCACTAACCTGCATTTAAACAGTTTTAGTTAATGCTTTACTCTGCTCTCTTAGGCATTTAGCAGAGGGGAACTTACACTATATGGACACACACCCCCATTCTCCATATTATAAAAATTACCTACTTTTCTAACAGTGACTACATATAATAACTATAGTGAAAATATTTTTACAACACTCCTAACCTAAAGGTAGGCATTATAAATGCTATGGGAAGTTAAAGAAGATTCTCCAGCAGGTTGAAAATTTCCCACAAAAACTCTCTCAGGACTCAGTATTTGTGAGACATGGGGTTTGTATGGCACTCAGGATTTGTAAGACATTTGTTATCTTGTGTAGGAAACATCAGGTTAGACGTCATCATTTCCCTTATTTTTTGCAGATGATGATCACAGGAAAAGCCAAGTATGGAAAAACCTGAGCAAACATTTCGGGTAAGACTGAGTACAGCATAACACAGATACTGGGTATAAAGAAGGTATAACCCCAAAGTAACTTCCTAAACAAGTGTTTCCATCCTCATCATACCTTCTGACAAAGGTCAGGCTGCATGACGTGACCAGCAATAACAAACTGTAGCCCTGGGCTTTTGTACTGGCCCCTGTTTCCTTCCTGGGATGTAAATAGTCTACTGGAGATTACATAGGGGAGAGTTGCAAAAACCTTTAGTCTAGGTTTTCTAGGCCTTGATTTTTATACAATTCCACTTCCCTAGAATACGTACACTTCTGACTAAAAACAGACCAAAGGAGCGTAGTGCTGTATCATCTTATTCATGCACTGGTCATATTGGAGCACTGTTTGTCCTCTGACCCCCCTCCCACCCTGAACAGAGCTATCTGCCTTGGTCAGCATGGGTTTTTTTCAAGAGTGGGTGGGCTATCCCCATTAGACCGTCTAATTCCATACCACTGTCCTTATTGATGGGGCGCATTATCAGTTTGAACACTTTCATGGGAAAACAGACATAGAAAAAAGGTGCTTTCTTAGAGCAGAAATCAGAATCATTTGACTCTCCTAGCCAGATTATCTAAAAGTTACGCCCTCATATTTCTTCCCCAGAGCTTCTTGTGTAACTTCTCATGTCCCTTACTGGTCCATGGGTATCTACTATGATGAACAGCATAAAAGGTAAAGCTAATGGACTGAGCCACACAACCAACTGTTAGCAGACTAGAACTCACTGATATAATTTAAAATGAGAAAGGTGATGGCTTTGGAAGTGGGATGTCTGGGTGAAAGATGAGAACAAAGAACAAGTAACACTTCTAATTTGGGTCTGACAATGCTGGTGAAGTTAATGGCAAACAGAACCAGACCTTTTTCTCTGATGACAATCATGAATACTCATTATAAAGGCAGAAGAAATGAGTCCAAGAGCAGAGATCATTATTCAGTTCACCAATCCTAACTCCAGTTACTAGGCTCGGCTGTATTATTGAAAAAGTTATTTCCCCTGCCTAAATTAAAATAATTTTTTTGGCCATTAGCCTGTTGTTTACCATGTCCCGCCTGTGGCTAGTCAGAAGGAAGATCCTGTTTTGATGACCAGAATCAGGAACTCTGTATAGGAGGTAAAATCATGTTCCAGAATCTGCTTATCAGTCAAAATCTTGAGAATCTACTGAAGTGACATTCTCCTTTACCAAATATTCGCTTGCACGCATATGCACACACGCACACACAGACACACACACACTCTTCCATGTTGGAGACCCATGGGTTCTCAGTAGCAATATCATGGGCCTTCATGGACCAGGTGAATAGCAGTGATGTCGAATGTGTCCTGACTCCCCTCCTTCTTTTCCATCCCTCGCTAAGCTGCCCCTTTATAGCGTCCTCCTGATCTTTTGTCCCAGGCTGCCTTGATCCCTCTCACTTACTGCAGCCAAAGTCAACTATCAAACTCATCCACCCAGCCTGTCGCTCACCTGCTTCCATCATTTCCAGGATTTTCCTCCAGTCATGGATAGAGCCCCCACAGTCTGGGCCTTATCTCTGCTTCTCCATCCTCACCTTTCCTCATATCCTGACTGATATTCAATGCCCCAGAAGTTTCAGATTTTGTGAAACTTCCTGCACATATTTTTTTGAGTCCATGATATTATTTTTAGTAGTCATATCAGCCTAAAACCCATATACCCTCCTCACTCCTATTCTTTATTTGGTTAATTTGCTTTGGCCATCCATCATGTCTTGGATATATCCATATTGCTTATCACACTGCATTCTAATTATCTGCTTAGGTTTCTGTCTTTTCCACTAGACTGACTATAAGCTTCTTGAGGGTAGGCGCTTGTATCTTATTCTTACTTGTATCCTCAGATATTAATAAAGGGCTGTTATTGAGTAGGCATTTGATAAGCATTTGATTATCAAATGGATAAAAAATGAATAAAGAAAAGATGCTTAATATTTAATCACTGACTTTTCAACTCACGGTGCTGTCCCTTTTGTGGTAAAAGGTAGCCATTCTTATGCATCTTCAGGATGTAAAAGGGAACATATATAGAAAGGTAAGCTAAATGAAAGGAGAAGGAAATGGCAACCCACTCCAGTATTCTTGCCTGGGAAATCTCATGGACAGAGGAGCCTGGCGGGCTACAGTCCATGGGTCACAAAGAGTCAGGTATAACTTAGTGACTAAGCAACAGCAAACTACATGAAATGAAATATGTGAAAGAACTTAGTAGAGTGCTTGGCATTACATGATGCTCAATGCTGATTCTTTTCCCCTTACATTAAATTATATAATTATGTAGAAATTTAATTTATTTAAAAATTTGTTACATAAATTCTTAGATAATGTAAATTGATATGACTTTATATTTAAAATATAGCTTATAAATTATGATATACAAATATTTCCTTAAACCATCTTTCAAAGTAGAACCAAAAATTAAAGAAAAATATTTTATTGAAGTTAATCAGCAGTTATTTGGAACATTATGTCTACATGCCAACCACCATGCTAAGGTGCTTCAGAGGGCAGGATTTGGATCTCCCTGCCTTCAGGGAGCTTATAATCACGTGGACCTCACAGTAACTGAGCTCTCCATCGTGATTCCTCAGAACCCTGGAGCTACCCAGTACAATTTTAAGTATATGTTTCTAGATCAAAATTAACTGTTACTTCACCCTTATTCTTTTTTTTTTCCAATCTGGAAAGAAGTCATTATTTTTATAAAATCATGGATGCCAGGGACAGAAATGGTCTCTAATTTTAGATCTTATCTAAGAACAATTTCTAAGGCACATTGTGTTATACATGCCATCATTCAGAGGTAGATTATTCAACCTCAGCCTGATCTGAGACTGCCTCTCTGGCACACCTACGAGAGAGGGAAAGGTGAAATGCCTTTGACTTCTTGGGGCTAATCTACTCAAAGTTTATGTGGGGAGGAGGCTGCATGACTGTTGTCACATGGGGTTGGGGAATTGGAACTATGAACTCCAAGGAGAATGTGGATGTTGGGAATTGGACAGTAAATTCCAGCTAGCCCTAATTAGATAAGCAGACACCAATTCTCCCAGGAGAGTGTCTTGAGGCCTTTACTAACTTACAGCTGTTGAAATGTTAGAGAAATTCTCAAAAGACACGAAGTAGACATTGGGAGCCGCTTCTGCTCTTTGGGGTCTGCCTTCCTCACTCGTAGGCCCTGGGGATTGGCTTTAGTGCGCTGAGATTTTACTCCCTCACTTTCAGGTGCCTTGGGACAATATGTTCTCCTTGAAATTAGATTTGTATTGGTTTTAATGTTAATATCATAGGTACATATGTATGACTTAATGACATAGCAATAAAAAAGCAAGCTTTAGACATTTTAGAGACTTGGTTAGCCAGCAGTTCAATTTTGTCCTGACTCTCTCACCCTCTGCCCCAGGGGACATTTGGTGATGTTTGGAGACATATTTGTCTGTCACAACTGAGGCAGTGGTGCTTCTGGTGTCTAATAGATAGAGGTCAGGGATGCTGCTAAACACCCTATAACAATGCACAAGAAAACTCCCCTCAATACAGAGTCACCAGGCCAAAAACATCAATCATGTAGAAAGTGAGAAACTCTGGGTTAGGCCTTGGATAGTAAAATAAGGAATGGTGCAGCCTCCAGTTTAGTTATCTTGCTATATATTTCCATTTTCATCATGCTCCCACAAATATGTTTTAAACACAAACATTTAAATGAGGTCTCTATCCTCATGGATCTTATAGAATTCCTTTAGTGACGTCATGTAGATAGCTAAAATGTTAAATAGCAACACAATGAAATAATAAACAAATATAAAGCAGAGCATTAATTGCTAAACAAATTATATGAGAGGCTTTGCTATGAGTTAAGAAGTAGAAGAGGTCACAGTAAATCTAGGAATTTACACAAAGGTAACAGACTGTGGTGGAGAAGGCAGTGGCACCCCACTCCAGTCCTCTTGCCTGGAAAACCCCATGGGCGGAGGAGCCTGGTAGGCTGCAGTCCATGGGGGCACTAAGAGTTGGACACGACTGAGCGACTTCACTTTCCCTTTTCACTTGCATGCATTGGAGAAGGAAATGGCAACCCACTCCAGTGTTCTTGCCTGGAGAATCCCAGGGACGGGGGAGCCTGGTGGGCTGCCGTCTATGGGGTCGCACAGAGTCGGACACAACTGAAGCGACTTAGCAGCAGCAGCAGCAGCAGCAACAGACTGTAGGGTTGAGCATCGTGACTTTGATGGCTTGCCTTCACTAACACAAATATTAATTATGATGATATGCACAGAGGTTATCATAGCATTCATTGTATAATATTACCATGACAGTAACTTGATTTCCTATTTTCTTTCATAGATTGATGATTACTATCATGATTAGGTTTAAAGGCACTTCTGCTTAAGTCTGGGCAGTGTGGATCACTATCTCCTTTTTACAGGCTAGGAAATGAGTCACCCAGGGACGTTCACTTACTGACAACTGAAATGGCCACCACGTTTTCCACTAAAAGAGGTCATATTGTGCAAGATCCTTAGGATGGTTACTAAGGCTGAATCCTATGAAACTGCAGATACATGACACTGTTTTCACACACAAAAAGGGCAGTTTCATAGATCCAACTCAAATGATCCGTGAGTAGGCAGTGAAGTAGACTGTCCTGTCTACCTTTTTTTAGTGTAAGGTATTTAGGGCCACTGATATATTTACCTAGAATAAGCATACTTGGTTTTCTCTTTACTGTGGAATAGACTTATCTTTCAATTCTAGGAAGGAAGCCCAGTCTCCCATGCTTGGAAGAATTGTGATGGTCAACACTTGACTTCCCAGCCTCTCAGGCGGCAGCCCTGAGAATCTTCCCTGAAGGTACAATCTTTCCCAGGGGTTGAACAATCCCTGACCCAGGCAGGAAGGTTATCAGTTGACTTGGCCTCTCCATGGGTGGAGTCAGAATTAGTCTGACTTCCCTGAGCCCACAGTCCTTGTGTTAGGGATGAACCCTTGGCACCCCACAGCCATCACTCATTAATCCACCTCCTTGACCATATTCCAGCCTATACAGCTCACTATCTTCTGCCTTGGTTTCCTGAGTTACACCCACTCTGTTTTCCTTCTTGAGGTGTAGTTGTGCTGTGAATCCAAGGCAGCTCAGAACCCGATGAGCTTTTCATTATTTCAGCCTCTGATAGACTAGACTTGCCTCTGATAGTCCAGCCACTTCCTGGTATCCTGGTTTAAAACGGATAGCTCATCTAGCCACACGGCACTACCACCTCCATCTCTGTTCAACTCTCCAAGTGTCTCTAGCTCTGATGATGTCAGAGTTTGACCTTCCCCTTTGGACACTGACCTCACCTAGATGGCCCCACAGCTCTGTGACTTTCTTCTGAGACTCAGCGTGACTCACAGTACGGGTTACCTTCTGCCACAGAGGTGTGATATCATTCTAGGTGTCATCCTGGGTCACTCTCAGATGGGGCAATGACCACCAACACTTGGTTAGGGGTGCCCCTATTCCACTTACATGTTGATACAGAATCTCATTTTGTGGTGGCAATTAAGACATCATAAAGAAGGGCACAGAAGAGGGCTAGGAGAAAATCAAACACTAGCCAGCAAGAGCAACATAGGGAGATGGGATTACAGAAAAGATGACAGAGGAGGAAGGGGAGCTGGTCATGGCTCTTGCTATAACCCAGAGGCAATCTCAGGTGTGGCTAGTCTGGATGGGGAGAAGCTGCAAACATTTGCCTGCAACAGCAGCCCTTCTCTTTTTATGTGTGAAATTAAACTGGTGAGAAAAGTTATGGAGAATGTCCTTTAGCAACTCAACTGTGCTATAAACGAGTCCACCTGTCCCGACAATCAACTAGGAAGAAACACAAAGGGTAAGGTGATATTGGAATAGGGATTTGCTATTCATTTCGGAAATGCTTTCTACAAAATAACAGTTTCCTTTTCTCCCATCAGATAACAGGAATGATGGAAACATTTACATTTATTTCTTCTCATTTTTTTGTTGCTATAAATATTATAAAGAAATAAGTAAACAATAACTTGCATAACATTTATAAAGAGAAAAGAAGAACATACTAGGAGTTTTACTGGGCAAGCACTAAGTGATTTTCCTTCTGATTCTGATTTGGAGAAGGGGTATGAGATCTTGGAAGAACATTGACATAGGTGACATATGACTGTTAAAAGATGAATCAGATTAAAAATTTTAAATCTGTTTGAGGAGAAGTTGATTCTGGTTGGGCTGTGCCAAACTGGAAGTGGTTAGGAGCTCTACCAACAGAAGCTTGGGAGAAGACTTTCACAGAGAAAAGGCAGAAGCAAAGCAAGGAAAATATTGATTGGCTATAGTCAAAAGCCTAGTTGACTATTTGCGATTGATTGTCCTTAGGTTGGATTTCCTAATCTGGAGGTATTATAGGCTTAGAAGTTGGCTTGCTTAATTTGGCCACCAAGGCCTTAGAGCCCCCCAGTCCAATGGCCTCCTTGGTTAATTAATTTAACTTGACCCAGGTTCACACTCTGTCATTAACTAGCAGTCTACTATTGCTAGTGATATTAAATATTCTTATTTTAAAAAATGTTCATATTGAACAAAACAGATATTAACATAGCAAAACTCCAGGTACTTATCACTCCAAGGTAACAATTTTCTAAATTATTCATTTATTTATTTGGCTGTGTCAGGTCCTGTTTATGGCATGCAGATCTTTATTGCGTCATGTGGGATCTTCCTTTGTGATGCAGGCTCTCTAGTTGTGGCTTGCGGGCTTCCTTGCTCTGAGGCATGTGGATCTTAGCTCCCCTAACAGGGATTAAACTCACATCCCCTACATTGCAAGGTGAATTCTTAACCACTGGACCACCAGGGAAGTCCCCAGATTAACAATCAACATTTTGTAGTAGTTATTTCAGATTTTTTAAAATTAAAAATGATCAGTTTCCCCTCCTCCTTCTTAGAGTTAACTCCTACTTTGACGTTGGTGAATATTAGTTCTATCCACATTATAATGCACTAATTCCATGAAGATGTCTCCTTTAGCAAAATAATGTTATTTCTTGCATTTAAAAATTTTACATAAATAATGTCAAAATGTTTATATCAGTCTGCATCTTGCTTCTTGCTCTTAAATGGATGATTCTGAGACTCATGCATACTGAATATAGAATGGAATTCTAATCCATTCATTTCAGTTGTCATATAGAACCTCAGAGTATGGCTATCCTATAATTTGCTTATTCACCTGTTTGATGGCCATGGAGGCTATTTCCATTTTAAATTATGACAAATGAGGCTCCTATGAACATTTCACGCACGTCTGCTTGTGCACCTGTGCAAGAATTTCTCTAAAGCATATACTCAGGAGTGGAATTTCTAGGGTAGAGTGAAGGTACAGCTTCAACTTTACTGTGCAATGCCAAACTGTTCTTCAAAGCTGGTGTACCAAATAATCCTTCCAGTGAGAGTTGCCAGCTTCCTTCTCCCCAGATTCTGGTTAAACTTGGTACTACCAAACTTGGAAATTGCTCCAGTCCAATAGGTAGGACACATTATCCCATTGCTGTTGTAATGTGTATTTTCATATTCATGTATTTTTTTTGTCCAGATAGATTTCTTTTCCTGGGAATTATATGCTTCTATCTGCATCATTCAGATTCCTAGCAGGAAACAGATGGTACACTTAAATTAGAATCATTTTACACTAATTTAAAGGGACTGTTTACACAGTTGAGGGCAAGGGTTTTTTATGGTTAAGGAACTTCTTTACTAGCTGTTCAGTTCAGTTCAGTTTAGTCGATCAGTTGTGTCCGACCCTTTGTGACCCCATGGATTGCAGCACGCCAGGCCTCCCTGTCCATCACTGACTCCTGGAGTTTACTCAAACTCATGTCCATTGAGTCATGAGTTGGATGGTGATGCCACCCTCTCATCCTCTGTCATCCCCTTCTTCTCCTGCCTTCAATTTTTCCCTGCATCAGAGTCTTTTCCAATGAGTCAGTTCTTCACATCAGGTGGCCAAAGTATTGGAGTTTCAGCTTCAGCATCAGTCCTTCCAATGTAGTTCACTATAAAGGTTTTTATTTTTTATTTGTTGAGAGAGAATGACAGTCTGTTAAAAAGGAAGAACTGTGATTTTTAAAGGTTTCTCTTTTTTATTTTATTTCTGGCAGTGGGATTGGGAAATAGTTCTGGGGCAGCAGGAATTTTCACTTTGAATTTTCTCCCCAAAAAGGGTACCACTGGTTTAGCATCCAAGAAAGATCCCCTAATTCTGCTATCTTTATTTTCAAAATATGCTGTTCACATTTTGATGGGGGTCATTTTGCTGCTGTATCTCATGTAGAGTACTTCTATTGATTCATTTAAAATTATGTAGCTCTTCCTTCTACTTCTCCTCCTTCCTTCTTTTCCTCTTTGAAGTCAGTCAAAGCTGGGTTCAAATTCCAACTCTGTCTCATAACCTCTCCAAGCTACAATCAAGCTACAAGAGCTTCCTTATCTGTAGGGGAGTAATAATATGCACACATATGCATAGACATTTATATAGACACATGGTTCACAAACATATGCAAACTGGGCACATACCACATGCTCAACAAATGGTAGCTTTCTGCTGCTGCTATGAGTAAACACCTACTGTAGGCACCTACAATAGGCACTAGGGATAGAAGATAAATAAGGTTTAAGGCCTGCTTTACAGAGGTATTTGGATATATTTGTAAGCCAAGAAGTACAATGATGTATTTTAGTCACCATGACAAAAGTCTGCAAAAGATGAAAGGTTGAAGGAAGGAAACTGGGAGAAGTTAAAAAAAATCTTTAAGAGGAAATGATAGTGAATCAAATGCTAATGAGTAAGTATCTCCCAGGCAGACTGGTAGAGGTTTTCCAAGCAGTGTCTGCTTTATGAGCAAAACAGTATGAGTGAAGTAACTCATCCTATTTAGAAGCGAGCAGATTGGTACGTAAGGTGCAAGCCAGGAGAATAGGTGAAAAGATATAAGGTAGGAAAGAGGGAGAGGATAGAGGCTTTTAAATGCTATTCTATGGAAAATGCATTTTGAATAAAGTCCTATACACATAGTCCACATAAAAAGCTATTCAAGAGTTCACAGCAGAAGAGTAATGTGATCTGATTTGCATTTTTGAAGGAAAAAATTATTCTGGCATCATTTGGCAAACTAAAAGGGTTTGCATAGTGTTTAAGAGTCTGTGCTCTGTTGGCTGACAAAATAGGTTGGAACTTTTGGTCTCCCCACTTATTAGTTTTGTCAACTTGGGCAGTTTATTTAACCACCCAAAGCCTTACGTAAAGCCTTACCCTGTCTGTAAAACGGAAATAATTATATGCTTATCTCATAGAGTTGTTGGAGGATTAAATGACATAATTCACACAAACCACTTATGTAGTGCTTGGCATCTAATAAGCAAAGTTAGGAGGTAGAAACCCAAGGACCTTCCTGAGTTTATAAGTATTTGGAACCATCTTACTCTATCCCAGAAGAGAGCTTACTCTTTTGAATTGCCTCAGTCCTCTCGACTAGCTGTGGAGCTAAATTAATTCTAGTAAAGGAAGGGAAATAAATATACAAAGTAAAACAGAAATAAAAGACAACACCAACTGATAAAGAGTTTGTGATCTTTTTGTGTGATGAAACAGAATGTACATAAAAAGATTTCAGAATATGGAAATGCAAAGATGCCAAGTAGACATAATGCTAAGTGGAAGGACATCAAGGCAGAATACAGTGAATCTGGCCTCTCTCTGGGAACCATTGCTGAATGAGTCAGTCACGGACACTGCATAATTCATTTTTATGACTTGCATTCAAAAAAATTTTCAGTGCAGGCCTAAATAGTCCATCTTGAATATTTAAATTCAAAACTAGTGTATGACATTGCTGCTATATGTGTCTGGGCCTTGTTGAAAAAATGGAGATCCTGGAGAAAAGATGGAAGTAGAAGAATGGAAATGGTGACATGGGAAATATTTGTTTTCCTGGCATTTTTTCTCTAGTTTGGTATTCACTCCACTCCAATGGATGTTAACATGGCTTACAGTTCCTTGGACAATATACAGGCATTTCTGGGCTTCCCTGGTGGCTCAGCTAGTAAAGAATCTGCCTGTAATGCAGGAGACCTGGGTTCAATCCCTGGGTTGGGAAGATCTGCTGGAGAAGGAAACAGCTACCCACTCCAGTATTCTGGCCTGGAAAATTCCAAGGAATGTATAGTCCATGGGGTCACAAAGAGTCGGACACGACTGAGCGACTTTCACTACAAAGCTCATATAGCTTGGACAGTACTGGAAGTCTTGTCTGAAGAATACAATTTTAAGATAATAGACAAATTATTTCTGATAGTTCTAGGAGAGAAGATGGATTTCCTGAAGAAACTGATGTAAATCAGTATATCTGTACATCACATATCCTGCAGAACAGGAACTTCAGAGGTGCTCCCAGGCTCCAGCTAATACCTGTGTGTGTCTGCTTGACAACTGGAATCTCTTGACCATAGTCCTCAGTCAGGATGATTTGCTAACAGGTTTGGATTGCCATCAGAATGTGCTTTTTTTTTTTTTTTGAGGCTTTTTGGGAGATTATTTTTATTTTATTTTTCAAGATGAAGTTAAAAAAATCAAGGAAAAGAATGTCAGAGCATGTGTATATGAGTGTGGTTGCATAGAGGGACAAATCCCAAACAGGGTGCCCCTCATGATGCACAACCTGTATACACAATTTGCACAGTCAGTCAGAATCGAAGACCTTGAGCAAGTCCCTTTGTCTCTGTAGCTTCAGATCCTTATGCCAAGAAAGGGTATTGGGTTAGTAGATCTCTAAATGGAGAAGGCAATGGCACCCCACTCTAGTACTCTTGCCTGGAAAATCCTATGGATGGAGGAGCCTGGTAGGCTGCAGTCCATGGGGTCGCTAAGAGTCGGACACGACTGAGCAACTTCACTTTCACCTTTCACTTCCATGCACTGGAGAAGGAAATGGCAACCCACTCCAGTGTTCTTGCCTGGAGAATCCCAGGGACGGGGGAGCCTGGTGGGCTGCTGTCTATGGGGTTGCAGAGAGTCGGACACGACTGAAGTGACTTAGCAGCAGATCTCTAAATCCCCTTCCAATTCTAAATGCTATACATTTATATTACTTGCTACTATTTAAGATGCTTAAAAATCAAACAAAATTCAACATTTACTTTCTAAGAAAGGTAGTATTTATCGGTTTCATAAAAAGCAAAGAATGAGAAAATAAGAATAGCAACTCTATTGAAATTTTAGATTTTTACATGTTCAGGGTGAATGGGGTAATGTACTGCAAATATGTCTTTGTGGGAAAAGTATACAAACAGTGATTCTTACACGATAGGAAATGGAGAAGTGGGGTTGGGATAAGAGCAAATCTTGCCAGTAGGCTAAGTCTAGTCCATTGCCTGTTTCAAGCAGAGAAGTCATGGACTAAGGTCTGTGTTTCAGAGAATTTCTTCTAGTGCAGTGAAGAGGGTCAATTTAATAGGAAAGGCAGACCAGTTTGAAAAGCATTCTGGGAGACAGGAGAAGAAATGGTAAGGGTTTGGACCTGGGCTGTAGTCAACCTGGCTTACAACTGAGATTTTGCTGGAACATGGCCAAGATCATTCATTTAAATTTTGTCTATAGTGGCAGAGTTGCGTAGTTGCCTTTGAGACTGTACTGCCCACCAAACTTAAAATGTTTATTCTCTGGCCCTTTACAGAAATCTTTGCAACTCTTACTATAGGAAATCAAACTAGTTTGTCTTAATTACTGCTCCTGGAGTTCTGTCCTTTAGGTAAGATAACTCCACTTGAGGAAGGGTTTGGAAGCTCCCTCCAACTTGAGGACTCAGCAAGGACTACATCTTGACACTACTTTTTATGGGTGTGGCCACTGAATCTTTAAATCTGACTCACATTGGCATTTCAGGGGCCCCTTGACTTAAAAATGACTCTACTCAACAAACATCTCTTTTCTGAAATGATATCAGTGATGGGCATTTTAGATTAGAGAGCCTTTGGAACAGGAGACTTATGTCTTTCTTAAAATAACTGCCAAACTACATGCTGCTGTGATGTGAGGGGCAGAGTCAGTGAAGGCCATGGCCAGGAGGATGGCTGGTGTAGAGCAGGGTGGTGATGCCCTGATCCAGGAAGGAAATGGCAACCCACTCCAGTATTCTTGCCTAGAGAATCCCATGGACGGAGGGGCTTGGTGGGCTACAGTCCACGGGTCACAAAGAGTCGGACATGACTGAGCAACTTCATTTTACCATTTCTTGACCTGACTCCCAGGATCTCTTTAATTTTACTTAATTTTATTTTCTTTAACTTTTAACTTTAATTTCCCTTATTTCCTCTGTACCCCTTGATGTACCATAAGAACAAGATCTGAGTGCAATTTATATTTTTATCCACTGCCTACCCCCTTCCTTTTGTCTGTTTTTTATAATGAAGATGCTGAAGATGTTGTTCGTTCCATTGATTTCTGTATTGCCAGGACCAGTGTGGTGCTAGAACAGTGTATGCCTTCAACCATATTAGAGAGTGAATGAATGAATGAGTAACTGTGTTTTTATACTTAAAAATAATGTTTTTTGAAACTGAAACAAAATTTGTATTCAGCTTAAAGGGTACTACTACTCTAAAGATAAGGGAAAAAAGATTCTGATTAACTTGGGTTCTTGTCCTAGATCTGCTGCTATGTGAAACTGAGGAAGGTATCTTCCTTGGAAGATATCAAGGAAGGAAACTTTCAGGTCTCAGTTTCTTAATATGTTAAAAAAAAAAAAAGAGGAAATTAGTCTTTAGGACCTATACATTTCTTTCCTGATTTCATGTTCTTATCTTATTGTGAATCTCCAAGTCTTCTTTTGATGCTTGGTGCCAGTTAGTTATAGTATCAGGATACCTTAAATAGCACAATGAATCAAATAGGAATGTGTCCTCTGGAAAGTTTTAATAGAAAATGTGAGCTCTGAGAAAGGGTTTAGAGAAGGGAAAGTGCTTTCTAATTAATTAGAACTTTATGGTGATCACAGGGAAAATTTTAGAAAAGTATATTAGCTTAGGGGAGATGGGTGAGAAAAACAGCAAAAATAAGAGAATGAATATGAAAACAAAGGGATAATATATCAGTTCTTCCCATGAACTGTCTTTTTCCATATATGCAGGTGACCCTACATTTCCATGTGTAAATTTTGGAGTTCAAATCATGGTGGGTATGGTTGTATTTAAACATCTATGCTTGCAACCTAGATGTCCCTCAGCAGACAAATGGATAAGAAAGCTGTGGTACATATACACAATGGAATAATACTCAGCCATTAAAAAGAATACATTTGTAACAGTTCTAATGAGGCAGATGAAACTAGAGCCTATTATACAGAGTGAAGTAAGCCAGAAAGAAAAACACCAATACAGTATAGTAATGCATATATTTGGAATTTAGAAAGACAGTAACGATAACCCTGTATGTGAGACAGCAAAAGAGATACAGATGTATAGAACAGTCTTTTGGACTCTGTGGGATAGGGCGAGGGCAGGATGATATGGGAAAATGGCACTGAGACATGTAAACTATCATATGTGAAATGAATCACCAGTCCAAGTTTGATGCATGATACAGGGTCATGACACAGGGAGAAGGAAATGGCAACCCACTCCAGTATTCTTGCCTGGAGAATCCCAGAGACAGAGGACCCTAGTAGGCTGCCGTCTATGGGGTCACACAGAGTCAGACACGACTGAAGCGACTTAGCAGTAGCAGCAACAGGGTGCTCGGGGCTGGTGCATTGGGATGACCCAGGGGGATG
Organism: Oryx dammah; assembly: GCF_014754425.2. Taxonomy (NCBI): domain Eukaryota; kingdom Metazoa; phylum Chordata; class Mammalia; order Artiodactyla; family Bovidae; genus Oryx; species Oryx dammah. The sequence continues at coordinate 59,600,045 of NW_024070204.1, read as the reverse complement.
GGATGGGGAGGGAGGTGGAAGAGGGGTTCAGGATGGGGAACACATGTACACCCACGGCAGATTCAAGTCAATGTATGGCAGAACCAATACAATATTGTAAAGTAAAGTAAATAAATAATAATAATAAAAGAAGCCAAACTGAAAAAAATAAACAAAAACAAATTAAAAAAAAATAAACATCTATGCTTTGTGATTTTGGAAAAGATTCTCTCTCTTGCTCTCTGTCCCTCTGTCTTTCTCTCTCTCCTTCCACCTTTCTGTACCTCATTTATTTTTTCCACACTGACTCCATACAACCCAGAATATTCTCCTCTCAGCTCCCACATCTCTGGTCCATTTAATGCACATGCCATTTAGTAAGGGTTCAAAGATTAATAAGGCAAATACATTAAATACCCTTAGCTTGGTAGAAAGGCCTTTTTAGCTGGCTGGGAAGTTATGATTCTGTGCAACTCCAAGACTCCCAGGAGGAGAGCAAGGGGTCTATTTAATTGGCCTCTCCCTGTCTGTGTCTGCGCTCAAGGGCACAAGGGCACTTCCCCTGGGAGGTGATGGGGAGGAACAATTTTGCTTCCATGGCATGTGAAATTTCCGGTGGATTTTATTTTAGTAAAGATCAAGGCTCTGAAGAAGAGACTTGACTTGCAGACAGCTCCATAAATTCATATTCCATACTGTCTGTGCAGTTGGTATTCAGTGGGAAGACTCCTCACTGTTCTAATTGTCAGCTGCAGTGCCTACTAGGAAAAAGTAACTATCTCTTCAGAGGATACATTTCTTACAATTAAAATCAATCAATCAATCACCATCAATTAAAAATAAAAGAGAGATTAACTAACAGATTTCATTTTTTAGATCAGTTTTACCTTTACAGAAAAAGTGTAGAGAAAACAGAGTGTGCCCTATCCCCCCATCCCTGCCCCCCAGTTTTCCCTATTAACATCTTGCCAGTATATTTGCTGCAATTGGTGAATGGTATTAATGTATTATGTGAATAAAGTGCATACTTTACATTAGGGTTCACGCTTTGTGTTGCATTGTTCTATGGATTTTGATAAATGTGTGATGACATATGCCTATCATTACAGAATCATATAGAGTTGTTTCACTGCTGTAAAGAATCCCTCGTGTTCTATCTCTTCATTCCCTCTTCTCTCCTTCCCTTCCGCTGAACTCTGACAACCACTTTTTTACTCTAAGATTTGCCTTATCCAGAATGTTCTATAGTTAGAATTGTATAGCATGTAGCCTTTTCAAACTGACTTCTTTCACTTAGCTATATGCATTTAAGGATCTTCCAGTTTTTTTGTGGTTTGGCAACTCATTTCTTTTAATACCCAAATAATATTCCATTATATGAATATACCACAGTTTGTTTATCTACTGAAGCACATCTTGACTGCTTTCAAGTTTTGGCAATTACAAATAAAGCTGCTATAAACATTAGTGTGCTGGTTTTTATGTGGACATAAGTTTTCAACTCATTTGCATAAATATCAAGGAATGTATTGTGGATCATATGGTAGGAATATATTTAGTTATGTAAGAACCTGTCAATCTGTCTTGCCAAGTGGCCCTGGCATTTTGCATTTCCACCAGCAATGAATGAGTGCCTGCATTCCACATCTTCAACAGCATTTGGTGCTGTGGATCTGGGCCATTCTGACAGGAGCAGAGTGGTATCTCATTGTAGTTTTAATTTGCAATTCCCAAAACTCAGCAGTGGCAACAGGACTGGAAAAGGTCAGTTTTCATTTCAATCCCAAGGAAGGGTGATGCCAAAGAATGTTCAAACTACTGAACAGTTGTACTCATAGCAAGATCATGCTCAAAGTCCTCCAAGCTAGATTTCATCAGTATGTGAACTGAGAATTTTCAGCTGGATTTAGAAAAGGCAAAGGAACCAGAGGTCAAATTGCCAACATCCACTGGATCTTAGAAAAAGCAAGAGAGTTCCAGAAAAACATCTATTTCTGCTTCATTGACTACACTAAAGTCTTTGACTGTGTGGATCACAACAAACTGTGGAAAATTCTTCAGGAGATGGGAATACCAGACCACCTTACCTGTCTCCTGAGAAACCTGTATGCAGGTCAAGAAACAACAGTTAGAACTGGACATGGAACAACAGACTGGTTCCAAATTGGGAAAGGAGTGCATCAAGGCTGTATATTGTCACCCTGTTTATTTAACTTATATGCAGAGTACATCATATGAAATGCCAGGCTGGATAAAGCACAAGCTGGAATCAAGATTTCTGGGAGAAATATCAATAGCCTCAGATATGCAGATGATACCACTCTAATGGCAGAAAGTGAAGAGAAATTAAAGAGCCTCTTGATGAAGGTGAAAGAGGAGAGTGAAAAAGCTGGCTTAAAACTCATCATTCAAAAAACTAAGATCATTGCATCCAGTCCTATCACTTTCATGGCAAACAGATGAAGAAAAAAATGGAAACAGTGACCGGCCATTTTCTTGGGCTCCAAAATCGCTGCAGACAGTGACTGCAGCCGTGACACTAGACACTTGCTCTTTGGAATAAAAGCTATGACAAACCTAAACAGGGTATCAAAAAGCAGAGACATTACTTTGCCGACAAAGGTCTGTCTAGTCAAAGCTATGGTTTTTCCAGTAGTCCTGTATGGCTGTGAGAGTTGGACCATAAAGAAGGCTGAGTGTTGAAGAACTGATGCTTTTGAACTGTGGTGCTGGAGAAGACTGTTGAGAGTCCTATGCACAACAAAGAGACCAAATTAATCACTCCTGAAGGAAATCAACCCTGAATGTTCATTGGAGGACTGATGCTAAATCTGAAGTTCCAATACTTTGGCCACTTGACGCAAGAACCGACTCATTGGAAAAGATCCTGGTGCTGGGGAAGATTGAGGGTAGGAGGAGAAGGGGGTTACAGAGAATGAGATGGTTGGATGGCATCAATGACTCAATGGACATGAGTTATATCAAACTCCAGGAGATAGTAAAGGACAGGGATGCCTGGTGTGCTGCAGTCCATAGGGTTACAAAGAGTTGGACATGACTGAGAGACTGAACAACCACTACCACAAAGACATACCATCACTCCCTTCTCCTTTTGTCTTCATTGCTTTGCAGAGGATGAGATGGTTAGATAGCATTACTGACTCAATATACATGAATTTGAGCAAACTCTGGGAGATAGTGGAGGACAGAGAGCCTGGCATGCAACAGTACATTGGGTCACAAAGCTTAGCGACTGAACTTACAATATTGAGCATCTTTTCATATGCTTTCTTGCTATTTGTATATCTTTTGCTATTCATATCTTTTGCCCATTTTTAAACTGGGTTGTTTATTTTCCTATTGTTTACTTTAAGAGCCCTTTGTGTATCTTGGAACAGCAGGTTTTAATGAGCTCCTTCTGTTGTGATTAGACTCATCAGAGCCACAGAGGTTACTAAGCATATCTTGCCTTCATCAGGCTCATGATTTATTTGAGAATTAGCACCAAAATTAATGCACATCAGAGAAGAGCATAAGACAATAGGTAATTGCCACCACAAATGCATTGATTTTAGTCTGTAATATACAGTGGAATCTACTTAAATTTGTTTTATAGCCTTCTAAGCAGAGTGGTCTAGTGGACTAGATAAAGGTCCATCTAGTCAAAGCTATGGTTTTTCCAGTAGTCATTTATGGATGTGAGAGTTGGGCTATAAAGAAAGCTGAGCACTGAAGAACTGATGCTTTTGAACTGTGGTGTTGGAGAAGACTCTTGAGAGTCCCTTGGACTGCAAGGAGATCCAACCAGTCCATCCTAAAGGAGATCAATCCTGAATATTCATTGGAAGGACTGATGCTGCAGCTGAAGCTCCAATACTTTGGCCGCCTGATGGGAAGAGCTGACTCATTGGAAAAGAGCCTGATACTAGGAAAGATTGAAGGCAGGAGGAGAAGGGGATGACAGAGGATGAGAGATGGTTGGATGGCATCAGTAACTCGATGGACATGAGTTTGAGCAAGTGCCGGGAGTTGGTGAGGGACTGGGAAGCCTGGTGTGCTGCAGTCCATGGGGCCGCAAAGAGCTGGACATGAGTGAGTGACTGAACTGAACTGAAGTAGGGTGGAGTGCCACAGGTTTCTCACTCTTTTCATATTTCATGGTTTTCTAGATCCCTTTCTTCCACTCCACACATACAAATTGGCAATTAGGAGGCTAGTGTTTGATGCTATTTGTGGAGGAACACCCAGTTTTAGGTTTAGGTCATTTTTTAAATCTGTCTTGTAATAAAAGTTTATTTTATTTAGCTTGTTAGTTTCTTTTATTTAATTTTTTCTTCCAGACAGAGAGTTTTATATTTAAACTTCACATTATAGAGATGTCAGAAGGAAGAGAGAGAGAAAAAGGACTTGAGAAAATATTGGAAGAGATAATAACTGAAAACATTCCTAATATGGAAAAGGAAACAGCCAACTCCAGGAAGCACAGCGACTTAGGCAGGATAAACTTGAGGAGGCACATGCCTAGACATAGATATCAAACTGACAAAAGTTAAAGACAAAGACAAAATATTATAATAAAAGCAACAAATAATATATAAGAGAACTCCCATAAAGTTATCAGCCAACTGTTTAATAGAAACTCTGAAGGTCAGAAGGGAGTGGCACAATATACTTAAAATGATGAAAGGGAATAATCTACAACCAAGAATACGCAGGAAGGTTCTCATTCAGATTTGACAGAGAAATTAACAGCTTTACAGAAAAGCAAAAATTAAGAGAATTCAGCACCACCAGATCAACTTTGCAGCAAATGCTAAAGGAACCTCTCTAGGTAGAAAAAAGGCCACAACTGGAAACAAGAAAATTATGAATGAATACCACCAAAAAAAAAAAAAAAAGGAAGAAGAAGGAAATTACAGTGACTTGCTCCAGAAAGTGGGTATAAAAGAACAAACCTGAACATAATAAAAGCCTTATATGATAAACCATCAGCTAACATCATACTCAACAATGAAAAGCTGAAAGCATTTCCTCTAAGATCAGAAACAAGACAAGAATGTCTGTTCTTAACACTTTTATTCATCATAGTTTTGGAAGTTCTAGCCATGACACTCAAATGAAAATGAAATAAAGAGAAGCCAAATTGGAAAAGAAGAAGCAAAACTGTTACTGTTTGCAGATGACATGTTACTACACATGAAAAATCCTAAAGATGTTACCAGAAAACTACTAGAGCTTATCAATGAATTCAGTAAAGTTTCAGGATCCAAAATAAATACATAGAAATCTGTTGTATTTCTATACACTAACAATGAAGGATCAGAAAAAGAAATTAAAGAAACAATACCATTTACCATCACATTATAAAGAATAACAGAGAAGACAATGGCACCCCACTCCAGTGTTCTTGCCTGGAGAATCCCAGGAATGGCAGAGCCTGGTGGGCTGCCGTCTACGGGGTCGCACAGAGTTGGACATGACTTAAGTGACTTAGCAGCAGCAGCATAAAGAATAAAATACCTAGGAATAAACCTACCTGAGGGGGCAAAAGTTCTGTACTCTGAAAACTATAAGATACTGACAAAGAAATCAAAGATGACACAAGCAAATGGACAAATATACTGTTTTTGTACTGGAAGAATCAATGTTGTCAGAATGACTATACTACCCAAGGCAATCTACAGATTCAACGCAATCCCTATCAAATTACCAATGGAATTTTTCACAGAACTAGAACAAAAATATCTTAAAAATTTTTTTGAAACATAAAAGACAACCTCTTCAATCAGTGGTGCTGGGAAAACTGGACAGCTATATGTAAAAAAATGAAATAGGAACACTCTTTAACATCAAACACAAATAAACTCAAAATGGTTTGAAATAAACTCAAAATGGGCCTAAATGTAAGACTGGATACTATAAAACTCTTAGAGGAAAATATAGGCAGAACACTTTGACATTAATGCAGCAATATGCTTTTCAATCTGTCTTCTAGAGTAACGGAAATAAAAATAAAAATAAACAAATGGGACCTAATTAAACTCAAGAACTTCTGCTTGCAAAGGAAACTATAAACAAAATGGAAAGACAACCACAGAATGGCAGAAAACATTTGCAAATGATATGACCAACTAAGGATTAATCTCCAAAACTTACAAACAGCAATGGTGGCTAAATATCCAAAGTGAAGTTGCTCAGTCATGTCCGACTTTTTGTGACCCCATGGACTGTAGCCCACCAGGCTCCTCTGTCCATGGGATTTTCCAGGCAAGAATACTGGAGTGGGTTGCCATTTCCTTCTCCAGGAAATATCCAAAAAACAACCCAATGACAAATGGGCTGAAGGTCTACAGAGATTTTTCCAGAGAAGACATACAGATGCCCAACATTGCTAATTATTAAGGAAATACAAATCAAAACTACAGTGAGATATCACTGCACAGCAGTAAAAACAGCTATCATCAAAAAATCTACAAACAATAAATGCTGGAGAGTGTGTAGAGAAAAGGGAACCCTCCTATACTGTTGGTGGGAATGTAAATTGGTACAGCCACTATGGAGAACAGTATGGAGGTTCCTTAAGAAACTAAAAATAGAGCTACCACATGATCCTGCAATCCCATCCCTGGTATATATCCAGAGAAAATCATGGTTCAAAAGGATACATGCACCCCAATGATCACTACAAAACTGTTTACAATGGCCAAGATACGGGAGAAACTGTCATCGACAGATGAATGGATAAGGAAGATGTGGTACAATTACACAATGGAATCTTACTCAGCCATAAGAAAGAATGAAAGAATGCCATTTGCAGAAACATGGATGCACCTGGAGATTATCATACTAAGTGAAGTAAGTCAGGCAGAAAGAGACAAATATAATGATATTGCTTATATGCAGAATTTAAAAAATGATCTCATTTACAAAACAGAAACAGACTCACAGACTTAGAGAATGAACTTACGGTTACCAGGGGGAAGGATGGCTGCAGGGAGAGACAGATTGGGAGTTTGGGATTGACATGTGCACAATGCTATATTTAAAATAGATAGCCAACAAGGATCTACTATATAGCACAGGAACTCTGCTCAAGACTCTATACTAACCGAAATGGGAAAAGAATTTAAAAAACAAAATAGATACATGTGTGTGTATATATATATATAAAACTGAATCATTCTGTGTATACCTGAAACTAACATTGCTATTCAACTACATTCCAATATTCCAAAATTAAAAAAGAAAGCCCAAGGAATTTGTTGAAGGATGTAGCACTGATTTCAACTCATACCAGGGTATTTGACTCCAAGTTCAATGCTACAGAGAGAGGTTCTGTCTTATGGTCTGAAGATTGCTACCCATAAGTGACACTGCCTGAAAAGAGTCTAGATCACTAAGTCATGTTTATACTGTGCTTTATAAGTTATCTCTAGTAGCCTTACTTATTTGTTTAATTGCCTCTGTCATATTTATTCACAGCCAGATTTCCATTATATTGAATTCATGAAGTTTTATAAGATTTTCAAATTTAATATAATCAGTTAAAGATAAAGGAAATAGTAATTGAATATATTAGATAAAATTAAGTGAAAACAATTATTAGTGTGACTAATTTTGCTATGCAAATGTACTTAGATATAAGAAATAATATTGGGAATTTATAAACTAAAATGTTAACAGATATTATGTCTAGGAGATAGCATTATGGATAATTTTAGATGATCTTTTTTTCGCTTTACAGATTTTCTCCAGTGACCTGCTATTTTTGTAATTAGGGTGAAGACAGACAAATAAATGCCATTAAAATGTCACTATAACCTTCTCTGCTATAAATTCTCCAAGATTCTTTGGGCTGACATTAACTGGAAGTGAAGATCTCCATCATTTCTTCTCTGTGGGAAGAGGACATCATGAGAATATGAAATGGAACACACTGACCACAGCAGCAGAAGTGCATCAGTAAGGCCTCCGAGGATCCTGCCTCCCCAGAGCCCCTCAGGCCAAGGTTGAAGCCAAACTGTGTTTTGTAGAGATTTTACCCAGCACTCAAGAAGCAAAATTGTTGGATGGAGAACTTAAATCAGGTCTAAAACAGAACCAAAGAAACAAAATTCACCTTCAAAATACAGAGGCAAGAGCAAAAATTTAACAAAAAGTAATAAACCTCTAGTGGCATGATTTCCTCTGTTCGTCAGATTATATACCCATCCAAATCTCCTTCAGCAAAGACTTTGGATGATTGTAATTAGGTTGTTTTAACTGCATTATCTATATATATTATTAATACAGAACATGCATGGGCATATATATAGTTTTATAACATGCAAGCCTGTGGGCTTCTCCCTTAGGATGTTTCCACCCTTCCCTACCCCAGACAAAGGATAAGATAACATGAGCAGTGAGATAAATTGAGCAGTGGCTCAATTTCCAGTTAGGGCAGAACTGAACTAGAAGAAAGGAGGCACAGGAAAACAGGAGCAAAATGGGCAGGAAAATGTGGAGTTTTGAGCAGTTGTTACGAACAAGTCCATAATGGCTGTAACGCCTCCAGAAGGGCTGACTGGCTGGTTGGTTATCTTATCCTTTGTCTGGGGTAGGGAAGGGTGGAAACATCCTAAGGGAGAAGCCCACAGGCTTGCATGTTATAAAGCTGTATATATGCCCATGCATGTTCTGTATTAATAATATGTGTAGATAATGCAGTTAAAACAACCTAATTACAATCATCCAAAGTCTTTGCTGAAGGAGATTTGGATGGGTATTATAATCTGAGGAATAGAGGAAATCGTGCCACTAGAGGTTTATTACTTTTTGTTAAATTTTTGGTGATCTAGGATTCTTCTTAATAGGATTTATTACGCTCATTATTTTAACTCTGCTGAGCCCCTTTCTGACACAGTGAAAAGTAATCTTTCCACCAAAATTCATTCCCTCTGACTCATTTTTCTCACCCTCTAGAGAAGTTATTGATATGCATTTCAAGTGATTGCTAATGCTAAGGTCATACTGCTTCCCAGGAGTATGTGCATTTCATCAAAAAATTAATAACAAAAATCCTATCCCCAAATAATGAATCTCTGATGGTATAAATTTTACCTCTTCCAAAAGAAGCACTAAATGGATTTTTATCAGGTCTTCCCAAATCATACCACCTGATGCTAAAGCTGAAACTCCAGTACTTTGGCCACTCCATTCGAAGAGTTGACTCATTGGAAAAGATTCTGATGCTGGGAGGGACTGGGGGCAGGAGAAGGGGACGACAGAGGATGAGATGGCTGGATGGCATCACTGACTTGATGGACATGAATCTGAGTGAACTCCGGGAGTTGGTGATGGACAGGGAGGCCTGGTGTGCTGCGACTCATGGGGTCGCAAAGAGTCGGACACGACTGAGTGACTGAACTGAACTGAAGAAGACTCATTCATGGCCTCTGGTCCAGAGCAAGCCACACATGCTGTCTGTATCTTTAAAGGCACCACCCAGTTCCTAACGGTTTGGTTCAGCACACTTTTAAGAAACTTGCTCAAACCTATTCATCTTATCACAGTTATCCTTAATGTTTGGGAGCCAATGCTTTTTTAATTGTCTGGAGCTCTATGATCTTTGTTTAATTAATGTTTGCACAAGTTTTAAGAACTTTTATTGATGGAAAATATGACTCAGAGTGACTTGCTGGATACCATGTTGTTTTGAGGTCCTGATACCCAAAGATCTTTAATTTTCTTAGGAGTACTTGGGCTCTAATGGCGTTTTCTACTATTGGTCCATAAACAGAAGGTGTGTTTACTTTTGCCAGAGACTTTTTTGGTAAGTCATGAGTTTCAACTCTAGAGAAAGAATTTCATTACATAGCCAGAAGACAGGTCCAGAATTGAAGAAAACGTTAAGGGTTTTTGATAAGAACCTCCACCATCCATAGCAAAAGGAGGGAAATCTTTTGACCCTGGTGGACAAGAGAGAAATCATAACCTTTCCTTTGACTTGCCATTCCAGTGACTTTGAACAAACTCATCAACAGGACAAACAAAAATGAAGTTTAGACTCCCTTTTCTAAAGCCAGAACTAGATCTATTCAATGGAATTTCTGCCTATGGAACTCAGAGCTGCTGCTAAAAAGTACGCGGGGAAGAAGCGAGATGAGTGAGCACAGTCAGTCCTTGGTTGTTCAAACACTGGCTTTGCAAAGTGTGGACCAGCTGAATCTCGGTTCCCCTCCTCCTCAAAGTAGTGACTTTCAGCCTCAGATCCCTGCAATTTCTTCAAAGTTCATGTTCCTTCCTCAGAAAGTGTGATCGGAGATAGGAAGAACTTTTTCTGAGTTTGTATTGGTTGAATGTATCCTTTTAGAGTAAGATTCAAATTTTACTTTCCCCAGGAGGCTTTTCCACCCCTTAAGCAGAAAATCCAACTGCAATTATTTAAAGTCTTTGCAAGAAGAGACCTGGGTCCTGTGTATTTATTGTGTGATGTGTGTGTGTGTGAGTGTGTGTGTGTGTGTGTTGTTGCTGTTTAGCTGTCTACTTGCTAAGCCGTGTCCAATCCTTTTGCAACCCCATGGACTATAGAACACCAAGCTCCTCTGTCCTTGGGATGTCCCAGGCAAGAATACTGGATTGGGTTGCCATTTCCTTTTCCAGGGACTCTTCCCAACCCAGGGATCAAACCCACACCTCCTGTATTGGTAGGCAAATTGTTTACCACTGAGCCACCAGGGAAGCCTATACATGTATGTATGTATGTATGTATGTATGTATGTATGTATGTATGTGTGTGTGTGTGTGTGTAAATATCCTCTATCAGAGTGTAAGCTTTTGCAGAAAGTAGATTTGTGGGGAAGTAAAATTGGGTGCTTAAAAATGGAAATTTTGTTAATATCTTCAAAGAGTAACTTTTAATTTCAGAAACTGTAGCTTAGTAAGGAGGCTGCCTGTGAAGAATCTAGGCTACATTTTTGGGGTTTGGAGGATGCTTCATCTCACAAGTAGAGAAGAAGTGATCCCAGAAGTGTTTCTTCCACCGGGGAAACAAGGCAGGATTTATTAGGATGTTGCTGGCAGGTTTGAGGAGAGAGTTTGTGTACTTTGTGTTATTTTCTTGCTCCATGAGCTCTGGTCCCAGTGTTTGTGTGTGTGTTTGAAGTCTGCACAGGAAGTTTGGGTTATGAGAGCCTCACTGCTAGATGAATTCCAAGGTCCCGGGAGTATGAGCCAAACCATGGGCCAAGAACTTTGCAGAATGCTGGTCATTGTTTGGAGAAGGGAAGGAGGGAAGGATATATCCTGGCCCAGTGGCAAGGAAGCCAATGGTTTGGGGTCTAGGAGGAAGACGGGTAAGAACATCATGACAGAACTATCATTTAGGATTTCCTTAGCTGGCTGGATTTGTCTAAACTCCAAGATACCTGGCCATGACCCAGTGTGGTAAGAACAAGGCTATGAGAACCTGGACCAGAGTCAGTGTGGAAAAAGATGTTGCTTCACTGTGGAACAATTTTTACAATCTGCAATTTGCTATCAGCCAGCAATCCTCCCACTGACTGACTTGAAAAGAATTAAAAATAAATATAGAATTTAGGTATAATAAAAACTTTATGTGCCATAAAAACACTGTTTCTCTGGGACTACGCGATGATCCTTGTCCGAGCCACATCTTCCGGAGCTTGTGTTTGGTAATGTGTTGATTTAATTTTTCCAATCTTTGCCAAATGAAATAAATACCCCTATTTTTGATCTGGTAACACAGAGTGGATGGCCAAAGGGATTTGTGATCAAAGATTGTCCTCCCACAAGGACTAACAGTTGAATGCTGTAGTTTGGGGTATTTTAGCTTCAGATTGGTTGATAGTTGGGCATATCCTTAACAGGGAGACATGAAGTAAAGTAATGTTAAAACAAATAATTCTGACTATGCCCAGCTAGTCATGGAATTGGCTTCAGTTGCATATACTTTCATTTGAAGTGGGTCAGAGGAACTAGGAATGTTCCATCTGTAGCATCTTAGTTTGTTAGGATTATACAGAGCAAAATTAATTGTGTTTGGCTAACACAGTGAGAACAGCTTAATATTTACTTGGTTTTTAAAGTCTTCTGGAGAAACTATACTGAATCAGTTCACATCAGATAAGATGTGAACAGCGTCTGAAAATGAGCTATTCATATTGCTGAATGCCTGGTCCAAAACCCTGCCAAGCTCTGATTTTGGAGAGAACTCAAGTTTTTTTTTTTTTTTTTTTTTTTAATCCTTGAAGATGGCTGTGGCTTCCTCATGCGCACTCTGTTGGGGATGTGGATCCCATGTGTAGGAGTAGCCAATCTGACCAGCATCCCCGCCAGCCATCACCTTACTGGGAAGCTGCCATCTGATTTGAGGATGCATTCACATCTCCTCTGATGCTCCCATCCTCACATCTATGTAGGTGGACATGTTATCTCTGCTAATACTGAATCTCAGAAGCTTCTTAGATCTTCACACTATTATAGGAATACATATGGTAAACCAGTTCTCCTCCCAAAAAAGAAGGAACTAAATTTCAGGTAGGAATAAGTGTTTTGTTTCGTTTTTTGTCAAGGAGTTTGGATCAGTTCCTTTAGATACTGCATATTTGAGGAAAAACACCGATGGCAAGTGTAAGAATAATCCTTGTATTTCTAAATTGTGGGTTCAGTTCTAAACTCAATGATCTCTGCATGTTAAACAAATTGGGAAACTGAGACACTAGAGAACTTCCGAAATATATATGGTAGTAGCAAGCAGTGGATACTGAGTCACAGGCCTATGCAACTTAGATCCCACTTTCTTCTAAAAATCCCAAACATCAAAAAATTCTAGTTTAAGTTTACCTCCTTTCCTTGTGTAGGTTACTTTGATTTTTCAAGAAGATTCCAATAAACTAAAGATCACTATTACCACAAAAAGCCATTGTCCAGTCTGTTTGAAGTGGATATATTAACCTAGATAAAGACATTGTAAAGCCTGTTATTCAATTAACACAATTGTATAGACGAGTCTAATTGCAGGGCTAGAAACAGGAACCTGCTGTTTGAACATTCCTGAGCCATTAATGTTTGCAATTTTAATGGCTATAGCTAACATTTCCCCCATTTCCCTTAAGTGGAAAGATCTCTTGTTGTAAATATTTATCTAACGTATAGCCACACACATGCATTCACACAGAGTTACCATATACGCTTAAAGTTTCCAGTGTATATTCTCATTGGTACCATTTCATATTTAAGTCCTTAGAAAATATCAGCATTACAACCTAGATTCCTTCAGCATTTTAGAACAGATTGACCACTTTGCTGTAAGACAGACCCCCAGCCACTGCATTCCATAGGAAGATAAAGAATAAATATTATTTCCAAAGAGGCATTATTTAAATTAAAATGCTTTTGCAAGCTCTAACTAAACTTTTAAATCAGTACTCCACTATAGGTAAAAAAAATATTAATAGCTTCTTTTGCAATGATGCCTAGAAAATTTGAGTGTATTCCGTTATACTAACCACTTCCTTTAAAATCACCATTATCCTAATTTAACTGTATCATTCTATGTAGGCAGATTTTTAACAAGTTATGCAAAATATCCTACATACACAAGGGTAGAGAAAATAATATTATAAACCTTCATGTATCCATCACCAATCTTTAGGAATTAGTAACATTCTGGGACTGGGTTTTGATTCAAAAGTTTGGCAGAGGATATCTTGAACAAAAAGAAGTTTGCTGACATATCAACCCATTCTCAGTTTGGAATTCTACTAATTTAATAATGGCTATACAGTGGAGAAGAATTCTTGGTAAACTACAGCGGGATTTTATATCCAAAGTCTGAAATAGGAAGATGGCCAACATAGAGAAAAGGATTCCCATTTCACTGTTTAGTTCATTTTAACCCGCAATTACTAAGCAACTATTACATGCTAGACATTGCCAGGCACCAGGAAACAAAGATGCTCTCATTGGTCCTAGCCTTCCAGCAGCTGACAGTCTAGTAGGCAGCAGAAATCAGCCCTACTTCACAGCTGTCCTCCACCTTAAAAGAACAGAATGGGCTGGAATGGAAAAGAGAAATCTGTTTTTGGTTTGATGGGAAGCTCAAAAGCAGAATCTCAAAAAAAACACACCACAAAAATAAGAAAATTACCATGGAAATGACTACAGTTCAGAGGCTAGAATAAAGAACCAGCAATGGCTTCAGTTCAGTGGCTGATATATGGGTTATAGAATTTCAGCTGAATTGAGTCCAACCATAAACCAACTTACTGGACTCAAGACCTTGAAATTTTAAGGACGATTGATAAAGACAAAAATCTTAAAGAGTTTTTTGCAATCCAGGAAGTAAGAGCAAAGTAAAGAAGTTTTTATTAACCCTCAGAAGAAATATTCTTCTAAGACTTACAAAGAAAAGAAATTGCATTTTCTTTGTATACTTTAAGTAGGTAAATCTTATTTCTATCTTTAAGTATCTTCAATAGAAATGTCCTCTTATCTGCTGAATGAATGAGGAACAGCTTACAAGATTAAGTATAGCAAATGCTTAAAAAAGGACTGGTTTCTTGTTGGAATAAACAGTGGGATAGAGAGAAAAAAGAAAAAAAAATGAGAGTGAAAGGAAGAATAAATGAGAATAGAGGGTTGAGGCTATGATGGATGAATAAATAAAGCTAGCAAAGTAGACTGGTGAATCGTAATAAGCATTAACTTGGCTTCCCTGGTGGCTCAGATGGTAAAGAGTCTGTCTGCAGTGCAGGAGACCTCTGTTCAATCCCTGGGTCAGGAAGATCCCCTGAAGAAGGAAATGGCAACCCGTTCCAATATTCTTGCCTGGAAAATCCCATGGACAGAGGAGCCTGGAAGGCTGCAGTTCATGGGGTCTCAAAGAGTCAGACACGACTAAGAGACTTCACTTCACTTGGCAGCCTAAATGCCTGGGCTCATATTCTCCTTCCACTATTAGTTAGCTGTTAAGCAAGTGACTTAACATCTCTGTGCCCCAACTTTCTCCTCTGGAGGGAATGTATGGTGGGGACAGTAATTGTTCTGCATATAGCAAGCTTGTTGGGAGTATTATTTAAGATACATAGGAAGGTACCTGTCAAATAGTCAGTACCACATAAATGCTTGTTATTTATCAATTTGCCCTATTCTCACAATTCTTCTTACAAACAATAGCTTACTCTTCACTTAATAGCCTCAACGTAGGGTCCTGCATGTTTGCTTTTTGGGACAAAGATCCAGATAAACAAATTCTGTCACAGTTTCCTTAGAAAGCCCCAGTTAACTGGTCAGATAAGGCCACCAACATCTGCTTTCCGCAATCCTCTAACTGTCATGTAAAAAGAAATCCCAATAAAAGAAATAAGGTGTTTGTGATGAAGTGTGTGTGTGTGTGTGTGCATGTGTGTGCATACACAGGAAAAGAGCAAGAGAGGGCGATGGAGAGATTGATACTCAAATGTTTTGAAGTTTAGGAAGCAAAACTAGGTCAGAAATAGAAACCACAAGTATGGACATATTCAAACCAGAATTATATATGAACTGAGCAAGGAAGAATATTATGTCCTATTGTGGTTTATCCACAATTGGAGTGCTGGCCCAATCCTGGAGATTCTAAGCCTATTTTCAACTCATAAATTCCTGTGCTTTAAAAGAATCTAGTGACTCTTCTAAAATGTTGAAAAACCAACCAAATTTCTGTGGGTAATGGGTCTACTTTCTGTACTCAGAGAGGTGAGAGCAGGGCTAATATTTCAGTTCTGTAGGACGCTGAGACAACAGACCCCAGGACTTAGGAATGGATCTGGGTTCCCCCTCAGGACAAACACCTTTCCTGCTGCTGCTGCTGTCGCTTCAGTCGTGTCCGACTCTGTGCAACCCCATAGACGGCAGCCCACTAGGCTCCTCTGTCCCTGGGATTCTCCAGGCAAGAATACTGGAGTGGGGTGCCATTTCCTTCTCCAGTGCATGAAAGTGAAAAGTGAAAATGAAGTCGCTCGGTCGTGTCCGACTCTTAGCGACCCCATGGACTGCAGCCTACCAGGCTCCTCTGTCCATGGGATTTTCCAGACAAGAGTACTGGAGTGGGTTGCCATTGCCTTCTCCAAGACCTTTCCCAGAGCTATTTATAGACATTGTTCATCTTTTTGCATTCATTCTTTTTCACTCTGGTGAAAGAGTGTCTATTGTTAAATGGGCCTCAAGATTCCTTGATCCAATGAGGCAGTGGGCAAGCTTCTGTTCCCTGCTGCTAGCAGACCCCTTACCTGCCTAGCTCCCCAATCACCAATTGTATCTGGAAAGTTAGGAAAGTGGGCTGCGACAATACTTCTTGGATATATTTTTGGTCATTCCTTTAAAAAGGAACTGGCCTGACGTGTACAATTTTTCATTCAATATCATTTGACAGAAGGGCACCAACACCTCAAGTAATATTCCAATCAGTCTGTGAGGAAATGCCATTCTAAGATTAATTCCATTCCCTGGTCTCAAGAGTCCTCTTTTCAAATCAGCTAGGAGAAGGCAATGGCACCCCACTCCAGTACTCTTGCCTGGAAAATCCCATGGACGAAGGAGCCTGGTGGGCTGCAGTCCATGGGGTCGCTAACAGTCGGGCACGACTGAGCGACTTCACTTCACTTTTCACTTTCATGCATTGGAGAAGGAAATGGCAACCCACTCCAGTGTTCTTGCCTCGAGAATCCCAGGGACAGCGGAGTCTGGTGGGCTGCCGTCTATGGGGTCGCACAGAGTGGGACACAACTGAAGTGACTTAGCAGCAGCAGCAGCAGTCTGAGTTGACCTAGTCACTCCAGAACCCTAAGGTGTAAAGACAAATTCTCAGATTTTTTTCTCTCTAGGCACCCAGAGTCCTTGTAGAGATTGGGCACGTGGAAAAGAGACTCAAAGAGAAAGAAAAATGCAGACAGTCATGGGAACAGGAAGGGTCATCTTACTACCAGACAACACAGTTAGGAAAAAGCAGGATTCTATCACTAAAGAGTTTGAAAACTCTCATTCACAACTCCTATGTAGCTCATTTTCTTCATATGGAACCAAAGATAATGATGTATATGTGGTAGAGTTGTTGAAAGGATGACATGCCAGATGGAGAGCTTGCTAAATTTTCCAGTGAAGTGGGATGGGCACCGAAAGGGTGGATTGTGTGTGTGTGTGGGGTGCTTCCTGCATGCACACTTTCAAGACCTTCTGCAAAAGTTAAAAAAAAAAATCTTTTTTTTGGCCACGAGGATTGTGAGACCTTACTTCCCAATGAGGGACTGAGCTTGTGCTCATTACATTGGAAAGCAAAATCTTAACCACTGGACTATGGGGAAGTCTCTGTGGGTCTCTGTTGTGGCATGTGGGCATCTGTTATTGCAGCCACGTGGATGGATGGGCTTGTGGTGGATGGGCTTAGTTGCCCATGATGTGTGGGGCCTTAGTTCCCCAACCAGTCATCAAACCTGAGCTCCCCGTATTGGAAGGCAGATCCTTAACTCCTGGACCACCACGGAAGACCCAAAGTAAAATTTCTTAAAATAAGTTTTATTGTAAAATTGTAGAGCTAGTTTATATTCTAGCCAAAGATACAATCCTTCTTCCCACTTCTCCAAGTCTCTAAGTAAAATGTTTCCCTGAGATCACTACATTCATGCTATAGCTCTGCAGACCCCTTGGACTCCCTGATGTGAGAATCTCTAACATAATGTGTATAAGGAACAAAGTTGGTCCCCTTTATAGGGTAGGTGTGAGTTTTTATTGCAATTACTCTTATAAACTATTCCTTTACAACTCTCCAAGGGATAGACCTAGTGAGAAACTCACACGTTTTCCAGCATGAACCTTGGACAAATTGATTCTGTTTTGTAAATGGAAAAATTGGATCTAAACCTCAAGCCCGTTTCATCTCTGGTGTTATGTTTGCCTATTTCGCTGAGATCAGCTATTCTTGTGTGTGACTTTCTTACTAAAAGTGTAAAATCTGCAGTGGGAACCTATGGCTGCCCGTCCATTTCTTCCTCCAGTTTTCCCATTCACGCACTTGATCAATCAATTACTTTTTCAGTCAAAAGTAATCTAGCACTTATTTCAGTAAGGCATTAAGTACATGACGACACGAGAATTAGGAAAAATGAGACAGAGTACCCATAACCTGAAAATGCATTTTCCCAAAGCCTTAGAGGGACAAAGCTGCAGTGGGAAACAAGTCATCATAACACAAAAACTAATACAGTGACCAATTACAATATGAATTGGTCCATTCTAACATTCCTCTCTGTTTAAATCTAAAATCTACCTTCACTCATAATAGCAATGTTTTTGTCTAACAGTTTTTTAATAACTAGCTGTTATTGTAAGCGGGTGGGAAAACAATGGAAAAATTGAAGTAAATTTACAACTTTACAAAATATTCAGAATTTTCTAACGGATGAAATTGAAGTGGGAGGTATAGTCAATCAGAAAGGAAGCTCTCAACAAGTAAAAGTCTAGTAGGGTTTTATCAGTAAATTATTGAAGAAGAGAAAAACTGAAGATGATGATGGGACTTTCGAACAGAAAGCGGTCCTTAATAAAGTGGACACATTTTTGAATGTCTTTGAAAAATAATCCTTTTTATGAGCACATTGAGAAACCCAAATCTGAAGTAAAAGTAATTGTATTGTATTATGAAGCAATTTTATTAGATAAATTGCGCCCAAAATCCTGAATAGTTTTGTTAGTTCTTTGTCCTAAGATTTAACACATAGCCACAATAGTAATCTAGGGTTTATTAGATGTTATGTAAATAAGTTGGCTTCATAATTTTTAGTTACAATTTTCAAAGCCAAGTTTAAATTGAACTTATTTGCCAACATTTTCTATGTCCACTTTGGCCCTTTTTTAAATGGATTTTGTCAAAGCTTTTTCTGGTACTAGTTAACCTCAGATAATGACAACCTCATACATACTCACAGGCTATATTTAAGTAAATCTTACCATTTTCAAATACTTTCATAGATCTTGTCTTATTTAATTCTCATAAGAACCCATGGTCAATTAATTGTTTTCCCCATTTTACATAAGGCAATATTTAAGAGAGAGTAAGTTGCTAGTTTTCTTAAACCTGTACCTTTTTAATAACCACAAAAACTTCACATTTCCCAGAAATTCTGATCTACCCTATCCTTTGGCATGGGGGGCTTCAACCTTTGATCAAGAATCATCAATCATTACAAAGTAGAGTCAATATCTATAGGCACTCTGAAGGCAAGATTTGGCTAAACTTTCCCTCCTACTGTGTTACAAAAATAATCTGTGTTCCTAAGCATAAATACTATTGAACACATGATTAAAACAATCCGAAATCTCAGTTTTCTAGCATGTTTTACTAGGTCGTGTACCTGTCTCTTCCATACCAGGTTAGAAATCGTTTGAGCCAGATGACAGAAACATCAAGTGGTCGTGCTGGTTTGAGACTTGGGCCTCTGACTCTGTCTCACTGCTGGAGCTCATTTAGGGTCCGTGACATTTAGGAGCCACTGTGTTTTAAACAGAGAGTTAACCCATGGGTCCAGCAAGGCATGGAAAGCTGAGAGTACACGAGCCTTTGGTCATTCTGCAGGAACTGAGAGGCCTAAAATATTACCATGGCTTGGAAAAATGAGATCAGATGTACTTAGGACGTCAAAAGGTGGGCATGATTCAGAAAGAGGCAGTGTTTCCAGGCAGGGGAGCAGAGAAGGCAGAAGAGGAGGGTTTAGACCACAGTTGGAAGGGCTGATGAAAGCCAGGCTAGGTGGCACAGATCTTCATTTAGTAGGCCAGGGGAAGGTGGGAGGAAATTTTCAGCCTTTGAACAGGAGAGTGAAACAATGAAAGTAATTGAATGGTTCTCTATAAAAGGGGAGGGTCCTAAGAGATAAAGGGTAAATCTAGACCCATTAGAAGTGAAGTGAAAGTCGCTCAGTTGTGTCCTTCTCTTTGTGACCCCATGGACTATACAGTCCATGGAATTCTCCAGGCCAGGATACTGGAGTGGGTAGCCTTTCCTTTTTTTCAGGGGATCTTCCCAACCCAGGGATAGAACCCAGGTCTCCCACATTGCAGGCAGATTCTTCACCAGCTAAGACACAAAGGAAGCCCAAAAATACATTAAAATACATAGATATGGGATAATCTGAGAGCTAGAAGTGTTCTCTAATTGAACATTTTTTCAGTGCATTCAATAGATGATCAGGGCCAGAAAAATGAAAGGCCAACTAGGGATGGTGGAGAGGAAACACCAGCAAGGCAAAGAGGGCCAGTCCTGCCTCAAAGAAGAGGCAGTGTGGTTTAAGTAACAAGGACCGGTGAACTCTCATCCTGCCACCCTCCCAGTCTGCTTCACTAGCCCTCTGGAATTCCTCCCTGGCTTCCCCTTCCTCTCACTGGAGTGCAATCTATCCACTGTGGATGGATCTCCCTGGATATTTGAAGTGTTATAAATCTAAATTAATCTGTCTGTTGGTTGAGTATATCCTGGATCAGGGACTGTAATTTGCCAACTGATAACTGGGCCATTTTTAAGGGCACCTGGTGCCAGTTGGGCCCAGGCTTTCCATAATCAACCACTGAGACTCTCGGCAGGGGTAAACACAGTCTGGTAGCTGTCATTTCCAGAAGTGGAAAGGACAAGCCATCAGTGCCTGAAACCCCAAAGAAATTCTGGGGTTGTTGCTAAGGGCTTACAAAGACTGTTACCTTTGTCCACTCTGCCACCTGACTTTGCCTAGTTTTCCTTATTCTTTTGAAATTAGGTCCATAAGGTAAAAAGAAATAAGGGCAAATAACACCTGTTTAGCCTCTAATTCTACTTAGAAAAGCTGTCATTGCATCATGTCTAGGTCTCTGCAGATATATGACTGCGGTCATGTTTTCTAAATCCTTATTCAAATATTTGCTATTTATTGGATCTTATTGTATGTTAGGCACTGGGAAGGCTACAACACAAAGATAAGTTTCCTGTTCTGAAAGGACTAAAAGACCAACAGGAAGAGTGACATTCAGAAAATAATGACATTAGAATACCATGCGGGCTATAAGGAACTATATTTTTAATGTAATGATTTCATATGCTTTAGAGAAAGCTCCCTAGAGTTGAGGGGAATTTATTTAGTTACTATTTTTGTAATGACTCATAAAAGTTACCTGCAACTTTCTTTTGAAAAATGCTTGGACATTCTAAATGTGAGTCCAACAACATTTTTTATAGCCTTTTATTCCCGCCAACGTGAATTTTCCTTCTTTCTTTCTTTCATTTCTGCTTGTAGAGGAGCAGTGAGGGGCAAGAGGAGTGGGCAGACAATGCTTCGATTACAGAGCCCATTCCATTGGGGAGTTATGCAACCAAGGGGAAAAATGCATTTTCCACTCATGAGGCCCTTTGATCACTTTGGCTCTTACATAACCCCCTAACAGCTGGAGCTGTAAACTTGAAAATTGGCAAGAACATCGTTCATATTGCGAAAGAAAACTCAATCCACATTTGAGGAGAAACAGCTAGATATTTTCAAAGCGATTCCAGTATTTGTGTTCTTTAACATTTAGTGAGTGCTGGTGATGCTGGGGTGCTTTAGGCCAAGTTTCTTGCCCAGGAGGAGTCTTGGCTGGGAGTGCTATGAGCTGGGCCTGGTGCGGGAGCACGGGCCATGCTTTCTCATTCTTCTTTTCATTGTTGAGCTCTGGTCTGCGGCAGCCCCTCTGCCCACAGATGACCAAATGAATGCTTGCTCAAAAGTTTGGGGCAGCCAGGAGTGGATTCATATCAACCCATCTTCCTCCTCTTCAGCAGCTTCATGGCGCTTGCTGGCTTCTCACCAATATCACTTCCTTTAAGCATCTTTCAACAGGATCTCCCACTGCCTCATTCTCCGTTATCCCCGCTGTCCTCCTGGGCTCCCTACCTCTCTTCCACCCACTTCCTCTTCCTTCTGTCTCTTCTTTCCCTTATCCCCGTCTCTGGCTCTTCCTCCATCTTCTTTTTTAAGTTTTGGATATTAACTTGCTATTCCCCAAAGTGGAAAGAAACCTGTATAAAACCACTTGTTTCTTCCTACAACTTAAGTATCACAATGAAAAATAGTCAACTAAGTTCAAACCCACTGCTTTGATATTAACAACATCTTCAAAAATTTATTAACACCTAAAACCAAATGCAGAAATGGTTTCCAAAAAGGTCGTTACACTTCTAACTTGCAGAAATAAAATTAAAGAGAGGCAAAATTGTGTTTTTCATAGTGAAGCAAGCCACTGTTCCTGGAAAGGCATTCAAACATGTAGAGTTCTGAGGGAGTAAGAAACTCAGGCATCTAAATTCTTCCCATTATCCCTTCTTCTCCATCAGAGAATTGGGCACATGTGGAATTACATGATGAGCAGCAATGGTTGCCTTAAGAGAGACCTTGCATGTGTATCTCCAGGAAAGGCAGGTTGCAAGGGAGGGGCGTGATACTTGCCACCTTGATATATTGGGATGTGGTTGCTGCCAGGACATCTGGCCTGAGGTCCTCCAGGATAGCTGCTCTGAATAGAGAGGCCTCAGGCCCTCATGCCCTCATGCCCAGGATAGCTGCTCTGAATAGAGAGGCCTCAGGCCCTCATGCCCTGTTTTTCAAGGATCAGTGAGTATCTTATATGGGAAGCCCAACGTGGCTCCCTGAAGCGGAAGCCACCTTTGTCTTGACCTGGAGGCCTCCTCTATGCTGCTATCAGCCATTCTGAATTCTGATGAAATAGAAATATAAAAGGGAAAGGGCTAAAATAACAGGAGTGAGGTTTGCTTCCCCTTCTTTTCCTGTCAGTTCAGTTCCGTCGCTCGGTCGTGTCCAACTCTTGGTGACCCCGTGGATTGCAGTATGCCAGGCTTCCCTGTCTTTCACCAACTCTTTTGCTGTACCACGATTCAAACTGCTGCTCCTCTGTTTTCAAGCAAAATCAGGGTTCTCATGGTTCTGAAGAAGCTTTCCGTTTCTCCAGCTGCAGCTTTCATTGCCTTCCCGTCTTTGTTCTTCCCTCTGTGGTCTGTGTGTACTTGTGCCTGCTGTAACCGCGCATCATGATTGCAGGATGGTGCTTTGAGCCCTGGCATCCATCTACTGCAGAATGCTGAAGCTGCAGATTATAAGAAATGCCTGAGGCAGGAAGGCCAACAGGAAGCAGTGGGTCTTCTCAGTACTGTGAATCACTTCCATATCCTTCTAGGATCAGGCCAGTCTTCTGGAAGCATATTGAAAGGACTTTTAGGAAGGAAGAGGTATGAGCTGTCAGGCATACAGCGAGAGGTAATCTTTAACTTTTGAAGAATTTTGGTGTAATATAAGGATATGTGGTCCAATTAGGTTAAGTTTTTGTTAATTTAAATGCTATATATGTTGCTTATCCTGGTGGCTGTGAACCGCGTTTCTTTAATGGTTGAAGAAGGAACTACTTTTGGTTAATTTTTACTTTCCACAGAAATGTTATGAGTATATCAATCAGGCAGACTTCGGTATAGAAATAGCTCACAAATCGGGAAATACACTTTCCGTGAGGTTTAAACTGGTAGATGCTCAAATCCTGTAGTACTGATGCCAGTGATGACGACACTGATGACGGTACTTACCGCATTGTGGCATCTGCTGTGGAACTGAGAGCTGATGGTTGACAGCACTGGCTAGCAGTCTGAAGGCAAATGCAAGGCTTCTGCTGGCCACTGTCTCAGATGATTCTCCTATGCAATCTATCTATGACTCTGCCAAAAATAAACTGATCATGTCAGAAAGTTTGCTGGCTTTGTTAGACCTTCACTTGTGACTATACAACTTCTCAAAGGAAGCATTTTTAGTTAAAGGAATAAAGAGCTCATGAGCTTGCACAGGATGGAGGGTGCATCTACTTCTCATCTGCTGGAAAGCTGATGCTTTTAGAAATCTTTGCCAAACTATTTTTTCTGTCCTCATTCAAAAGAATCCAAGAAAGACCTTGATGTGAAGTGAGATTTTTAATGTTTTCCATGACTTATTTTTCCTTCAAACAACTTCCTCTTCAATGTTGATCATGATGATAATAACTGACATTCATTGAGTTCTTGTGGACACTGTATACTTAATCATCATAAAACCTCATGTTACTGATGTCCATTTTATAGACAAATAAACTGAGTCATTGAGAAGTTTAATAATGTGCCCACGATCATATAGATAATAAATCATATATCAGATTTAGACCCAGGCATTCTGGCTTTAAGTCAAGCTCATATCTTGATGTTATGCTGCCTCCCTTGTTGGAGATAAAAATAACTGCTGTTTAATCAACAAAGATTCATGGAGCTCTCACTATATTAGGCATTGAGAAGACCAAAACAGAAAAACAAATATGGCCACAGACATCATGGCATTTAGAATTTAGCAAAAGAGATCAACATTAAGCTAATAATTAAATACATAATTGAAAACTATCATACATAATGGCTTCCCAGGTGGTGCAAGTGGTAAAGAACCTGCCTGCCAGTGCAACAGACATAATAGATCTGGGTTTGATCCCTGGGTTGGGAAGATCCCCTGCAGGAGGGCATGGCAACCCACTCCAGTATTCTTGCCTGGAGAATCCCATAGCCAGAGGAGCCTGGTTGGCTACAGTCCATGGGGTCACACAGAGTCGGACACAACTGAAGCAACTTAGCACACACATTATACACAATGAGAGCTTTTAACAGGGGACTCATTAACTCTCTGAATAAATTACATTTACTATGATATCTGAAATTGCATGAGATGGCAAGATCAAGGGAGGAGAAAGGTAAGGGGTCAGAAGCATAGAAACTTTATCAAAGAGAAAGGCTGGGGATTTCCATTGTCGCAGTAAATTTACAGTGACCACATGGGATGCATAATTCTTCATTAATATTTCCTTTAAGTATAGAATAAGATTTGATTTTTAAAATATATACAAATGGTCATGACTAGACCATATTCTAATTAGGGAATCAGTTGCTTAGTCACAAAATGCCTGATGATGATAAAGCATGTAAAGTAAGAAATGCTGTTGGAATGATTGGGAAGAGAAATTCCAAGGAAGCCAGAAGTGACTGTGCCCAGTGGGAAAAGACAGACAGAGAGGAGATGGGGAACTGCACAAAGGCAAAGGATGTTTTCACATTAAAAGGGCAATTGTTATTTGTCTCCTGGCTCAGAGCTATAAAACATGAATATTGCATTTCCAAGTAATCCATAAGAATCCAATATTAAATGAATCATAAAGCCAATTAAGTAAACATTATAGAACATATAGCGTAAACAAACGGCTTAGGAACTCAGGACATAGACTCAGATGTGCACAGGAATACAGTATATCCTAAGGATGGCCTTTCAAACCAGTGGAAAAGAGATGAGACTGAGACTAGCAACTATGCATTTGGTTCAAAATAAAGCCAGATTCAAAATTCACTCTTTACATCCAAAGAAACTCCAGACAGAAAAAGTTGAATAATTTTTATGCTATTAAAATCATTTGAAGAAAACATGGGTGAATATTTTTATAATATTTGCTTATGAAAGGCCTTTATTAGCATATTGGGCCCAGGTTATAGACTCCTCCAGAATGGCTGGGCTTTTGAGTTCTTCTGGAAGTTACAGAAGACTCTTCAGGAAGATCGCTTTCTACTAACCCCACCCCTGTAGCCTCGAAGAGGAGGGTTGACTTTATTGAGTTCCATCATAGCTTCATTCTTGCTTCCTTTTGATTAAAACCTCTGCCTACCAATAAAGCATGTAGAAAGTTCAGAAACTAAAAACTTAAAATTGGACTCCATGAAAATTTAAAATTTCTGTATAACAAAATTCATGGTAGGCAAATGTTTTAGGGCCTTCTAAAGAAAAGTACTTTAGAAGTACTTTTAAAGTACTGAAGCAAAATTATAATGTGAATTAGCACTGATGGTTCTGCCCCTTATAAAAATTATCTTAGAACTTCCCTGGTAATTCCAGTGGCTAAGACTTTGCTGTCCAATGTGGGGGGTACTGGTTTGATCCCTGTTTGGGGAGCTAAGACCCCACATGCCTCATGGCCAAAAAACCAAAACATAGAACAGAAACAATACAGTAACAAATTCAATAAAAACTTAAAAAAAAAAAAAAAGACTCTTAACAATCCCCTGATGGCAGCCCACTCCAGTTCTCTTGCCTGGAAAATCCCGTGGATGGAGGAGCCTGGTGGGCTGCCCTCTATGGGGTCACACAGAGTCGGACACGACTGAAGCGACTTAGCAGCAGCAGCAGCGGCGGCAGCAGAACTCAGAATGTCTATGAACTTGGATGGGGGAAAAAAATCTTAGTTTCTCCAACTTCCAGCAGGTCTGACTAAGACTTGGCAGGTCTTTCGATTATGAATACAGTCAATAAACTGCATCAGTGTTAGTGTTGCCTACATCACTACTGGAAATCAGACATTTTTATATTAGGTTATAGTTGTCACTCTATACAGTCAGCAAAAACAAGACCTGGGACAGATTGTGGCTCAGATCGTGAACTCCTTATTGCCAAATTCAGACTTCAATGGAAGAAAGTAGGGAAAACCACTAGACCATTCAGGTATGACCTAAATCAAAGCCTTTATGATTATACAGTGGAAGTGACAAATAGATTCAAGGGATTAGATCTGATAGAGTGCCTGAAGAACCATGGACAGAGGATCGTGACATTGTACAGGAGGCAGGGATCAAGACCATCCCCAAGAAAAAGAAAGGCAAAAAGGCAGAATGGCTGTCTGAGGAGGCCTTGCAAATAGCTGAGAAAAGAAGAGAAGGGAAAAGCAAAGGAGAAACGGAAAGATATACCTATTTGAATGCAGAATTCCAAAGAATAGCATGGAGAGATAAGAAAGCCTTCCTCAGTGATCAGTGCAAAGAAATAGGGGAAAACAACAAATGGGACAGACTAGAGATCTCTTCAAGAAAACTAGAGATAGCAAGGGAACATTTCATGAAAAGATGGGCACAATAATGGACAGAAATGGTATGGACCTAACAGAAGCAGAAGATATTAAGAGGTGGTGGCAAGAATACACAGAAGAACTGTACAAAAAAGATCTTCATGTCCCAGATAATCACGATGGTGTGATCACCCTCCTAGAGCCAGACATCCTGGAATGTGATGTCAAGTGGGCCTTAGAAAGCATCACTATGAACAAAGCTAGTGGGGGTGATGGAGCTATTTCAAATCCTGAAAGATGATGCTCTGAAAATGCTGCACTCAATATGCCAGCAAATTTGGAAAGTGGCCACAGGACTGGAAAAGGTCACTTATCATTCTAATCCCAAAGAAAGGCAATGCCAAAGAATGCTCAACTACTGCACAATTGCACTCATCTCACGTGCTAGTGAAGTAATGCTCAGAATTCTCCAAGCCAGACTTCAGCACTACGTGAACTGAGAACTTCCAGATGTTCAAGCAGGATTTAGAAAAGGCAGAGGAACCAGAGATCAAATAACCAACATCCATTGGATCACAGAAAAAGCAAGAGAATTCCAGAAAAACATCTACCTCTTGCTTTTGGTATTATTAACCACACCAAAGCCTTTGACTGTGTGGATCACAATAAACTGTGGAAAATTCTTAAAGAGATTAGAATGCCAGACCACCTTACCTGCCTCCTGAGAAACATCTATGCAGGACAAGAAGCAACAGTTAGAACTGGATATGGAACAACAGACTGGTTCCAAATTGGGAAAGGAGTACATCAAGGCTGTGCATTGTCACTGCTTACTTAACTTATATGCATCATGCTAAATGCTGGGCTGGATGAAGCACAGGCTGGAATCAAAATCTCTGGGAGAAATAACAATAACCTCAGATACAGAGATGACACCACCCTTACGGCAGAAAGTGAAGAGGAACTGAAGAGTCTCTTGTTGAAAGTGAAAGAGGAGAGTGACAAAGTTGACTTAAAACTCAACTTTGGAAAAACGAAGATCATGGCATCCAGTCCCATCACTTAATGGCAAATTGATGGGGAAACAACAGAAACAGTGAGAGACTTTATTTTGGGGGGCTCCAAAATCACTGCAGATGTTGACTGCAGCCATGAAATTAAAAGACATTTGCTCCTTAGAAGAAAAGCTATAACCAACTTAGACAGCATATTGAAAAGCAGAGACACTGCTTTGTTGATAAAGGTCCGTCTAGTCAAAGCTATGGTTTTTCCAGTAGTCATGTATGGATGTGAGAGTTGAACCATAAAGAAAGCTGATCTCTGAAGAACTGATGCTTTTGAACTGTGGTGTTGGAGAAGGCTCTTGAGACTCCCTTGGACTGCAAGGAGATCAAATCAGTCAATCGTAAAGGAAATCAATACTGAATATTCATTGGAAGGACTGATGCTGGAGCTGAAACTCCAATACTATGGCCACCTGACGCAAAGAACTGACTGATTGGAAAAGACCCTGATGGTGGGAAAGATTGAGGGTGGGAGGAGAAGGGGATGACAGAGGATGAGATGGTTGGATAGCATCACCAACCTGATGGATATGAGTGGGCAAGCTCTAGGAGTTGGTTATGGGCAGGGAAGCCTGACATCCATGGGGCTGCAGAGTTGGACACGACTGAGTAACTGAACTGAACTGCTAATTGTCACAGCTATCATTACCCTCAATACTAAATTCCAAATTTACGGTAGTTATTAGACCCATTGTTAGATCTCTTTATTTGATGAGGCAATAAAATATGTATATGTGTGTGTGTATATATATATATATATATTTCTATATTGCACATTTGTTTTTAAAGTTATTTTGATAAGTACAATTTAACATAATTTGTTTCTATGTAATCCTGTGTATTTTATTTTACACGTGTAAAATCCAGGGAATTCCCTGGTGGTCCAGAGCTTAGGACTCCACACTCTCACTGCTGAGGGTTCAATCCCTGGTCAAGGAACTAAGATTCTGGAAACCTCACGGTGCAGCCAAAAGGAAAAAGAAATCTAATCTACAAAGGGGCCGGTGGGCTTCAAAACACTGTCTTGAGAGTCTGCGTTATAAAAAGTCTAAGAACTCTACATTAAGGTAATGATTTAAAGAGAAAGACAGTCGTCATACATACATACAGTCTTTGTGGCCAGCGCCCTTAACCTCAGCCTCATTCACTAGGTGGGTGTGCAGGGTGTTGGCACCACATATGACATGGTGTGTCTCACAGTGCAGAAGTGAGCCCAGCAGGTGGAGAGAATGTGGGGGTCGGGGGGCGCCCAGATAAGAGTGGTCAGTCTGCTTCCAGCTGGGGAGGTCAGGTCCCATAACTGATGCTGTCAGAGCAGTGAGGCCTCTGGTGAAAGGGTTCCTCCATTTTATTACAGTGGAGGTGGCCTTGTTAGTCGCTCCGTTGTGTCCGACTCTGCGACCCCACAGACTCTCAGCCTACCAGGCTCTATCTACATGGGATTTCCCAGACAAGAAAACTGGAGTGGGTTGCCATTTCCTTCTCCAGGAGATTTTCCCAACCCAGGGATCAAACCCATGTGCCCTGCGTTGCAGGCAGATTCTTTACCATCTGAGCCACTGGGGTGATCTCTTAACCCTTTGAGACTGTCACTGAATCTTGGGCTGAGAGCCTTAATATATAGCAAAAGTCTTAAAAATCAGTGAGAAAAAGAATACCCAAAGAATAAACAAAGAATACCCAAAGAATAAACAAA
>NW_024070204.1:59151244-59570368 GCF_014754425.2 Oryx dammah | reverse complement strand
AAAGAATACCCAAAGAATAAACAAAGAATACCCAAAGAATAAACAAAGAATACCCAAAGAATAAACAAAATATAAACAGGCTATTAAAATGGTTAAATAACATGTGGAGAAAAGGATTTGGCATCACTAACAATCAAGTAGTTGCAAACAAAGCAAGATTTTTTAAATGTCCATTGATTCGGCAAAGTTTAAAAAATTGACAAAACTCAGTTTGATAAAGATATGGGGAAATAAACACTTGTGCCTGGCTAGTTGGGGCGTAAATTACTTTACTTTTGGGGAAAGTTCAGTTTAACAATATTTATGTAAAATGTTATTTATTCATACCATCTGGCCTAACAATCTCTCTTTTAGGAATTTACCCTCATGAACTAATCATAAATATGTGAACTAAAATATGTACTAGCGTTTTATTACTCTCTTATTTGTAATAGCCCAAAACACTAGAGGCAGCCTCAGCGTCTTCTATGATATAGCAGGCTCACTCATAAAGATATTCTGTTTCATCTTCCTCATATGTTAACTCCATTCCAAGAAAATGGGCATGGCTTTGTTAATCCATGAGGCTTCTTGGCCTCAGGAGAGGTGTGTTGTGGGGCCCTACGTGGGAAACCTTAAAAAAAAGGGCTAGCTTTTGCGGTCAGAAACTAAGATGGTGACCGGTGGAAGTGATA
Organism: Oryx dammah; assembly: GCF_014754425.2. NCBI lineage: Eukaryota > Metazoa > Chordata > Mammalia > Artiodactyla > Bovidae > Oryx > Oryx dammah. The sequence continues at coordinate 59,569,694 of NW_024070204.1, read as the reverse complement.
GGGGCGTGGTCTATGTTAAAGTTTTTGATTGGCTCTCTTGATTTCCGTGCACTTGGACAGTGCATGATCACCATAGACTCCTGTTACAATGAAGCGCATGATGACTTGACCTTTAACGTGATTGGTGCAACTATGGCATATTACAATTTGACCTTTAACGTAATTGGTGCAACTGTGGCATATTACAATTTGACCTTTAATGTGATTGGTGCAACTATAGAAAGTCCCTCGCAAAACCCCCTTGCTTGCCTATATAAACCAAGAGTTTGCGGCAATAAAGCGGAACTGCTCAGAGGGAACCCATGTCGCGTCTGTTTGTGTCTGATTTTCTCTCGCTCGCCGAGGGGCTGGGCTGGCGGACAGCAGGCTCGCCTCTCCTTGGGACCCCTCGGCTTTGCTGAGGGAAGTTCCACTGCCTCTCTCTTTCTGCGGAGCGCCCCCCCCGCAGTGTGTGTTATACAATGGGAAGCAGAAGTTGCCATCTGAAAGTCTTCCTTGGCTTTTTTTTTTTTAATATGAGTTCATTTTCTTCTTAAATATTTATTTATCTTTTTTGACTGTGCCAGGTTTTGGTTGCAGCATGCAACTAAGTTCCCTGACCAAGGATTGAACCCAGGCCCACTGCATTAGAAGCTCAAAGTCTTAGCTATTAGACCACCAGTAAAGTCTCTGGAAAATGAATTCATTTTGAGACAGAAAGAATGGAGGAGGTTTGCAGAGAGGAGACAGGGCTCTGTGAATCCTGTGTGTGGCTGGGTCATGGGCTCTGCTCCCAAGTTTTGCTCAAGGGTGGAAAAAAAATGGGGGTGCAGAAAGGATACTCAGCCTGAGACATCTGACCCTGGCAACCTTGAAAACAATGAGGAGCTATGAGAACCTAGGTCCCCGGGCTTCACGGAGACATTTAGGCTGAATGGATTTGATCTGCACAGTATCTGGACAGGGTTAAAGGCCAGAGAGCTATCTCTGAATGTAAGACTCCTTGTGTTGGGGGTGTGGGGAAGGTGGGAGCAAGGTAGGAGGAGAGGGAGCTTCAGTGATGATTGCCTTTGATTATCCCCCAGCCTGGATGAAAGTGAAGAGTGGAATTTAATTTGATTCATAGAAGTAACCAATGTGGCATTTCCTGCCCACCTGAGTTTTCAACTTGTGTGAAATCTGCTACAGTGTCTTTCTTGCTAACTCAATCTCCTTTCTGATAATCTAGTAGCAGAGGGCTCACAGGTGGGCAGCTAGGGCTGCCCCATGACACAAACAGTCTCCTGTGAGCTGAGAGAGAATTTTTTGCACAAATGTTTATTCAGTGAAAGAAACACAGGGGTTTAAGGAAGATGTATTGATATGTTACAGAAGCCACACATCAACTGAAGGAAGAAACCAAGGAGAAACTGCTACATGGTTCCAAAGAACAGTTGTAAAGCACCTCGGGAATAAAGGCAACCAGAGGTCTATGAAATCTATGAAATCTTTGTACACGTTTCACTCAGGGGTAGAAAGTAGGTCAGAACCTGTTCCAATCCACCCCCAGGTGAGGGTCTTGGACCACCAAAAATTATGCAATTGGACACTGCCACAGAACTGTGGACTATTAAAGGCTATTGTACCTTCCACACAAATTGGAACAGAACGTTTGTCCTTTGAGAGTCTGAACAAACATGGATCCAAACACACTGAGAGTCATCAAGCATTGAAAATCAGTCGAGAGGATGCCCTGTTGACATAGCTTTCTCATATGGGGTTTAAAAACCTTAAACGAGAAATCTCTTTGGCCCTGGCTCTGGAACTAGCCTTCTGGAGGTAGTTTGAATGCAAACTTGATTTACCTTTGTGAACTAAGCTGGCACATGCATTCAAGTCTAGAGCTGAAAGTCATGAAACAGGAAAACCTAGTCAAATATGAAAGGTAACTAATATCGGGCTTTTATTTCTTGGTTTGGGGATAAAGTGAGCAAAACCAGTAAATGCTTCTTAAAAATATATGTTTATTTATTTTAATTGGAGGTTACTTTACAGTATTGTATTGGTTTTGCCATACATCAACATGAGTCCGCCACAGGTATACATGTGTTCCCCATCCTGAACACCCCTCCCTCCTCCCTCCCCGTATCATCCCTCTGGGTCGTCTCAGTGCACCAGCCCCAAGCATCCAGTATCATGCATCGAACCTGGACTGGCGATTCATTTCATACATGATATTATACATGTTTCAATGCCATTCTCCCAAATCATCCCACCCTCTCCCTCTCCCTCAGAGTCCAAAAGACTGTTCTATACATCTGTGTCTCTTTTGCTGTCTCGCATACAGGGTCATCATTACCATCTTTCTAAATTCCATATATATGCGTTAGTATACTGTATTGGTGTTTTCCTTTCTGGCTTACTTCACTCTGTATAATCGGCTCCAGTTTCGTCCACCTCATTAGAACAGATCCAAATGTATTCTTTTTAATGGCTGAGTAATACTCCATTGTGTATATGTACCACAGCTTTCTTATCCATTCATCTGCTGATGGACATCTAGGTTGCTTCCATGTCCTGGATAAACAGTGCTGCAATGAACATTGGGGTACATGTTTCTCTTTCAATTCTGGTTTCCTCGGTGTGTATGCTGAGCAGTGGGATTGCTGGGTCATAAGGCAGTTCTATTTCCAGTTTTTTAAGGAATCTCCACACTGTTCTCCACAGTGGCTGTACTAGTTTGCATTCCCACCAACAGTGTAAGAGGGTTCCCTTTTCTCCACACCCTTTCCAGCATTTATTGCTTGTAAACTTTTTTTTTTTTTACTTTCTCTTTCCACAAAACATTTTCAGTACTCTGATAAGGTAAACAGCGTATCATTCCATGAGAAACTCCAGTGACCAAAAAGGCCTTTAAGAGATGAACTTGGTAAAGAGTATTTCAGGAAGATTGGCAGACTGAATATCAGTTGGGCATATGATATCATTTTCTTCATCTGACAATTAAAAATTCCTTTGGAAAACTCTAATTCAAAAAGATAGATGCACCCCAATGTTCAGAGCAACACTATTTACAGTAGCCAATATATAGCAGCAACATAAACGTCCATCAGTAGGTGAATGAATAAAGAAGTTGTGGATACACTCACTAACACACACACACACAGATACATGTACATACATACTCACACAATGGAATACTGCTCAGCTATAGAAAAGAATGTAATAATGCCATTTGCAGCATCATGGATGGAGCTAGAGATTATCACACTAAATGAAGGAAGTCAGACAGAGAAAGACAAATATCTTATGATATCATGCATATGTGGAATCTAAAAAAATAATACAATTGAAGTCTTTTATAAAACAGAAATAGACTCAATAGACATAGAAAAATTCATGCTTATCAAAGAGGAAAGGATGGGAGGGACAAATTGGGAATTTGGGATTAACAGATATACACTGCAATATACAAAATAGCTAAACAACAAAGACCTATTGTATAGCACAGGGATGTATTCAATATATTGTAATAACCTATAATGGAAAAGAATTTGAAAAATTGCTGCTGCTGCCGCTAAGTCGCTTCAGTCGTGTCCGACTCTGTGCGACCCTAGAGACGGCAGCCCACCAGGCTCCCTCGTCCCTGGGATTCTCCAGGCAAGAACACTGGAGTGGGTTGCCATTGCCTTCTCCAATGCATGAAAGTGAAAAGTGAAAGTGAAGTCAGTTGTGTCCCAACCCCTAGTGACCCCATGGACTGCAGCCTACCAGCCTCCTCCATCCATGGGATTTCCCAGGCAAGAGTACTGGAGTGGGGTGCCATTGCCTTCTCCATTTGAAAAATTATGTGCATATATATATATATATGTACACACATAACTGAATGACTTTGTTGTATACCTGAAGTACACTAAATCAACTATACTTCAATAAAAAACAATGCCCCAAAAAACTAATCATATATTTTAAGATCAACTATAACCCAACCCATCACTTTGCAACTCTTGATTGTATAAATCAGGTTCTAAGATAAATTGTCCACTGGAAAGCTTGGGGAATCTTTGACTTTATAACTCAATGAAGACATTATCAATGATGACAGCAATTGATTCTAGATCTTTAGATCTTATTAGATGCCAGGTTTTCTCCCAAGTGATTTATCTGTGATAATTCATTTAATTCTGCCACCAATCCAAAAAGAATTTAATATAATTGTATGATATGTAAATTTGTCCTGGATCATATGATCAGTGAGTTAGATGAGAATCAGGTCTTTGTTTGTCTGACAGCAAAGGTCAATTTAAATTTTTTAAATTTTACTTTAAAAACTGACGGAATTGAAAGCTGATAGTTGACACTATTTTTCATACAATATTATGTTAGTTTCAGGTGCATGACATAGTGGTTTGAATTTAAATACATTATGAAATTATCACTATGATGAGTCTAATAACCATCTGCCACCATACAAATTTATTACAGTATTACTGACTATATTCCTATGCTATACATTAAATCTTATGACATATATTTTACAACTGTTTTACCTCTTAAATCACCATTACCTATTTTACCCAATCCCCCACGCTTCCACACCTCTGGAAACCACCCACTTCTTCTCTGTATCTATGAACCTGTTTCTATTTTGTTTGTTCTTTTGTTTTTCAGATTCCACATATAAATGAAATCATACTGGATTTGACTTTGGCTGACTTATTTCACTTAGCATAATACCCTCTCAGTTCAGTTCAGTTGCTCAGTCGTGTCTGACACTTTGCGACCCCATAAACCACAGCACGCCAGGCCTCCCTGTCTATCACCAACTCCCGGAGTTTATTCAGACTCATGTCCATTGAGTTGGTGATGCCATCCAACCATCTCATCCTCTGTCATCCCCTTCTCCTCCTACCCTCAATCTTCCCAGCATCGGGGTCTTTTCAAATAAGTCAGCTCTTCGTATCAGATGGCCAAAGTATTGGAGTTTCAGCTTCAACATCAGTCCTTGCAGTGAACACCCAGGACTGATCTCCTTTAGAATGGACTGGTTGGATCTCCTTGCAGTCCAAGGGACTCTCAAAAGTCTTCTCCAACACCACAGTTCAAAAGCATCAATTCTTCAGCACTCAGCTTCCTTTATAGTCCAACTTTCATATCCATACATGACTACTGTCACAAATTCAAGATGGTTTTCTTTTATATGGCTGAGTAATATTCCATTGCATATACGTATACTGCGTCTTCTTTATCCATTCATCGTCCATTGATGGACACTTAGGTTGCCTCCATATCTTGGTTATTGTAAATAATACTGGAATGAACACAGAGGAGGCTATCAATTTGAATTGGTGCTTCATTTTCTTCAGGTAAATATTCCAAGGTGAAACTTCTGTATCATATAACAGTTCTAACTTTTTGAGGAACCACCATAGTGGCTGTACCAATTTACATTCCCATCAACAATGCACAAAGTCTCCCTTTTCTCCACATCCTCAGCGACGGGAGTTTAATATAGTTCCGTTTGTTTATTTTTCTTTTATTGCCCTCATTTGAAGAGACAGATCATAAATATTGCTAAAACCAATAACGTTGAAGTCAATGTTTAAAAACCACTGTAGACTAGCGTCTCTATAGTGAGCACACTGAATCCCCTCATTTGCTTTAGCACTCCTAGTCTCTGCAGCGTCTCTTCTCCAAGCTATATCTAACCAAACAATGGAAAGACAGCATTGGAAGGTGAGTGAGCCGTAGCCGCTGCTCTGACTTTTCATTTTTGCACTCAAACCGTTTAAAGAAAAATAGTGACAAAGGCTCTAATTGGGTGGAAATGGCGTGAGGGAGGATTTGAGTGTTTCAGAATGTAGACTGACAGGCCCATCACATGCCTTTTAACAGAGGCACGCCTGCTACTCTGTGGCATGTCAGAGCCTGAACGCCAGCCTGTGATGCGCCTATCACTTTACTGAAAGGAATCCCACACGCCCATCCCTGTAAGTGCAACAAGAATCCTGGCAGCCAGCTGACCTGTGTGCCAGCCCCCGGACACCCATTCCTACCAGGGGAGAGGGGGACAGAAGGACGATGGCATGACCGGGCATGGTCAGCATGCATGAAATCTGAGAGGATCACATAGTTATGAACAAACTGCAAACGCAGCCTCCTTCATGCTTGTTCCTTACAATGGTTGATGACATTTGCCATACAGCAGAGATCCTCAATAAATGTTGATGCTTGATAAATATTTACATAACAGTGTGCCTCAGTGTGTTGTCTCTGCTATAAAAATAGACACAATATAAATAACGCACTGGATAGGGTGTTTGGCTTTAGCAAGTTATAGCCTCATAGAAATGGCTCATAAAATGTTTGGGCTGGGAGGAATATTAGAGACCATAGGCACTCCCAACTCCCTCATTATAGATGATAAAACAGGTTCTAAAAATATAATGACTTCTCCAAGGTCATAGGTACTTCTTAAACATACATTATATATAAATGAAAATAAAAAATATAAAAATGAAAATAAAATATACATATATATTTTATATATATATAAATGTATAGGGAAGGTTAGTACTTGTTTTTAGAAAGATTTTTTTTTTTTTTCAGAGATAGGATCCAAAATCTAAACGAATTTGAAGTCCATCAGTTTGGATTTTCTACTCCTGTTATGGGTATTATAAGAAAAATATGTAATCTGTGCCTGTAGACATCTTGTATAGTGTAGCCATTAGTACTGTGTCTGGAGGAAATAAGCATCAACAAATATTAATTATCATTATTATTATTATTCCTAACAGTGGCTTGTGACTGCTGTTAACACAAGTATGTCCAAGCATTTCTGATGTATTATCACTATTTATAAGACATTTTAAAGCATACTTTCCCAATATATATATTATTTAAACTTAAATTGTATATTGGATTGTTTAATATATACACTATAAAAATGCATGAAATATAATCAAAAGGGAAAAATGAAAATAAAATATACATATTTGCATACATGATGTTCATTTTACCAATCTATGACTTTTTTAGTATGTTTCAATGTTCCCATGATAAGAAAGGAAATGGGAAGAAAAATTTAAAAAGAAGAATTTTCTGTTTCTACTCCTTACAAACTGTCTTGTGGTGTCTCTGGTTTTCTAACTTGAAAGTACAGAGCTTGACTGATCATCTAAGACATCTTCCTTGACTCCCTTCACTTTCCGAGGGGCAGGCAGTTTCCTGATTAGCCCACGTCCAATGCCTCTGAGAGTGAAGCTTACAAGAAGAAAAGAAAGTTATGCTAATCTGTGTATCCATGCTGTGGGGACCTAGCAGGAAATACACTTTGAGATGTTCTATTATTTCAACTCTCTTCTTCCTGACTCATACCCAATAAATCAACAAAGTCAGCTGAGTTTTCTAAGGTCAAACACATATTATCAGGTTTTTGCTGTTGTTTAGTCACCAAATCATGTCCAACACTTTTGGGACCACATGGACTCTAGCCTGCCGGATTCCCCTGTTCATGAGATTTCCCAGGCAAGAATACTGGAGTGGGTTGCCATTTCTTCCTCCAGGGAATCTTCCTGACCCAGGGAAGGATCTCCTGCATTAGCAGGCCAGTTCTTTGTGGATGCTAAATGGTGTTGCAGAAAGGCCATTGTGACCTTCACCTTCATCTCATCCTCTATAGGAAGTGAATTGAGAAAAGAACAACAATGAACAAAATCCCTCCCCCTGACAAGATTGCAGAACCATGACAATCCTTCATAAAGTACCTGGCAGCCAGCACAAAAGTAGTAGCTTGTGGAGGGAACACTGTTGGACTCCAGTGTTACACACTCACAACCAGAGTTTGCAGACTATTTAGGAAGGAGGAAATCAACTGATGAACAAATTAAACAGATTTTTTTAAGGGGAAAATAACTCTTAGAAATAAGGTTTCTGAAGCAAGAAACAAATATCCTTACTCGGATCTGATTAGAGCCAAGGGGACCCAGAGCAGAGGCAGGACCTGGCTGGTCCAGAAGACAGTCCCTGAACTCCACCGGCTGAAGATGGTGGCCTGCTCCCAGGTTAGGAGGAACTGGTACCTGCAACATCACTGCATCTTTTAGAGGTCGTCATTCCCAGATATGGACTAAGAACTGAGTTTTTTAAACCAAGTATGGTTTCTTCTATTTTTATCACACCCTCCTGTCATCTTCATAAAGTTCTGGGTTAAAAGTTCTCCTTGGGTTTAATTCTCTATGCATAGATTTGCCAAATTTACCTGGCTTTCAGAATCATTCTAGTGACCAGAGTAGGAATCACAATTCAATATGGAATCACTTCCTTTTCATCCGCAAGTCCCCAGTGTCTAGCACAGTGCCTGGCATATTCTGGGTGTTTGGTGGTATATGATAAACTTCTGAGCTGATCCCAGAGTTTCTTGGCAACTTCTCTGCTCTTCTGAAGCTTTTCCGCTCCTGGAATGTGTCTGTTTAACAGCCCCTGAAGGTATCTGGCTTACTCTTACTACTTCATGCTTCAATCTGAAGTAATGTTCCCTTGTTCCCTTCTCTTTCTCTGCTCTCCAAATGTAACATTCCTATAAATCTTGCTCAGGACTCAGCTTCTCTGGGGAACTACCTTGATGGTTTAGTATCCGTTTTCCTTTGGGCTCGTTAGTGACTATGCAGCGCCACAAAGCCTGTACTCGTGTTTCCCGTGGCTGTTTCCTTGCTGCACATTTGCACGTGTGCACTGCCCGCGGTGGGAGGTGGCGTGGGATGCGTAGTAACCTGGGAGTAGCAGACCCCGATTTGAGTCTCAACTCTTCCTCCAATCAGCTATTCAACCAGGAGTAAATCATGTTCCCTTCCATAAAATTCTTCCTTCCTTTGTTGAATAACAGGATTCTAGCTTTATTTTACAATTGCTTTCCCAACTATATTGTGAGGTTTTTGAGGCCTTTTGATTTTTATAATAGTATTCATGAGTTTGCCAGGTGCTCCGTAACTATTTGTATGATTTTTGGACCATTCTGACCAACTAGAAATGAACTTCTGTTTCTCAGTTTCAAGGTTTTGTATATTTAGCACTGCAAAACATCCTGGAGTAAAGGTCTATAAACGTGCATGAGGAGGAGGCAGGGCCCTGGGCAGAGCTGGGGCTCTGGTTCTAGTCCCAGGCCTGTGTTCCCACCTCCCTCAGGTAATAACCCCCAGCCTCAGCCTCTTCATTGCAAAGCTGGCAGGTAACTCTCCACTTTACTCTCATTTTAATTTCCCCAAATGTAATTCTCCCCCAAACAGCACAATCCTCCAGTCTCAGAAAGCTGCATTCTCTCGTCCAGCCTATCCACTTTTCTGTAGTCAGAAGCCTCGTTACATGAAGGACAAGGATAAATCGTGGTCTGTGCTTAGAGATATCAGCACTTGTTCAGCTCAGTGCCCCTGACAGGTTGCCAGCATGACAGGAAATTCAAGGAAGCAACTGAAAGCAGGGGAAGGAACAGGAACAAAACGCAGCTGCTCATTTAGTCCTGCAGCAGCAAGACTGAAACATGCTCTTCTGGCAGCTAAAAGATAGGTTACAGGAAACCTGAGAACAGGGAACTTAATTATCACTAATGCTTCCGGTGATACCTCAAACCTTCTTGTCTTCCTCTAGCTTTGATTTCACAGCCGGACACTTAACAGCCCCGGTAGGTATCAAGTGCCTCACTAGTACTGGATTGGAAGAGGATTAAGAAATCTGGATTCTACGTTCACCCATGAAACCTCCATTTGCTTATGGACTGAATTTACATAGAATGAAAACACAGAATTTGACTATTACATATAAAATGTTATTAAGGAAACAGAATGTGAAATATAGGCTATACTTGGTAATTTTCGTACTGAGTGCAAGGTGTAGATGAAACTCCAATCCTTTGTTAATTCACTGATCAGCACAAACACTCACACATTCATGAAGTAGACATTTTTTTCAGCAGCATATGTGTCAGGCACTGTTGTAAGCGCAATGAAGACCAAGATGAAAAAAAAGAATTAGTGAGCTCTGGAGGTTATTGCATCCAATGAGGAGACAGAACAGACAGTTATGATATGCAATGATGGAAAACGTTCTGGAGTTACATTAGTCTCCAGCTCAGCCCCTTTATGTTTCTTTCATGGTCTCCAGTCTAGTGTGTAGTTATTTTATTTAGGTAGGGACTTTGTTCTGTCTCTCCAATTAAAATTTAAACTCTAGAGATCTTGTCTGGTGTTTCCACTCTTATATGGGCTGTGCTTATTTGCTCAGTCATCTCTGACTGTACCTCACACCTAATCTAGAGCTTGACAATAGTAAATGCTCAACAGTATTTGTCAAATGAACAAATTTGTTTGTTGTGGAATTCAGTTGTTGACTAAGGAAATCAAAACCCTGACTATTTTAACATATGACACTAACTAGAAAGCTGGAATCATTATGAACTAAAATCTGAAAGTTAAAATTTTGGAGGCAGATATCTAGATTGTATTACAATTACACAGGGCATGTTGCTGTTCATTTGCTAAGTTGGGTCTGACTCTTTGTGACCCTATGGACTAAAGCATGCCAGGCTTCCCTGTCCTTCAATATCTGCTGGAGTTTGCTCAAATTCAAGCCCACTCAGTCAGTGATGCTATCTAACTATGTCTAGGTAATACTATATGCATATCTCTGGATAACAAATGTCTGCTTTCTTTTTCTTGAAGGGAATATTCAAAATACAAGCTTTGCATAGAGACCCCTGAGGAAAGAGAGGGGAAGACCTTAGACACAGACATGGAGGTTTTGCTGTAAGCTGACACCTGCTTCCCTGACCAGCTACATTTCAAGGCAGTAGGTTATACATTCTGAGAGAGGAAGGAAGACATTACAGTTCTTTCTTTGCCTTCTTCGTGGGAAGCCTTGACTGGCGTGATGGTCACTCACAGCAATCATTCATCTTCTTTCTAGAAGGCCCTCGGCCTTTCCTGACCTGCCCACCAGGTTGGGGCTGCTTAGTAGGAGTTTAGCAGTGCTCACACTCTCCTGTTGGAGGACACAGTGCTGGTGAGCACTGCAGTCACAGGGTCACAGCCCCTCTGTCAACTGGTGCAACCCGCTTAGAAAGCCTTCCCGACCTGGGGTGTAGTGGGGTGGGGACAAGCTAGGGCTGTCAACAGAGGCTTCAGCCAGTGTGTGCCTTAGTAGCTGTGTGCTCACCACTCCACAGAACAAGAAAGAACAGAGCTGCTTCTCCACCCCGGGGGCAGTCAGCTCGGGAACAGAGCAGTGTCACAGCCCAGCAGGTACACAATGCTCTGAGGAGGCCAGAGCCCAAGGGGAGACCTATCCTCTCCCACAGAGCTTGTCCCCGAGACGAGAGAGAACAGAAATCCGGGAACCCGTGGGGAGGAGATCATGCTCGTGACCGACTGACTTCCACCAGGAGTCTGACGTTCCCACTTGTTTCTGGCACCGAAGGAGGAAAGCAAGGTGGGGGAAGGGAGAGGGCCAGGCAGTTATGGTCAGAACTCAAAGCCGGAGGTGCAGTGGGGGCTCACGGGCAGCCTATGGCACCTCGTGAGGACTCTCAGGGTATCTGCAATCCCAGCTCAGGCCTCCTTCCTCACAAGAGAGGACCTGAGAAGACCATGTGGATTCTAAGTCCCCTCACACCTCAAGCAGGTATATTCGCCACAAGAGAAAAACAAAAATCTATTTCACTGTGGTGCACAAACTTCTAGATACAGAAAAGTTTTTGCTTGTTTGTTTGTGTAGAAGATAAAGATTGTCAACGGGTTTGAAATCTGTGACTAGAGACAGATATAAGACAGTGACCTCAAAGACAACATTAGAATCCAAGAATCCAAATAGCAAACTGAATTCCTTTAAACTTTTTCATGCTTTTCTTGACTCACAATTCCTCACAACTGAGACTTAGAATATTTGCTGACAAAATATGAATGCTGGTTCATCTATATTGTGTGACAATAAAACTGATATAAGACCAGATGTTAACGAAGCTAGAAGAGCACTACCCTAACATCTCCTAGAACACGGCACCCCAAACCTGTAAGCTATCAGGAGTGTTTTGGTATATAATAAACTATTACAAACGTTATTATATTCAAAAATTTGCAAATGTTCCATAGCTTTCAGCACTATTATCACTTTTGCACTGCTATGAATAAGAAATTCTGGAAAACCTTCTTATTACAAACACCTAGAAATGCTGTTGAAGACTCACGAACAGCCTTTTAAAAACATATGGTGCCTCAGAGAGAGAGAGAGAGAGAGAGTCTATAGTGATGAAAACCAGAGTGATGCATGTGTAATAGAGACAAAAACTACACTGTGAGGCTTCAATACTAAGAACTCAGGATCTGGGTTTTAGCCCATGTGGAAGAATGAGAAGCAAGACTTTGTCCCATAGAAAGTGTGGAGAAGGAACAGAGTTCCACAAGCTCTGTACTTATGATGGATTATAGCCAGGTGAAGCATGGGCTAAAAACACTCTTCCCTGGACAAGAGACCTAGTGGCAAGAAAGCCTGTCAGTCTAAGTGACAAGAAAACTGGCTTGAAGTGGGGGAAAAAAAAAAAAAAAACTCTCTGGAAAGTAGTAACCATAAGCCTGCCCATGCAGAGATTAAGGATTTGAATTACATCATTTGCACAGTCCAGGGAAATTCAGTTCAATAAATTAAATTGAAATGCTTCTGGATCAGAGGTGTTCCAGAGGCTTGGAAAAAGATAACACAAATCCTCTCTGGAGAAAGGTACCTCAGTCTATGCCTTTCAGAATTGGTACAGATAAAAAGAGTCAGATATGAGCTCCTTGTTACATTTCTGCAAGAAAAATAAAATTAAATGATCGCACCAAGATGGTGAATAGGAGACCCCAGCTTCATCTCCCCACAAAAAACAACAATTAACAGTTATTTGCGAATGAAAATAGCTCCAGGAGAGCTCAGCAGCCCACTTCAGAAGCTCCAGAAACACCACAGAGATGTAAAACAGGAAATGGTCACACAAAATGGGTAGGGAAAAGAGTCCCATGTTGCCTCCATAATCCCATCCCTCAGGCCTCTGCCTCCTGAGGTTTCCACTCTTCAGGTTTTACACTCATGAATGCCAGATGCCCAAGTCCCTGCATGCTCTCTTTCCTCACTCCTACCAGAGCCTGGGATCCACACCAGTAGCCTGGACTCTTCAGCTGTACACTTGCAAGACACCGACAGGTCATTTGTACCTTATCTCCACCACCACATATGCCCATAGCTGTTTGTGGGACTGGATCTGGACCTGACTCCTATCTCTGTCCTGCATTGCTATAGCTAGCCCTTGTAGCTGTGCAGTTATACACTACCTGCCCTGAATCCTGTCATCAGCACGTTCCAGTGTGCATTAACTCACAGCTGAAAATCTTTTCCTGCTAAAGTCATTCCATAAAGTCTGGAAGAGGTGACATTCATCTTATGTACAGACATCTATGCAAGGCTACAGAGATCATGAAGAATCAGATAAACATGACCCTACCAAAGGAACACAGTAAAATTCTAGCAACTGACCTATATAGAAATGGAGATTCATGAATTGCTGACACAAATTGAAAATGATTGTTTTAGCAATGTTCAGAGAATACTACAATAGAATACAGATAAACAATAAAATTGGGGAAACAATACAAGAACAAAATGAGAAGTTCAACAAAGGAAAAGAAAACATAAAAAAGAACCAAACAGAAAATTTGAAGCTGAAGAATACAATGACTGAGCAGAATAATTTAATAAAGATCTTCAAGAGCACAAATGACCAAGCAGAATAAAGAACCAAAGACTCAAAACCAGATAATTTGAAATTATCAAATCATGGGAGCAAATGAAAAAAGAATGCAAAGAGTGAAAAAAGTCTATAGAACTTATGAGATTCGATTAAAATAAACAGTCTATACTATTGGGAATTCCAGGATGAAATGAGAAAAATGGAGACAGAAAGCTTATTTGAAGAAATAATTGCTGATAGCTTTCCATATAAGGGGAGAAATTTGAGTATCAAGTTCACAAAGTCATATTTCCAAACAAATTTAATCCAAAGATATCTCCAAGATACATTAAAACAAAACTGTCAGAAATGAAAGATATAGAAAAAAAATTGAAAACAAGAGAAAAGAAGCATATCACTTATGAAGAAACCTTCATAGGCTATCAGCAGATTTCTCAGCAGAGACTGCAGGCCAGAGAGAGGGGGATGATATATTCAAAGCATTGAAAGAAAAATCTACTGACCAAGAATACTTTACCTGGCAAAGTTATCCTTCAGAAGTGAAATAGTGATAAGGACTTTTCCAGACAAACAAAAACTGAGGGAGTTCATGATGACTAAACTTTAGTTCAGTTCAATTGCTCAGTCGTGTCCAACTCTTTGCGACCCCATGGGCTGCAGCAGTCCAGGCCTCCTTGTCCATCACCAACTACCTGAGTTTACTCAAACTCATGTCCATTGAGTCGGTGATGCCATCCAACCATCTCATCCTCTGTCGTCCCCTTTTCCTCCGCCTTTAATCTTTCCCAGCATCAGGGTCTTTACAACGAGTCAGTTCTTGGCATCAGGTGGCCAAAGTATTAGAGTTTCAGCTTCAGTATCAGTCCTTCCAATGAACACCCAGGACTGATCTTTAGAATGGACTGGTTGGATCTCCTTGCAGTCCAAGGGACTCTCAAGAGTCTTCTCCAACACCACAGTTCAAAAGCCTCAATTATGCAGTGCTCAGTTTTCTTTATAGTCCAACTCTCACATCCATACATGACCACTGGAAAAACCATACTAACTAAACTTGCATTATAAGAAATGCTGAAAGGAGTTCTTCAAGGTGAAATGAAAGAGTGCTAATTAGTATGAAAACATATGAAAATACAAAACATACTGGTAAAGGTAAATATATAGTCAAATTTGGTAATGTACAATAATGCAATGTGGTATGTTAACCACTTAACTCTAGTATAAATGTTAAAGAACAGATGAATTAAAAGTAACTATAGCTAAAATAATTTGTTAATGGATAAACAATAAAAGAAGAGGTAAACAGTGACATCAAAAATAAAATGTGTGGGGGCAGTAAAAGGATAAAGATTTTGTAGACAGTTGAAGTTAATTTTTTATCTGCATTGTTGTTGGTCAGTCACTCTTTGTGACAACGTGGACTGCAGCACGCCAGGCTTGCCTGTCCTTCACCATCTCCCAGAGCTTGCTCAAACTCACGTCCCTTGAATTGGTGATGCCATCCAACCATCTCATCCTCTGTCATCCCCTTCTCCTGCCCTCTGTCCTTCCCAGCATCAGGGTCTTTTCCAATGAGTTGGCTCTTCGCATCAGGTGGCCACAGTATTGGAGCTTCAGCTTCAGCATCAGTCTTTCCAATGAATATTCAGGGTTGATTTCCTTTAGGGTGAACTGGTTTGATCTTCTCTCTGTCCAAGGGGCTCTCAAGTCTTCTCCAACACCACAGTTTGAAAGTATCAATTTTTTGGCACTCAGCCATCTTTATGGTCCAACTCTCACATCCGTACATGACTAGTGGAAAAACCGTAGGTTTGACTATATGAATCTTTGTTGGCAGGGTAATGTCTCTGCTTTTTAACATGCTGTCTAGGTTTGTCATAGCTTTTGTTATAAGGAGCAAATGTCTTTTCATTTCATGGATGCAGTCACCATCCACAGTGATTTTGGAACACAAGAAAGCAAAGTTTGTCACTGTTTCCAATAGTTCCCCATTTATTTGCCATGAAGTGATGGGACCAGATGCCATGAGCTTAATTTTTTTAATGTTGAGTTTTAAGCCTGCTTTTTCACTCTCCTCTTTCACTTTCATCAAGAGGCTCTTTAGTTCCTCTTCACTTTCTGCCATAAGGGTTGTGTCATCTGCATATGTGAGGTTATTGATATTTCTCCCTGCAATCTTGATTCCAGCTTGTGATTCATCCAGCCTGGCCATTTCACTTGATGTATTCTGCATAAGAGTTAAATAAACAGGGTAAAAATGTACAGCCTTGGTGCAATCCTTTCCAATTTTGAACCAGTCTGTTGTTCCATGTTCAGTTCTAACTGTTGCTTTTTGACTTGCATAGATGTTTCTCAGGATGCAGGTAAGGAAGTCTGGTATTCCCATCTCTTTAAGAACTTACCACAGTTTGTTGTGATCCACACAGTCAAAAGCTTCAGCATAGTCAATGAAGCAGAAGTCGATATTTTCCTGGAATTTCTCTTGCTTTTTCTATGATCCAGCAGATGTTGGCAATTTGTTCTCTGGTTCCTCTGCCTTTTCTAAATCCAGCATATTCATCTGGAAGTTCTCAGTTCACGTACTGTTGAAGCCTAGCTTGAAGGATTTTGAGCATGACCTTTCTAGCATGTGAATGCAATTGGGTGATAGTTTGAACATTCTTTGGCACTGCCCTTCTTTGGGGTTGGATTGTTATATTTACAAGATGTGTTAGGTGTGCCTCATGATAACCACAAAACAAAACTCTATAGTAGATACACAAAAGATAAAGAGAAGGTATCTAAGGCATATTACTATGGAATACCATCAAGTCCTTATAAAAGATGGCAAGAGAGGAGGAAAAGGATGAAAGGAACTACAAAATAGCCAAAAACATTAAGATACCATAAAAAAGACCATGCATGCATGAGGTCAGTTCAGTTATGTCCAGCTGTTTGCAAACCCATGAACTAGAGCCTGCCAGGCTCCTCTGTCCATGGGATTCTCCAGGCAAGAATGCTGGAGTGGGCTGCCATTTCCTCCTCTTCCCAACAGAGATCAAACTCGCATCTCTTACTCCTCCTGCACTGGCAGGCAGGTTCTTTACCATTAGTGCCACCTACCATGCCTATCGGGGCTTCCCTGGTGGCTCAGTGGTAAAAGAATCTGCCTGCAGTGCAGGAGATCTGGGTTCAGTCCCCAGGTTGGGAGGATCCCCTGGAGAAGGAAATGGCAACCCACTCCAGTATTCTTGTCTGGAGAATTCCATGGATGAGGAGCCTGGTAGGCTATATATAGTCCATGGGGTCGCAAAGAGTTGGACATGACTGAGTGGTTAACATACACACTATGCCTATCAATAATTACTTTAAAAGAATTAAATTCTGCAAAGGCATTTAATGGCTAAGTGAATAATCAAATCAAGATCCAGCTATATACTGCCTACAGGAGTTACTTCTGTTTTAAGGATGCACATAGGCTCAAGGAGAAGGGATTGAAAAAGTTACTTTATGCACGTGAAAAACCAAAAGAGAGCAGAGGTAGTTATACCCATATCCAACAAAACAGATACTAAGTCACCACTGTAGCACAGGATAGAAAGCATTGTGTAATGATTAAGAGTTAATTTACCAAGAGAATGTAACAATCTGTAAATATATATGTATCCAACATGGAGGAATCTAAATATAACAAGCAAGTACTAACAGATCTGAAGGGAGAAATAGAAAATTGTATAATAAAAGCAGCCTTCAATACTCCCACTTTCAATAACTGATAGATTTTTTAAAAACTCTTTAATCATTGTTTATTACTCATATATCAACTGATAGATTATACAGATAAAAAATTAATTTGGAAACACTGGACTTAAACTATACTTTTTTCCCCTTTGGCCGCACCACATGGCTTGCGGAATCTAAGCTCCCCAACCAAGGATTCTGAGTGATACATTAATTAAAATGGAGACTGCTGCTCTCGTAGTTCTACCATTTAACATGTAGTGTGGAGTGTCTGCCAGTGGCAACATTTTTCATGGCATAAAGAGGAATGTTGAAATTGGCAAATCTCAAGCACTGAATAAAAAATCAACATTGCTCATTTGAACTAGAATTTTATATATAAGTGTTCTGATCTGGGATAACTTCAAGAAATGATATATTGGTTTCTTCCTCTTAGGAATTCATTTTTACCTTTCTCAAAGCCAAAGATTTCCAAAATATAATACGAAATCCACTTAATCAATTATTCTTCTTGCCACCTGACAGCATGTTCAAAAACTATCAATGAAATCTGTTGAAATGCTCAAGAAACCTCTTTAGATAAAATTGTTGACCACAATTCACCTTCATGTTCTGGTTCACTAGGCATGGCCTTTTATTCCCCTTGGTTTGCAAGAGTTAACTTCTGAGCATTATCAAGGAGATAAGACTGGAATCAGAAGCTTTAGAAAAGTAAGTGAATCTGTGTGTGTGAGAGAGACAATGAAAATCTATGTGATTGAGTATTCATGGAGTCTTTGGAATACTCTGCTCTACACAGTGTCCTGTTTCACAAATTTTTGTTTTGCTGTGCCCACAAATTTTTAGGGGTATAAGGTTTATATTAGTATTGGATTCAACTGAATACAAGACAAAGCCTCAAATAACAGTGATTTATAGAAGAAGTTTCTCCCTTTCTCTTTCCCGTTCTTTCCCCCTCCCCCCCACTTCCTCACTCCCTCTCTCAAGGAAAATCTTCAGAAAGGCAGCATGGGGCTGGTATTCAGGAGCACGATATTGCTGGGGACTGGAGGCTCCCGTTTTCTCTAACAGAGCTATGGTATGGTCTTATTTTTTATGGCCCAAGACTGCTCTTATTCCATCATATCCTTCTCAGACATCAGTACAGAGATTGGGGTAGAGGGGAAGATAATGCACATTTCTTTTAAGGAGACTTTCTAGGAACACGCAACACAAGCGGCTTCCACCTCATTGGCTAGAACTTGGTCACATGATCACATCATGTGAGCCTTAGAAGTGCAATCTTAGCTGGGGAGAAACACAAGCAGTTTGTAAGGACACATGATACAACAAAAGTAGCCAATTAAATTAGATTTCCAGTTTCCAGATAAACATTTTTTCTTTTTTTAGTATAAGAGTACGATATTTGAGACATATTACAGTAAAATTGCATTTACGTCTTTTCTGAAAGTCAAGTTTATCTTGACAGTCTATATTTTTATTTGATAAATCTGGCAAACATAGGTAGAAATTAGGGTATCTCTACTAAAAGGAAGAATCAAATAGATACTGGAATAGGTAAGCACTGGTCTCTGGCACAGCTACTTGAAAGGACCTGATGCAATTAAATATTATCTGGCTATGGAATTAAAAGACAGACATTGGGATGGGACTGTGAAAACTTCTGAGATTATCTTTGCTATCTTTGATTATAAACCTAGACTAATAAATCTTCACTAGTAAAGTCAGTGTTTGGGATCATCGTATAAAGTACCTGATCTCTCAAGTCTAATGTTTGCTACTGAGACTGTGAAGTACTTTATATGATTTTCTGCACATATAATAATAGGAAGATACTGACCATAACAAATACATCTTTGAATATTGCCTTTATAGTTCTGTAAGTAAATTATTACTTATTCTGGGTCCGATTCCTCTCTTTGAGTCTGACACAAGGTGTGACCATGTTCCCTTCTGAATGATCCCTTTTTACTTGTCATAGATGTTAAATGTTAGTTCAGACTTTCTATTTATTTAACTCATTCAGTTTACTTTGGAATAGGAGGGGAGCTCCCAGGGACCACCAGTTTTTTTTTTTTTTTTTTTGGCACAGGCTGAGCTTCCTAAATACAGAAGCACTTTTCTGTCAGATCATAAGGTCATCTCTGAATGGGGCAGCTTTCTTTCCTGAATGGGCCTTCAACATCCAGGCTGGGTCTGACTCAGGACAGAAAAGGAACACTTTGCCTTTCTGTTTACATTCCATTTGGTGGGAGGCAGCAAGCAACACCTTGAAGATAAAGCCATGATACCCATCCTTTCCTGCTTTCACACCCTGACCCATACACTGACCATCAAAACTATATCTGATAAAAATGCACTTAAATGCTTTTTCTTGTTCTCTCTCTCTTTTTTAATCTTTACCTATTCTGCTCCTCTGACCTCAACAAGAATATTTGTAGCAAGTTTTCAAATTATAGCATTTTTATTACAAAAAGTAGAATTAAAAAAGATGACTAGAATTTTAGGGACTATTGCTTTTCTTATCCCTTTGGATTCTAAAGCTACCGAATGATTCATAGTCCATTTCCAAGCATGAATACTATTCTCTTGCTACCTCTAAGTCATGATAAGGAAAAAAAATCCTCAGAGAGCAAACTGAGGAACAACATATTTGTGGTTTGAGCTAGATGAATGGAAAAGAACAGAACACTCAGTGGATTAAATAGGCTCCTGCAAAGCTAGGCTTAGTGGTTGAATGGTCGCCCAGTTTATATTAAAGGACTTACTTCCATTTACAAAATGATTCCCTTTGTGTGGTTCAAGGCTTAATATGCTGGGCATTTCCCCAGCTCTAAGCATTTATTTTTTAAAAAAAGCTTTCCATGTCAAGGAAATTCAGGTTCAGAAAAGATAAATTTAATGATGAGATCTACAACTTGAAGTTCTGGCTAATTTCAGGTGCTGAACATGCTCCAGCCATTTTTACTGGAATGGGAGGGATCCATCAAATGCCATGACTTGGTTCCAGTTGTGTTATCACCTTCAATCGGATGAAAAATGCCCTTGGAACTGAGGATGTGCATTCCTGAGAGTGCTTACATTCAACATATGGCTACATGAGGCCAAGCTTCAAGATGAAAGGGAAGGAAATAAGACTGTTGCCCAGAAATTTCTAAATATTGGCAATATATCAGGATGAATGATTCAATTTTTCACTTTTATCCAGGCCTGTGTATAAGTATCCAAAATCGAAGTTATCTTGGTAGGTACTTTGACTTGGCAATAATAGACATTATAAGCTTCCTAAGATCATGGCCTGTAGGATGAGAATGCTAATATTAGTATACCTGAATTATGACACATTTCAGAGCCATTACTGGCATCTATGGAGCTTTCAGTGCAAGGTCTGATCATTGATCATCTCCAACTCCTGGTTCTCCATGTCAAGCCTGCCATATGGTTGGCAGTTAGTATGTGTCTGGTGAATGAAATATAATGACTAACAATGCAGTGGAAACTTTAACCACAATAGCTGTTACACTCAGTAGAAATATTTCCAAAGAGAAGCCAAGAAAGAGTTTTAAAAATGCAGTTCTGAAGAAAGGAGCTAAAACAAATATGAAAACCAAGACATAAAGCCAAGTAAATCAGTAACTGGGCTCCACTGTCATACCTGGTTAGCATCTCATTGAACTTGGGTTTCATTTGGAGGAGTGTCCTGTCTATAAACACAAAGACCCATATAGCAATAAACAAGAACAGTTCAAAGGGCAACATTAATTAAAAAGGAATGGCTTTCTTTATCATTTGCTGCAGAAGATATTTAAAAAGGAGCTCACTTTCTAATCCACAGCAAGGTTGAAATCTGTCCCTTCTCTTCATTCCCTTCACTCATCACAGCCATTCATATTCTCTTCCGTCTCTTTAACTTCCAAGACAATAATATTCACCCCTCCCTACCCCACAGGGCTTTTCACACTCGTTCCCTTCTTTGCAGTATTTCTCCTAGCCCTTTATTGTATAGATAAACTTCTTTCCAAGTACCAATTATCAAGTCCCTTTAGGGAGACTACAGAGAAGGAAAATTGGGTTTAAAAAACTGCAGAATTCTCCCAGGCACGCTGGATGAGTGTCGAAGTCTATATGTATTTTCAAGTTAATCACTTTTGTCTCAGCGCTATCATTTTAGTCAGTCACTTAATAGGAATCAGCATTTGATGTGTAAAGAGAATGAGATCCCATAATGTGTGCAGTGATAAACACAATTCCTTTTATAGCCATCACAGACATTTTAAGGCACAGTAAAGCTCACTCTGGCAGATGATTTATCTGCTATAGTATGGTAGCGAGGTAGGTAAGAAGGATCATACCATTTTCATGGCACAGATTTCTTAAAAGGTGTTTTACCAAAGGACCTGGCATCTTTGAACTTAACAGTTGCTAGGATAACATGTGTCTTACTTTACACAGCAGCACTTACTGGTGGGCAAGCTGCTTAGCTTTATGATAACCGTAAGTATTCGGGCCAAATGAGGTGTTTCAAACTAAGCCAGGTATTTCTCATTTATCCCCTGGTGGCCACACGTGTTGTGTTACTATTTCTAGTGGCGGCTCTTAAACAATTTCTATCACTTAATGGCACTGGTTTAATATACTCCTTCCTAAGGTCATGTCTGGCTCTGAAAAAGTGTCTTTACATAATCATCTCCACTATAAGTGTTGGAGATGTGTTATTTATTAAGTAGATATGAGGACTAGGCACTGACTGGCTATTGCTCATGTTGTGATATCAGGTTAGTTTCGTAAAAATACACTAATGCAATAAAAAAGTAAGCCTTTATTTTAATGAAAATCAGAACATTATATATTCTGGCTGAATTTCAAATGTTGTTGATTATAGTTAAAGAATCCTGAGGCTTTAAAAATAGTAGTAGAGGGACTTCCCTGCCAGTCCTCTGTGCTTCCACTGTAGGGGACACAGGTTTGATCCCCTGTTGGGAAATTAAGATCCTACATGTCGTGTGGCGTGGCCAAAATTTTTTAAGAAATGAAACATTCAATAAACATAAAGTATTAAAAACCAGTAGTAGATGTGGAGTTTCACGGGATTGCTTTTTCTAGTATTTTTCTCTCCTGGACCATTTCACTCCCTTCTGAATTGTGTTCTCCCATGTTCCTGTCATGATCATCCTATGTCTGCAGTAAATGGTTTCATCTAACAGATGTTTACTTTCAGGTTGCAAGTGTGTCCCATTGGACACCTATGTGTCTCTCTCCAGAATCCTCTTGGTTGTATTCTTCCTTCTAGCCCCTGCTGCACTGGGCAACCTAGTCCCTGAAGGCTGTGACCAGATCTGCACAGCTCTCCTGCGTCAGTTTATCTCTGCCCTTAGCGGATATTGCTTGCTTCCTCTCCTGGGCTTATCTGCTTTACAAAACTGAAGATGCTGGCTTATACATCTACAAGCAGAAGCATGGGAGTGATAATTCCCGAGGCCCATCCTTTAGCACAGGGGATGGGAACACGAGTGCTTTCCTGTTTGTCCCACGTGATTAGCTCTGAGACACTTGTTTCTAAGATTCGTCAGAAGATCCCAGCAGAATTAACCACCGGTTTCCTGTAGCAGAAGTCAACTCAACATATTTTTGCATAGGTTTTCCCCTTTTTCAATGATTACTTCCCTTCCCCCTCCTCTGCTCTAAAGGATCACTTTCCCAAAGAAATCATGGGCACGCCAGGGTCTATCTCACACTCTGGGGAGACACAGGCTCTAATAGGCATTTATAACACTTGTGGGAATCCTCTTCTTATCCTTTGGTAAGGAAGAGTTACATAAAAGTCCTTTCTATGTTCTTTGCTTGTTTTGATTACCAAAAATGTATGCTTTGGATAGGAAAGCTGTATGTTGACACTGTCCAATCAGTAGGTACTAGGTACATGTGGGTATTGAGCCCCTGATATGTGGTTAGTCCAAATTGAGATGTTCTATAAATGTGAAACATATACCAGATTTTGGAGAGTTAGTGTAAAAAAAGTAATAATTTTTATATGGGTTATATGCTGAAATGATAATATTTTACATATATTGGTCTAATCAAGTATATTATTAAAGTTGGTGTTGCTTTTTTACATCTTAAATGTGGCTATTACATAATTTACCATTTTATGTGTGGCTCACATTATATTCTTACTGGACACTTTTATAGGTAAAAGGAGATTTTAAGAGACATACAAGTCAATTGCAATGCACTGACTTTGAAGCTTTAATTAAAACAAAAATTAAGTCTAAGCCAAAGACAAATACTATCTTGTCACTTATATGTGGAACCTAAAAAATAAACAAATGAATATAACTAAACAGAAACAGACTCATATATAGACCATAAACTAGTGGTTACTAGTAGGGGAAGGAATATAGGCTAATATTTTATAATTACTTTATGTGGAATATCTTTAAAAATATTGAATCACTATGTTATATACCTGAAACTAATATAATACTGAAAGTCAATTACATTTCAATAAAATGACTATGTAAAAATTATGAGACAATGAGAAAAAATTTGAAAACTGCCTGAATATTTGACGTAATGAAATATTGTTAAGTATTTAGGTGTGAGAAAAGTCTTAACACTATGATTTTGCTTTTGCTTTTTAAAGTCTATATCTTTTAGAGATATACATCAATATATTTATGAGTCAAATGACATGATGTCATATGTTCATGTCAAAGTAATCCATGCATGGGGTAGGGAAAAAGTGGGTAGGCATAGAAATGAAATGAAACTGGCTTTTAGTTGATAGTTGGTAAAACTACGTAATGGGAGCTAAGAGTTTATTATCCTATTGTCTCTACTTTTGCATATGTTTTGAATTTTCTATGATGAAAGGTAATTTACCAAAAGAGGACAACTTTTATTAACGTCTAGTGATAGCGAGGCACTGACATACCTATAAGCAATTGATGTGTACATGATAAAGGGTCCACTTCAGTTTCTTCTCAGCTTCTTGACAAGAAGAATGCTACTTGATACAGTTTTATTATAGTAGATGTACACTAGGAGTTTTCTTTGTCTGGAGAAGTTAATGTGACTAAGTCATGTGAAGGGAATTAATGCATATTCAATCCCAAAATGATATTGATATTAATATCATTGATCTTGATATTAATATCATTCAAAGAAAGGTAGCTTTTGTTATATTATAAATATAAAATATAAATAATATATTCATAAATATATTCACAGAAAATATTTGCATGTTAATCTCTATATTTATGTTTATATATAAAATTAACTGCATAGAATATAAATAAGATACTTATAATTTTATTTATAAAGATATTAGATATTATCTATAAACATATAACTGTGAAAGGAATTTCTTTTACACTATGCCTTGTTTTCTACTCTTCTTTCCAGTCATTTTCACTAAAATGTTTTTAAAATATATACACTCATTTTCTCTCCTGCTACAAAAGTATTAAAACCTGATGTTCTATCTTACAAGCTTTTTAATAAGTCAATGATCACATTGCAATAGTCCTAAGGCAGAGCAAAGTTTAATTTGACCATTAAGAAATAAGACATGTTTGAGTTCTATAGGCAAGTACTCTAATAAAACATATCTGAACTAATTGTACTCTGGTATGCTGATATTTTGTGGCCCGTTTTCCTAAACTTTTAGTTCAGGAGTGGATTTGGGAGTGGGTGAGTGTGATGTGGTCGGGTACATACCTTTCTGAGCCCTCTCTTGGGATAAAATGACCAGTGAAGCTTATACATATAGAGCATTTTCCATCTGCTTTCTGATCCTTAATTGATTAAGTGCACTTGACTTCACTGTGCCCCTGGCTGGGAGTCAGGATGCCACCATGCTCTCTACCCTGGGCTTATTGCACAGAACTTCTCAGGCTGCACTATGCATGTTAAATCTGTCCAGAGCAATTACAATTAGGGGAAACAAATACCCTATCCTTAAAAGCACTAACTGAGAACACTCCATGCCATTCTTACCTTACCTTTTTGAGAGTTTCTCAAATTGAAGGACATTTTCTGGTCCAAGAACCTATTAGACCAAGTACTTCTCAAGGGATTTCAATACCAGCCCCTATGTCTATAGAGCTTGGCATGTAGAAGATGCTCAAAGAATGTTTATGAATGAAAGCATGACCCTGATTTACTGCCTAATGGGTTATTGATCTCATATCTTATATAGCAGAGAGATATGGCTCTTTACTTCTACAGTAGTTCTATTGATTTATAAATTGAGTTGTACTCAAATCTCAGAAGAACTAAAATCTATTTCTCACATTAAATTGTCCATGCTCTAGGATCTATAAAATCACCAAGCTTTAATCCAAGGTCACCTTGGTAATATCTAGGTTTTTAGGCTGTGTCCTGGGGAAACTTACATTCCCCTGAATAGATAAGAGACTTCTGAGAGGACATAGAGGAACTCTATCTCCTGTCACCTCCAGCTTGAGTTCAACTCAAGCTTATATTGCGTGGGAGGAGGGAAAAAATGGATCTTGGCTATGCAAAGTTCAAAAATCACTGATCTTGACCAGTTGCTTTATTTTACAGGGAAGAAATTGAATTTCAGAAATATTCAGTGGTAAATTCAAGCTCACATTGTTAGCTAGAGCAAAACTGAGGCTAGAACTCCTCCAGGCCAAATCCCTGCCTCACCCCTTCCCTGGGCACCTATGTTGTTCCATGGCAAAGTTACACTACTTTCCTTCTTTTATGATCACATTGACCCAAATGGATTTTGGATATATTTATACATTGTTTAAAGTGATCTTACATTTCCAGCCTGAATATATTCCTTCTATTTCACAAAATTTATTGTAGTGTTCTTGCAGATGGAAGCCAAAATCTCTATTTTCTTGGTACCCTATCTCCTATTCCCAGTGAGATTTCAGTAAGTGTTCAGAAAGTTATTTATGGACCAACTGACTGACAGCAAATGAAACCTAAGATATATGGAGGTTTGGGAAAACTTTGGGGCTTAGCCACAGAGGACAAAAGATGACAGTTTCTGCTGTGTAACTTGGAGACGTTGTTTTGATAAACAACTGCACAGGTCCACCACTTTCCTAATTTAGAAAAATTCCCAGTTTTCAGAGTGCTTGGAAAATCAGTCACTAGTGCACTTCGTACACTTTAGAAAAAATGAGGATAAGCATTCATAATTCCTCATAATTCCTCACCCATGGTGGAGAAAAATAGACCCATGAGAACAGAGCTGGTGGATTAACATAGCAGTTAATGCAGACGGTGTCTGAGCTAGGATCGAGTTGACCTCGTTGAGATTTAAATGGTCACTTCAATTGTTGCTGTTTTCTGGTCTTTCAAACTTTCACAAAGGGAGAGAGCGTAGACTGAGTGTTTTCATGGGTATAGTTTGGAATCAGTCTATGTTTTAATCTCAGCTTTATTGATTGATAGTTGTATAACTTCAGACAAGGTACTCAATCTGGCTGACTGTGTCTCCTCTTCTGTTAACTGGAGGTAATATTTCCTCAATAGAGTTTATACAAAGATGTGAGATACTGCATAGGCAATTGCACAGCACCTTGCTGTGTGAAGTGCTCACTAGCAATTGTGAATAGTACCGCAGGGGATAAGGTAGACATTTTAGACTGTTGTCCAACCTGTGGTTACTGATTGGACAGCAACCTAGTCTGTTGTTCCATCCAGTTCTAACTGTTGCTTCTTGACATGCATACAGATTTCTCAGGAGACAGGTGAGGTGATCTGGTATTCCCATTTCTTGTTGGAGAAGGCTCTTGAGAGTCCCTTGGACAGCAAGGAGATCCAACCAATCCATCCTAAAGGAAATCAGTCCTGAATATTCATTGGAAGGACTGATGCTGAAGCTGAAACTCCAATACTTTGGCCACCTGATGTGAAGAATTGACCTATTAGAAAAGACCTTGATGCTGGGAAAGATTGAAGGCAGGAGGAGAAGGGGATGACAGACGATAAGATGGTTGGATAGCATCACTGACTCGATGGACATGAGCTTGAGCAAGCTCTGGGAGTTGGTGATGGACAGGGAAGCCTGGCATGCTGCAGTCCATGGGGCCGGAAAGAGTCAGACACGACTGAGCAACTGAACTGAACTGGAGAATTTCCCACAGGTTGTTGTGATCCGCAAAGTCTTTAGCATAATCAGTGAAGCAGAAGTAGATGTTTTTCTGGAATTCTCTTGCTTTTTCTATGATACAATGGATGTTGGCAATTTGATTTCTGGTTCCTCTGCTTTTTCTAAACCCAGCTTGAATATTTGGATATGCCCTCTTAACCAACTCTTAGTCATTGTTCATGACTCAATCATTTGGCTGAGTTCGGCTAAGGGTCTCCATCAGTGTGTTCTCATGTGAATGATCTAACTAGTCACCGTGTGACACTGAAATAATGTCTTAATGTGTTAGTATCTCCTATGAGGCCACAGCCTATTTATAATTTCTGCACTTACATCTTATATCTAGTTCATTAAGCACAGTAGCTATTTGATGGATGTTTGTCGACCTCTGGGCTGGGTATGATGAGAGAAAAATCTGGTATATAACATGATCCCTGGCCTCAAGAAGTGGAAACATCCTCAGGATATGGGTCATGATTAGTTAAACTGAATACGTATTATTGAGTGGAGCACCAAGCACATGGAAGCATTGACTGAAGTTCTAAAAAATGCACTATCTAGGTGGTCTGCTACTATGTGTTAGTTAATTGCATTTAGACTTGTTTAAAACCGAGAAATAATGTCATATATATTCACATTAACTTCCACTGGATACCCAATGTTACTTAGGACAGTGGTTCACAGTAGAACCAGCACCATCTGGGAACTTGTTAGAAATGTGAATTCTTATACCCTCTGGCCCAGACCTACTAAATTACAGACTCTGGAGGGAGAGGCCAGCAATCTGTATTTTAAGTCTTCCAGATGATTCTGATGCACCCTAAAGTCTGAGAACCACTGCCCTCCAGAAATAATTTGGCCTCCAGAAATATGTTTGATAGGCTCCCTTGGTTTGAATTTGAATTCCAGGAAGGTGAATGTGACTCATTAGATACCAGCACATTATTCTAGTAAAGACAATGCTAGCTATTTAATATTCTCATTCACACACAAGTTACATTTGCATGACTTTGCAGACTTCTATATAACCTGACCCCTGGGGGAAGAAATGGTAACCCACTCCAGTATTCTTGCCTGGAGAATTCCATGGACAGAGGAGCCTGGTGCTCTATAGTCCATGGGATCACATAGCGTCAGACACAACTGAGTGACTAAACCACACACATGTAACCTGACTCCTCCCCAAATCTCGGAACTGTTCTGTCAGGGTCACTCGAGATGCAGTCCTCCCAGGCTTGAAGCCCTAAAAATTCTCACCAAATAAAACAATGTTCAACTTTTAGACTGTCACTACATTTTAAGTTGACAAGAGGAGAAAGAGGGCACCTTAATCGGATTTCTCTCACAGCAATAAAGGCAAAATGGTGGTATGACCCACAAGAAAAGCGGACTTGGAGGAGCAGTGAGCTTTAGAATAAATGTAAAGAGCTTGAACTCCCCTCTATTTATCCATTCTCAGATGCCCAGGGTGAGCTCATAATAACTTCAAAAACATTTGCGGAATGTAGTAAGTACAGGTGCAGAGTTGCTCTTCAAGAAGGTTTATAGTTTCAGTGAAATCCAAGTAATCTAAATCTATTCACAGTCTATTTCATATCTGGCAAAGAAAGTTTAATACTTATAATAGTTATCATTTTCTCAGCTCTTTGTATTAATATATTCTAGGTTCTGGTCTAAGTTGTTGAGAAACATCATCTATAATCTTTAAACTACACTAAAATGAATACTGTGATGTTCATTTTATAGAAGAGAGACATGAGATTAAAAAATTTACCCAAGGGCACATAGAAGGGAAAGAGGAGGAAATTGCTCTTTTTTTCTTTTTTTGAAACCATTTGCCCTTTAATTTGAATTTAAAATCAGTTTCTTTAAATATTTTGGGCTTCCCTGATAGCTCAGTTGGTAAAGAATCTGCCTGCAATGCAGGAGACCCCGGTTCAATTCCTGGATGGGGAAGATCCCCTGGAGAAGGGATAGGCTCCAGTATTCTTGGGCTTCCCCTGTGGCTCAGCTGGTAAAGAATCCACCTGCAATGCAGGAGACCTGGGTTCAATGTCTGGGTTGGGAAGATCTCCTGGAGAAGCGAGGAGCTACCCACTCCAGTATTCTGGCCTGGAGAATTCCATGGACTGTATAGTCCATGGGGTTGCAAAGAGTCGGACATGACTGAGCAACTTTCACTTTCACTTTAAATATTTAAGTTATAAGTTTTAAATAGCGAAGACAAAGATGCCACAGGCACTCAGCACCGTTTCCCACCCCTCCCCCACTCTTACCCCCAGGCCTTGCTTCTTCACTCAAGATATAATTGGGCCCTCTGCAATAAATAAATAGCTTCTGGCATCAAGTTTCAGCAGCCTCAGGCCTGGATGCAGCTGCATACAAAGCTATGAAGCCTAGTAGCTTTCATGACAAGATGTGTGCTTTTAACCATGCTCTGAAGAATTCCAATGATTGTGCCCAGATGCAAGGCAGCACCTCAGAGGTAACATTAGCCATTTCCCCACTGTGCACTAGCTTTCTGGGCTGGTTTCCACCACAATCCATCCTTCTCCAGAGCCTTATTCTGCGTAGAAAGGGTAAGGACCTGCACCCTCAGAATGATACTACAGAAAGAAACAGAACCTCCTCTTCAGCCTACAGAACCAAATCTGACACCAAATTTCATGCTCTCTGTCACACATGGCTGCCAGAGCTTGCGAGTTCACCCACCCTTGACTTTATGATCTAGACTCTGCATTGTAACTCCCATAGCACTCGTACCTTATGCCATTGACCCATGATCTTCCTGACTTTTCTGTAATCATTTTCTCCACCTGTTTCGGATCTCAGTATTTAAATGGAAGCTGCCAGTCCAGATGAATTTCTCTTGAACCCAGGCAAGAAAATATGAATGGAACAAAATGAATCATGGCGCCACTGTTTCTGTGTCCTGGCTTGTGCTGGCCTTTTCTAGAGTCAGAGAAGGGGGCTGTCAGATGTTTGATAGTCAGAAGCTTTTAAAGGCCAACCAGATCAAAAACCCTCTCTTTGGTCATTTTCTCTTCTGGAACAATTGATCAAATGTGGTTATAATTTAACCTTTTTGGCTATGATGCTAACTAGCCATACAACTGAAAGCTTTCCTAAGGGTGGTAACTCAGTAGTACATGGTCAGCCATTAAAAAACTTAACTGGAAGTAGTTTTCAGGATAAGAAGAAAGTTTTAAGAAATGTGAACCTAAATCCACAAGGTTTGTTAGGAGAGAGGTGACAGAAAGACATGCAGGCAGGGCAATCCACAACAGACTACGCCAGTGTCCAGTTAGGGTGCTAGTCACTATGTTCCTGTGCAGCAACAGGCTTCCAGAAGGAAGAGAACTAGACGTGAGCAGAGTGGGTGTGCGGTACTGAAGGCCAGCTTCTCCTTGGGCCGGTCTCACTTTTGCTCCTGCAACCCTCCTGTTCCCACTCCAATTAAGAGGTATTTCTCTTTACCAAACTTAGTTGAGCAGGAAAATCCAGAGGAAGTAGAAGGATCAAGGAGAATTTGCAGCTCCTGATAAGCCTTCCTCCATACCTTTGTAATAGTTCTTTGTACTTATGGGGTCACTTCAAATATGTACATTTTAAAATACAAATTCTGAAATGAAATGGAAAACCTCAATGCCGAGGAGAAGGGGAAATGGTTTTGTAGAGCACGGATGAGTGAGTCTTCACATCCCCAGAGCGAGGCCACAGAACTGGGAGGGCTTACCAATAGACGTGCAACAGTCATCATGAAACCAAGCAGAACCCCTGTGGGGCCCTCCCAGGTATGCCAGGCTTTCTGTGCACTCCAGTTTCTTGTTTGTAGAGAAAAGGCTTCAGCCTCTTGGACTTTGCCTGAGTTCCAAAGGCCAGATTCAAACAATTACTAATTAGGGAAGGAGGGAAATGCAAAAAGCAGCAGCAGTGCAGGACGGGGCAAGGCCCTGGGTGCCCTCTCTGGGCATACGCATAGCAATCTGATATATATCTCTGAATTCTCTGGCCTCTACCCATGTGGAGAATGGTAACTTCAGTCTGACTGCAAGCACAGGGATCCCAGACTGATTGGAATCAGAAGGCTGATGACTGGGATTTTTAGAACATCACCCCATTACCTCACAGCCAATGAGTCAGAAGAAATTCACACACCCTGCAGCCCTCCTCCCAGATTTTTCAAATAAAAGCTCTTCCCTGAAAAACTGGGGGTGGGGGGGGGGGGGGGTGGGGGTGTGGGGTGGGGGATGGCGGTGGTGGTGTGTGGTGGTGCGGGTCAGGCTTTTAGAGCATAACCTGCCCATTCTCCTTGCTTGGCTCTTGTGAAAAAGCTTTCTCTGCTTCAAACTCCGACTTTTAGGTTTGCTTGGCCTTACTGTGCATTGGGCACACGAACTTGAGTTTGACAAGGACAATAATGATAAAGAGGCTGTGGATATAATATCAAAGGAGTTAAAGGGGATCTCAAAGTTTTGCTGAGTGTACGTCTACTCAGAATAGTAAAAGAGAAGGCTAAAAAAATCAGGGCTGCACGTAACCTGGACTTGCAGACCGAAATCTTTTCTGATTTTCTGGAATTTTGTAATGAGCTAGATGGTCTATACAGGCACAGAAACAGGAAAACAGAAGGTCCAGGCAGGATCTATTATCACAGAATCCTGATAAGAAGAATCTATAGATCATCACGGCTATGGTTTTTCCTGTGGTCATGTATGGATGTGAGACTTGGACTGTGAAGAAGGCAGAGCACCAAAGAATTGATGCTTTTAAACTGTGGTGTTGGAGAAGACTCTTGAGAGTCCCTTGGACTGCAAGGAGATCCAACCAGTCCATCCTAAAGAAGATCAGCCCTGGGATTTCTTTGGAGGGAATGATGCTGAAGCTGAAGCTCCAGTACTTTGGCCACCTCATGCGAAGAGTTGACTCATTGGAAAAGACTCTGATGCTGGGAGGAATTGGGGGCAGGAGGAGAAGGGGATGACCCAGGATGAGATGGCTGGATGGCATCACTGACTAGATGGATGTGAGTCTGGGTGAACTCGGGGAGTTGGTGATGGACAGGGAGGCCTGGCGTGCTGCGATTCATGGAGTCGCAAAGAGTCAGACACGACTGAGTGACTGAACTGACTGAACTGATAGATCATCACTGATGAACATTCTTTAGCCTTCAAGTGAACCAGACCTGGAGAGCCCAAGCCAAGGAGAAGAAATGAGCTTAATATTTATGAAGATATCCAGGAAGGGTAAAAACCACAGATAGTCTAAAGGACCCATTTTACTGGAGGACAATTAACATTATTAAGAAAGTTTTTTGTATTATTATCTCAAATCCTTCCCAATGCAGATTGAATCCACATAGATTTAGGCAATAGTAATTCAAGAAAAACAAGTTACAACCTACTATTAAGAAGGAAAAAAATAGCATTAGTGTTTTCTACAGTCATATTTATTTTCATCACCTAGTTCTCTGCTTTTATTTCTAGTTAAGTGAAGGCTTCAAGTGAGAAAAAGGGCTCATTGCCTCATTAGTTTCATTTTCTCTTTTGTTCCACTAGCTCTAAGAGGGAAGGGATTTTTTGCTTTGTTTTGTTTACTACTATCCCCAGAGTCTAGAAATAGTGCCTGACATTTAATAGACATTTACACATTCAATAAATTTTGAAATAATTAGACTTGCAGTATCATCTATTATCTAATTACTCCTCCTTACACTTATACAATATACCCTTATCTCTGAAGACAATCTTCATAAAACATGAACCTTGATGACAGTACTCTCCTTTCTCAAACTTTTCAAAGGGTGCACATGATTTAGGAGAACATCTTTATTCCTTAATAAGCTATTCAAGGTACTTGTCTACACACCTGAAATTAACAAAATACTGTAAATGAATTACGGTTGTGATTTAGTCTCTCAGTCATATCTGACTCTTGCGATCCCATGGAATGTAGACTGCCAGACTCCTCTGTCCATGGGACTCTCTCCAGGCAAGAATACTGAAGTGGGTAGCAATTCCCTTCTCCAGGGGATCTTCCCCACCCAGAGATTGAACCCAGGTCTCCTGCATTGCAGGCAGCCTCCTTATCAACTGAGCCACCAGGGAAACTGACACTTAATAGACATTTAGATATTCAATAAATATTGAAACAATTGGACTTGCAGTATCATCTAATCACTCTCCTTGCCTCTTTACACTTACACAATACACCCTTATTAAGTATAAATTAATGATACTTCAATTAAAAATAGGAAAAAAATAAGCTGTTTTGGAAGGGGCTATATTCTGTATTCTGGAAAGGGCTTTTGTCTTCAGATTCACCTGCCAGAGCCTGTGCCTTCTGCATCAGGACTGTGGTTGGCCTGGCTGATGCATTTTCTCTCCCTAGGATACTCCCTTCCCAACTTCTGCTTTCTCTTGGCAAACTCTTATTTACCCCTTAAGATTCAGAATGAATGTCACTCCTTCTGGGAAGTCTTCGCAGACTAACCCTAAATCTGGGTTGCTTACTTTGGCACACAACGCTACAAAAGTGCTTCCATCAACATGTTTAAAATATATTGGATGATGAACTTATATGTTTGTGTTTTCGACTACTGTGTTCTCTATAATTACTTTTAGGTTAGGTAGTGTGGCTTAGTCATTTCTGTATCCCCAGTGCCAGAGAGCATGTTTGCTGCAAAATCAACACAATATTTGGGGATAGGAACACTGAAAAGGTTCTGTGGCATTGGTGACATTTTAAAAAATATTTTAAATTAAATGTTTATTTTGGTTTGTAAGTCAATGTTATTTTTAAATTACGTTGATGATCACTAGAAGTTTCATCTATTAAGTACTACATGACACAGTCTATCTTCACTATTTAGCTTTCTTTTTTTTTATTGTGGTAAAATACATATAAGATGAAATTTACCATGTTAATCATTTTTAAGTATAAAATTCAGTGGCAGAAGTTGCATTCACAATTCTGTACAACCATCATTTTCTCATTTCCAGAACTTTTCTATTATCCCAAACAGAAATGCTATACCAGTTAAACAACAACTTCCCATTTCTCGTGGCCCTAGCCCCTGACAACCCCTATGCTGCTTACTGTTTTGATGGACTACTCCAGGTACCTCATATAACTGGAATTATACAATATTTGTTCTTTCATGTTTGGTTTATTCACTTTAGCAAAACAGTTTTACGGTTCATGCATGTTGTAACGTATCAGAATTTCATTCCTTTTTAAGGCTGAATTATAATCCATTGTATGGATATATCATATTTGGTTTATCTAATTCATCTACTGATAGATATTTGTGTTATTTCTACCTTTTGGCTATTGTGACTAGTACTTCTGTACAAGTATCTGTTTGAATTTCTGCTTTCAGTACTTTGGGACGTACACATTAGAGTGGAATTGATGGATCATAAGATGACTCTGTGTTGAACTTTTTGAGGAACTACGAAACTGTTTTTTTCCGCATTGGCTATAACATTCACATTCCGATCAAAAATGTACAAGGCTTCCAATTCTCAGGAGCCCTCACCACCACTTGTTAGTTTCCATTTTTAATAATGGCTGTTCTAATGGTATGACTCAGTGGCATGTTGATGGCATGAAAATTTGTTTTTTTATATTTTCAATTTTGAGAATGAAATTTGAGTGATAAATTCCTATGCTTAAATTTTGAAAAATTAGAAACTCACTGTTATTTATAAAATCCACATGTCCCTCTGCTTAGGTATGAAAATGCAAGTGTTAGTTGCTCAGTTGTGTCCAACTCTTTGAGACCCCATAGACGTAGCCCACCAGCCTCTCTGTCCATGGAATTCTCTGGGCAAGAATACTGGAGTGTGTTGCCATTTCCTTCTCCAGGGGATGTTCCCGACCCTGGGATCAAACTGTGGTCTCCTGGACAGCAAGCAGATTCTTTACCGTATAAGCCACCAGCTTAGGTACAGTTTTACAAAACGTAGAGATACACACGCATACATACACACATTTATATATGTACATACATACATACATACACACACACACATATATATATACACATATAAGTAAAAAGTAGGAGGGAAAATGATTCTCATTTTCTGTCATTCAGCAATTTCCTGAGTTAATAACCTTTACAATGCAGTGTGTAAGTGCTTCTGAAAACATATTTAATTGACAATTGTATGAAGCAGGACCATTCTAGTAATAATCTCCAGTGAAACTTATTTCATATTTTTGCATTAGTTTGAGCATTTTTATGATTTTAAAGATGGAAAAAAGCTTACAGAAAACCACACATATGTAAATAGTGAATATGAAAATATGTGCAGAAAATATTGCTTATTTTTATGAATTTTTTATAGCACATTAAAGAAAACCCAATGTTTTTGCAATATTAAAGTTCACAATTTCAGCAATCTATTAAGGCCTCTAGAGGAACATTTGTTACAGCAGGGAACTCCAGCACTTTAGAGAGTTTCCAGTAGAAAAAGGTTTCTGTCTCACAGACCTAACTGAGAGAAACATTTAACAGGAGGAAATTTTATAAAGTGACTACAGTACTCTCTGAAGGCAATCACACACTCAGAATTGGTTGATTTATAGGAACTTGGCCTTAGTGTCCTAAAATGAGTCTTTGACAGACAGCAGTACTTTTATGAGACAAAAGGTAGGAAGGTGATCATCCCTGACATTGTGTGCTAGTACCATATAAGTACCATTGGCAGTTGTAAGATTTTGTGAACTTTGTCATATGGTTACCTAGCAAAATCCTTCTTATTATGACCCTATGAAGTAGGCATTGCTGGGTCCACTTGTGAGCAGCAGACCCTGAGGCCAAGAGTAATATCTTTCCCTAGTTCACATAGCAAGTCAGCAGATGAGTTGGGCAATGTGTATTAGTAGGCGATGCATGAGCTTGGGAGAGAGAGAGTCAAGTTCAAATCCTGGCTCTGGCACTCTAGTTGTTTTCTTGGAAGTCTCCTCAAATTCTTTAAGTCTTAGGTTCATGTCTTATAAAATGAGATTAATAATATCTATCTATCTCACTGCACTGTTTTGAGAATAAATATTTAATAATGGGAAAGAGTTTTAGCAAACTCCGGGAGATAGTGAAGAACAGGGAAGCCTGGCATGCTGCCGTCTATGGGATTTCAAAGAACCTGACACAACTTGATGGCTGAACAACAACAACAGGAATGATTCTGGTACATTTCTCCCAGCCACACCCACGTAAGAGATCAGTAATCAATCATAGCACACTTTCACACAAAGCTGGGGCAACCTAAGAATCTTTCTCAAGCTAATACGGTGGGCAGCTCTACCAACTGAACAGGGTAGGCAGCAGAGGTGGGACTTCTTTGTCACCCTGGTCCTCAGAGCTGCCTTCACTGTTGCTCTCTTTCACACACTCTGTCCCTCGGGAATGTTGTCAGCTTATGTGAAAAGTCAAGACATTTTGTAGCTGGGTCCATTTGCTTAGAAAGCCCTCATCCTCTTCCCTCTCTTCTGTTGATACTAAGCTAATCTATCCCCATCTGCCTGTGACACTGTCCTTGAGTCTGCAAGAGGCAAACAGAGGAGGAGAGGTTACTTACATGGAGGAGGAGTGTGGAATAAGAAAAAAATATCCAGACCAACATGGGTCTTTGCTATTTTTTTTTCTAATTTTTTGGTTCTATTGACCATTTTGAGATTTGTCTGGTAACAGTACATGTATACCTTGTTTTATTGTACTTAACAAATACTGTGGGTTTTTTTTTTTTAAACAAAAATTGAAGGTTTGTTGCAACCTTTTGTTGAGCAAGTCTATTTTTCCAACAATATTTGCTCACTTTGTCTCTGTGTCACATTTTGGTAATTCTTGCAATGCTTTAAGCTTTTTCATTATTACTATATCTGTTGTGGTGAGCTATGCTCCATGATCTTTGATGTTATTTTTATAATTGTTTGGGGACACCAGAAACCTCACTCATATAAGCTAGAAAACTAGCTTAATAAATGTATGTGTTTTGAGTGCTCCCACTAACTGGCTGTTTCCTTATCTTGCTCCCTCTCTTCAGGTCTGCTTAATCTCTGAGACACAACGAAGTTGAAATTAGGCTGATTATTAATCCTACAATAGCCTCTATGTAGTCAAATGAAAGGATAGTCACATGTCTCTCTCAAAGGATAGAAATGATTAAGCTTAGTGAGGAAGACATGTCTAAGCTGAGACAGGCCAAAACGTAGGTCTTTCCCACCAAACAGCCAAGTTGTGAATGCAAAGGAAAAATTCTTGAAGGGAATTAAAAGTGCTACTCATAAGAAACATATTTAAAAAAAATTAACACGTAAAAAAAAATAAGAAAGTGAACTATCTTATTGCTGATACGGAGAAAATTTTGATGCTGGATAGAAGATCAAACCAGCCACAATATTCCCTATGCCAAACCCTAATCCAGAGCAAGGCCCTAACTCTCTTTAATTAAATGAAGACTGAGAAAGATGAGGCAGCTGCAGAAGAAAAGTTTGAAGCTAGCAGAGTTTGGTTCAAGAGATTGAAGGAAAGAAGCCATCCCTATAAAATAAAATTGCAAGGTGAAGTAGCAAGTGCTGATGTAGAAGCTGCAGCAAGTTATCCAGAAGCTCTTATTAGAATAATTCATGAAGGTGCTTTCATGAATCCACAATAGATTTTCAACGTAGATGAAACAGCCTTCGATTGGGAAAAGATGCCATCTAGGAGAAGGCAATGGCACCCCACTCCAGTACTCTTGCCTGGGAAATCCCATGGGCGGAGGAGCCTGGTAGGCTGCAGTCCACGGGGTCGCGAAGAGTTGGACACGACTGAGCTTCACTTTTCACTTTCATGCATTGGAGCAGGAAATGGCAACCCACTCCAGTGTTCTTGCCTGGAGAATCCCAGGGATGGGGGAGCCTGGTGGGCTTCCGCCTATGGGGTCGCACAGAGTCGGTCACGACTGAAGCGACTTAGCAGCAGCAGCAGCAGTGAAGTTGATGACTTTAAGTTGGAGCTAATGACTTCCCTGGTGGCTCAGATAGTAAAGTGCCTTCCTACAATGCAGGAGACCCGGGTTCAATCCCTGGGTTAGGAAGATCTCCTGGAGAAGGAAATGGCAATCCACTCCAATATTTTTGCCTGGAAAATCCCATGGATGGAGCAACCTGGTAGGCTACAGTCCATGGGATTGCAAAGAGTCAGACATGACTGAGCGACTTCACTTCACTTTAATGATTATTTGCCACTCTGAAAATTCTAGGGCCTTTAAGAATTATGCTACATCTACTCTGCCTGTGCTCTATAAATGCAAAAATAAAGCCTGGATGACAGCACCTCCACTGACAGCATAGCTTACTGAATATTTTAAGCCCACTGTTGAGACCTGGTGCTCAGAAAAAAGATTCCTTTCAAAATATGACTGCTCACTGGTAATGTATCTGGTGACCCAAGAGCTCTGAGGGAGATGTACAATGAGAGTAATACTGTTTTTTCAGGCCTGCTAACACAACATTCATTTTGTAGCCCAAGGATCAGGGAGTAACTTAGACTTTTAAGTCTTATTATTTACAAAATTCATTTTATAGGGCTATAGCTGCCATTGATAGAAATTCCTCTGATGGACTGGAGCAAAGTCAGCTGAAACCTCCTGGAAAGGATTCATCATGCTAGATGCCATGGAGAACACTCATGATTCATAGGAAGAGATCAAAATATCAACATTAACAGGAGTTTGGAAGAATTTGATTTCCACCCTCATGGATGACTTTGAGAGGTTCAAGACTTCAGCAGAAGAAGTCACTGCAGACGTGGAAATAACAAGAGAACTAGAATTAGAAGCAGAGCCTGAAAATGTGACTTCATTGTTGCAATCTCATGATAATACTTATATAGATGACTTTTCTGGAGATGAAATCTACTCCTGGTGAAGATGCTGTGAAGATTATTGAAATCACAACAAAGGATTTAGAACATTACATAAACTTAGCTGATTAAGTAGAGGCAGTGTGTGCAAGAATTGACTCCAATTATCACTGCAGATGGTGACTGCAGCCATGAAATTAAAAGACGCTTACTCTTTGGAAGAAAAGTTATGACCAACCTAGATAGTATATTCAAAAGCAGAGACATTACTTTGCTGACTAAGGTCCATCTAGTCAAGGCTATAATTTTCCAGTAGTCATGTATGGATGTGAGAGTTGGACTGTGAAGAAGGCAGAGCGCCGAAGAATTGATGCTTTTGAACTGTGGTGTTGGAGAAGACTCTTGAGAGTCCCTTGGACTGCAAGGAGATCCAAGCAGTCCGTTCTGAAGGAGATCAGCCCTGGGATTTCTTTGGAAGGAGTGATGCTAAAGCTGAAACTCCAGTACTTTGGCCACCTCATGCAAAGAGTTGACTCATTGGAAAAGACTCTGATGCTGGGAAGGATTGGGGGCAGGAGGAGAAGGGGACGACCCAGGATGAGATGGCTAGATGGCATCACTGACTCTATGGACGTGAATCTGAGTGAACTCGGGGAGTTGGTGATGGACAGGGAGGCCTGGCGCGCTGCAGTTCATGGGGTCGCAAAGAGTCGGACACAACTGAGCGACTGAACTGAACTGAACTGATATTAACAAAAGAAGTTCTGCTGTGGGTAAAATGCTATCAAACAGCTTTGTATACTATGGAGAAATGATCCGTGAAAGGAAGAGTCAATCTCTGAGGCAAACTTCAATGTTGTCTATTTTTAAAAACTATCACAGCCACCCCAAACTTCAGCAACCACCACCCTGATCAGCTAGCAACCATCAACATCAAGGTAAGACCTTTCACTAGCAAGAAGAGTACAATTCAACAAAGGTTCAGATTATATGGATAGCACTTTTTAGCAATAAAATATTTTTAATTAAGGCATGTGCATTGTTTCTTTAAATAGAAGGCTGTTGACTGCTTAATAGACTACAGTATAGGGTAAATGTAACTTTTACATGCACTGGGAAACAAAAAAATTATGTCTTGCTTTCTTGCAATATTTACTTTATTGCACTTGCCTAAAAATCTCCGAGGTATGCCTGTATTCACTGAAATAGTCACATCCTTCCATCCGAAGGTTAGCTGTTATGTAAGTATTTGTCGAATGAAAAATAGAGGCACTGCTCTGCTCAAGGTCACCCCATGACACATAAATGAAGGTGGCAGACGGCTTGAGGTTGGCACCCTTGATGAATCTGAGGTTATAAAAATGAATTCTTGCATTTTAACCTCTGTGTAATTTTTTGAAGTCGTCAACTCTTCTTGTATTCTTTAATCTCATGATCAAAGAACGTAGCTTTTCAAAAATATTTCAGGATTGAAATTTCATTTTCCCTGAGTTAAACTGGGAAGAAAGCAGGAGTTCTTATTTGCCTTAATGGTAAACAAACAAAAATGTTATCCCTCCAGTCTCTTGGGCTCAAACGTGGCCGAAAGGATTTCACTTCATTTGGGAAACAAAACAAGAATAGCTATCCCATTGGGTTTACCAAATACTTGTTAACAATTGGCTTAAAAGCTTCCTTTGGAAATCTTCTTGACTTAGAGTCGGTGTTCAGATGGTGAAGAGTTTTCTTATTTCACCCTTAAACACTGCTTGGTCATCGTCAACTTCACAACCCTGCTCTGTCTCCCAAATTCATTTGTCACCAAGACTTGTCCTGGGCCACATTTCCTTCAAGGATTCCCATATAAAACAGAT
This sequence comes from Oryx dammah, assembly GCF_014754425.2. Lineage (NCBI taxonomy): Eukaryota > Metazoa > Chordata > Mammalia > Artiodactyla > Bovidae > Oryx > Oryx dammah. Next base: position 59,528,409 of record NW_024070204.1, on the reverse strand, counting down.
GGAAAATGAATAGAATATTGTCGCAAAGTCTAGACATAACTAATCAAGTCTATTTCCTGATACCAATATGTTGGGGTATGGAATAGTGGAGACAGAATGTACTATCTTGTAAGCTCTCAATAAGTGATTATAGATGTGGGCTACGTGAGCTAGTACCAAGGAAAACATATTTCATTTGAGGGTCTCAGTGGACTCACAATAATGGAAGACCCCAAAGAGTCCCTCATAATCCTAAGAACACCCACTGGGCTGCAGAACCTAGTCTAAGCAGTTCTTTTTGACTACCGTTTGGCTCTTGCTCTGCAAAGAACAAATCAATCTGGGGTAAGTAGGATGTTTTAAAAGCTTCATTTTTGTTTCTTAAATGTCTTTGTGAGTTGAAGGAACATTTAAAAATAAAAACGACATTTGTTTCTCAACAGTCACAGTTCAAAATGGCATGTACAAGTCTCCCTGCGGTCATTTTTAAAACTTGAAAAGCTTTTCATGTTGCCTTTTAAACAGAGAAGCAATTTGAAAATGAAGGAAAGCATTTAGCATTCCCAAATAGTGAAGTGAGCATGACTGTTAGCTCTCCTGGAGCGCTATCAAGTAACTTTGGTCCACAAGACTGAAGAGTCAGAGTCTGTGAACATGGCTTACATTAGAAGACCCACTTTACAGATGCGCATCAATTCTCATTATCATTGGGAAGGACTCTGGGGTAAATTAGGAGAGACAAATTTATCTTCGGCATTTTCTGCTCTGTGGCACAGCGGGAAAGAACATGGCCTTCAGACAGACGCAGATTTCCATCCTAGCTCCACCAGTAACTAGCTGAGGGACGCTGGACACTTATTCTAACCCCTCGAACCTTGATTTCCACAGAGTTAGCAGAATTACAACATCTACGTTGCAATCCTTATGTTCCATAAGATACAGGACATGGAACGATATCAGCATAGGAAAGGTACACAGTGGGTGTTCATTCTCCCCTGATCTCTGCCCCCACCCCTCACTCACCTCCCCAGTACTGAGATCTCCACTCATGGCAGCCCTCCTGAGCCTTACGTAGCTGACTGTATTTTATGGTGGCGTTCCCCATTAAAATTTACCTGTACTGTGATTTAATTGTGTCCTCGGGTCCCTGCTGTTTCTGCCAGATAGGCTTACCACTGTGATATCCTAATATACAAGTCAAGGTTTATTAAAATGGGTGCCAGTGGTTAACCTCTTACTCGTCCCAAAATAAGAGTAATATTTAGCCCAGAACCTTCAGAAAAATAATGTCTGAATCCAAAGCCCATAATGGGGGAGGGTTTCAGTCAAAGCTGGAGGTTAGTTTAAAAATATGTGTGTACGGAGACATTTTTCAGTTTTCACCCTTCAGAGCATACCCATAAGTACCTCCCTTCTGCTTCAACACACCTGAAAGTAGATGGATAAGATTAGTGACCAAGTGTTGGCAATGCATATTCATGAGGTCTCTCTGAGCCTAGCCCATACTTACACTATACTCTTGAGGTTAGAATACTAAGGTCTCACCCAGAGGTTCAACCCCACCTAGGACTCAGGAACATTCATGATTTCTAGCAAGGCCAGGAAAGGACATTTCTCTTGACAAGCTCTCAGGCTCTGCACCCTTCTGGCCCAGCAGTTGGCTCTGGTCTGGCTTCATGACAGCTTCCACTGCTGGCCTTTTCCTTGGCTCTTCTATCACCAAGCTCTGCCTTGCTCTTCACTTTCAGTAACTGAGTCCCTGTTTGGTGGCTCCATGATGACCTCAGATCCTCCCTGCTTGACATTCCAGTTTCTTCAAAGCCATCAATCTGCGTTCCTCCTGGGCCAGCCTGCCCCACTTCCTGTTCTCTTAGGACCTAAGATTCTGTCCCTGGCTTCTACCCTCCTATAAAGAGCACACTGGGTTTGGGGAATTGTTAACCAATGTCTGTGAAACTATAGGCTTGGAAAATACAAATAAATGGTACCCTGTTCTAATAGAAAAACGTACACTGAAGACTGAAAGGCAGCTAATGGTGAAAAGCATCAGCACTGATGTCTCACTGATGTGAGACAGACTTGGGGCTGAATTAGGCACAGCCCTACTAGTCTTGGTGATTTATTTACATTCCCTGCTCTGGTTACCTCATCTCAAAAATTGGACTAACAATATTTATCTCAGAGAGTTGCTGCAAGGATAAAAATCACAAAATGGCTGTAAGATCAGTTCAGTTGCTCAGTCATGTCTAACTCTTTGCGACCCCATGGACTGCAGCACACTAGGCCTCCCTGTTCATCACCAACTCCTGGAGCTTGCTCAAACTCACGTCCATTGAGTTGGTGATGTCATCCAACCATCTCATCCTCTGTCATCCCCTTCTCCTCCCAGATAGCTCAGTTGGTAAAAAATCTCCCTGCAATGCAGGAGACCCTGGTTCGATTCCTGGGTCAGGAAGATCCACTGGAGAAGGGATAGGCTACCCACTCCAGCCTTCTTGGGCTTCCCTTGTGGCTCAGCTGGTAAAGAATCTGCCTGCAAGGTGGGAGACCTAGGTTCAATCCCTGGGTTGGGAAGATTCACTGGAGAAGGGAAAGGCTACCCACTCCAGTATTCTGGCCTGGAGAATTTCATGGACTGTATAATCCATGGGGTTGGAAAGAGTTGGACACAACTGAGCGACTTTCACATGCATATAAAATAATTAGCACAATGCCACACACAGAGTAAATGCTCAAGAAAACTCAGATAATTTTATAAGCATTATCATAATGACTATTTAATAAGAGGTATGCATGAACGCAAGAGAGGAGATTTCTGCCTATGGACTTCAACTCATCCAAAAATGGAGAAGCAAAGATAACATGGGTTATATTCTTAAATAACCATAGTCTCTGAAGTTTGAGAGAAAAATTGGGAAATCAGTTGTCACACCAACAGATCTCTGCGGTACACACAAGGGGGCCTGCCTCCTAGCCAAGGAAGACACTTTCTTATTGCCTTGGCAAGGCAATAAGATTAGAGCCAGGGATAAAGGTTTTGCTTTGGGATGAACCCAAAATACAGAATAGAACTTTAAGCTATTTAAAAATGGCTGTCAAACATTTTAGCTTAATTTTCAGCTGTCATTTGGAAGACCACATCATAAGCTTCCAGAATTTAAGTCATTAGGTACTTCTAATCTCAGATATAAAAACTATACATTTTACCCATGTAGCATTAATCATGTTTTGAATATCCTATATTTTATGATACATTGCTATCTTGGAGCCTTGCAGATCTAGGGACAGAATTGCTCCTCTCAAGGTTAACTGATTCCTAGAGACGGCTAACACCTTGCCCAGGGGCATGCCTTTCATATACAACCAATGAATCCTGAATCCATACCCCTACCTGCTTCCTTTTACCAGTCCCTGCTCTTGAGGATAGGATCCCTCTGCTCTAAACCACTCCAGGATTCAGGTACCTGATAGGTAGACTCCCCCAATATCTCAGCGTCTGCTGAAATCACTCAAATTTCCCAGTCCGAAGCTCAGCTGCTTAGCCTGCTTGCCCATTCCCTCTTGCAACAACCACAAGAAAGGTTTGTGTCCAACCTTTTCCCTCACTCTTCTGCCTCCTAACCAGACTCGGTGTTTCCCAAGTAGCTCTGTGTATTGATCTTTGCCCTTTCCTCTTGAGAACTGTGAGGAACAAACTCTTATCTTTTTGGTGGCAGTTGTCTCCCGAGCTGTTGGTCTCACCATCCTTGCATAACAACAAAATCCCAGGTACATTTTTAAACAACCCAAAGCAAGGGGGATCTGTATTCAGAAGTCTCCAGGGTGTGGCTCGATCATCTTGCTCACTTGTGTCTCATGCATTTAGGGCCCCAGTTTCCTCCCCTATAAAAGGAAAATGGCAGTTTTATCTCACAGAGCCATGGGGAAGATTTATACACATGAAAGGTCCCTCACTGTTAAGGCTTAACTAATGTTTGTGCCTGCATCTGTTCACTCACCAGATCATTCTTTACTATCCACCCGTAACCTATAAACGCTATTCAATTATCACTTAGTTTGTGCTAGTCAGTTATGAGTAAATTCTAATGTCTTTCCACATGTCTATAGCTGCTAAGCACCATCATAAAAATCTCACTCTTTTTTTCACTGTGTGTGATCTCATTGGGTCTCCTTCCCTTGGGTGCTTTGCTTGATTTCTGCCGCAGCTGCTTGAAAGCAACGCAGGTTTGGAAAAGGCTGGTCTCCCCACTTCTGCTGGCATCTATCAACCTTATCAAGCAATTCTGTCTGTAAAAGGAGAGTCAAAAACCCTTCTGCCAGGCAGCTAAAGAAATCACATTTTTGGCAGATAATTAGTAAAATAAACATCTGAAAGCTGCAGATCATTTGTATTGCACTCTAAGCTTTGTGGATGTTTTATCGCCTACACTCTTCTCATTAGAGAACAGGGGCTGATAAATGCTGATAAAAGTGGAAATAGAGTTCCTGAAGTCAGACAGCCAATGTCCCCACTGGACTGATATCTCCACGAGGATCAATAGAAAGAAGGAAATTGATCAGAAAAACTGAGTGCGGCAGAGCTTCCCCTTGGGGCCAAGTCTGAGACAGATGGCAAATGAGGCAACCTTAAGGGAGAGAGACAGTCCTGCATTTTTACTTGTATCCTGAGGAACAAGACCAAGGAGAACACGGAGAACTTGCCAAGAATTGTGCAAAAGGAGCTGGTCCCAACCACAGGGTAGAGTCACACATGGGAGATGGTGGCTACGCAGTGCCAAGACCTGCTCATGGCCTCAGAAGTCCTGCCCATGAGTGAGAATCCTCTTTCTACATCATGGCCAATTCCACTGCATTCACGTAGTGGTCATTTGAAATACTGTTTTTTTCAAAGAATTCTAAACTCCAAACAGCTATATGAAAAGGGTTATTATTGATGACAGAATTATTGTGCTTGCATTTCTCACAAATATTTAAAAGTGCACAGGTCTGGAAGCAGAGGAGGTTCCATTCCTGGTTTTGCTACTTGCTTTCTGTGTGAACTTGAGCAAGCCACCTGATTTCTTGATCCCCAGCTTCTTCCTGCAAAATAAATAAAATATAGGGCCTACCCCACTGGGTTATTATAAGAGTTAGAGATTTGCATATAAGTCTCTCAGCACAGGGCCTGATACCTAGTAAGTGAAAGTCACTCAGTTGTGTCTGACTCTTTGCTAGTTACAGTCTGTGGAATTCTCCAGGCCAGAATACTGGAGTGGGTAGCCTTTCCCTTCTCCAGGGAATCTTCCCAACCCAGAAGTTGAACTGGGGTCTTCTGCATTGCAGGCAGATTCTTTACCAATTGAGCTACCAGGGAAGCCTCGATGCATAGTAAGTGCTCAGTAAATATTACCGGTTAATATTTTCCCAGGCTCCTCAGAATTTTCATGTAAGTAAAATTATAGGACTTTTTCTGAGGCTACTCAGGCTACCCAGGCCTCTGCTACCCAAGACAAGGCTTTCTCTAAGTGTGGGTGTGTCTGTTAACTTGAATGGGAAGGCTGAGGCTGACTAGGAGATTCCCATGGTGGTAACAAGTTGTTGCAGAAATGTTATAGTGTTTAATGTCATTGTTTTAAGATTGCACCATGCTTGATGTTGTTATTGTACACCTTGGGTCATAGTCTACAATTTGCTCATCTGTGGTCAGACTCTTGGACTAATCTAGAGATTTCCGAAGTGTTGTATAGATCTCTTATGTGTCTTGGATAATTATTATCTAATTAACAGCTTAGTGATTATTTTTGAGTTACTATGTACACAGTATAGAATTTCTCCACACACATTCTCTTAAGCTTTTGGATGACAAACTTGAGAACTGAGTACCTTATTTATTTTAAACTTTTTTGGCTCTTTGTTAAAACAGTCCCCCTATTATGCATATCTTGTATGAGAGCTGCTTTCAGTAGCCATGGCTCTGCCACTGCTGCCGAGTCGCTTTAGTCGTGTCCGACTCTGTGCAACCCCATAGACGGCAGCCCACCAGGCTCCGCCGTCCCTGGGATTCTCCAAGCAAGAATACTGGAGTGGGTTGCCATTTACTATTCAAATCAATATCAACATAAGACATTCCTTTGTCAGTCAGTTCAGTCACTCAGTTGTGTCCGAATCTTTGCGACCCCATGAATCGCAGCACGCCAGGCCTCTCTGTCCATCACCAACTTCCAGAGTTCACTCAAATCACGTCCATTGAGTCGGTGATGCCATCCAGCCATCTCATCCTCTGTTGTCCCTTTCTCCTCCTGCCCCCAATCCCTCCCAGCATCAGGGTCTTTTCCAATGAGTCAACTCTTCACAGGAGGTGACCAAAGTACTGGAGTTTCAGCTTTAGCATCAGTCCTTCCAATGAACACCCAGGACTGATCTCCTTTAGAATGGACTGGTTGGATCTCCTTGCAGTCCAAGAGACTCTCAAGAGTTCTCCAGCACCACAGTTCAAAAGCATCAATTCTTCGGTGCTCAGCTTTCTTCACAGTCCAACTCTCACATCCATACATGACCACTGGAAAAACCATATCCTTGACTAGACGGACCTTTGTTAGCAAAGTAATGTCTCTGCTTTTTAATATGCTATCTAGGTTGGTCAAAACTTTCCTTCCAAGGAGTAAGCGTTTTTTAATTTCATGGCTGCAATCACCATCTGCAGTGATTTTGGAGCCCAAAAAATAAAGTCTGATACTGTTTCCACTGTTTCCCCATCTATTTCCCATGAAGTGATGGGACCAGATGCCATGATCTTTGTTTTCTGAATGTTGAGCTTTAAGCCAACTTTTTCACTCTCCTCTTTCACTTTCATCAAGAGGCTTTTTAGTTCCTCTTCACTTTCTGCCATAAGGGTGTTGTCATTTGTACTAACCTCCAATTAAGTCTCACCAAGCTGTGCAAATATTAGGAAAAGTCAGGTGAAATTCTGAATTTAAAAAAAGACCTGGAACTTAAATCTTCAGTTTATCCAATAATCAAAAGAGAAATGGCCTAATAAGGACTCACTACTTTTCAAAGTTCTATTCTTTTCCTGCCTTTTCAGGTTTCCAAAAATCAACAGCTTTTGCAATTAGTGTAGTACTCACTCTATACTTTTTGTTGATGGTAAACACACCCACTACTAATTAGTTTGGGACAGCTGTCTTGTTTGAGTGGCTAAAATACTCTCCTGCCCTCTTGGATATAATTCATTATTTGTCTGTTAATAAGAACTGTCAGGATCTGGGACCAGAGCAAAATCAGGGGGTCAGGACATATAAAATAATCCAGGGCCAGGATCTCATGCTGGAAGGCTAGTTATATAAGAAAACCAGGCACTGCCAATGCAAAGTGAAGAGACAGAAAGGGAACTGGACCTGCCACGTTTTCATTTATAATGAAGACCTTTGTGTTCAGTGGCCGAGTCATAGCAAATACGATGCAGATGCAGGCATTAACAAACTCTGAACACTAGAATGCTGTGTATTATAAGGAGCTATCAACACTGCATTTACTGCTGACATTATTGCTTTAATTGAACACTGGTAGACAAAAGAACTTGTGACATGATTTAAAAGTTGTGTCTAGATATTCTCAGAATGAAGTAAATTTCTATAGTCCTCTGAATTTTGCGGGGGGGCGGGTAATTGAAAAAATATCTTATAATCCCAATTATTTTGAAAAAAAATTCATATCTGTAGAAGAATTGAAAAGCAATTCGAGGAATACCCATTTAGTCTTCATCAAGATTCCCCAGTTGTTAACATTTTACCACGTGGTGCCCACTCTCAGTCTCTTTTTATTTATAATCAAAGAATGTGAAAGTCAATAGTTTATATTATGATATCTCACTTGTAAATATTTCAGCTTATATTTCCTAATACTATGACATTTTTCTGGCTAAATAATATTATCTCAGAGAAATTAACATTTATTCTGAAATAGACAATGTGCTGTCCACTTTTAAATATCCCCAATTAACCCCATGTTATATTTTATAGCAGTCTTAAAAATCAAGGATCCAATCAAGTTATCACATTGCATTTGGATGTTATATTTCTTTAGTCTCTTTTAACTTAGAAAATGCTCATTAACTCCTGCCTTTTTTGTTTTTCATGACATTTTTTTTTTTGATCTTTTTTTTTTAAGAGTTAAAAAAAAAAACTATCAGGAGCTATCTTACAGAGTGTCTTGCACTCTGTACTTATTAGAGTTCTCAGAACTATACTTCTTTTAAACATTTTTGGCAAAAATACTATATATGGTAGTATTGCATATGTTTTACTATTTCAGATGAGGGGCACAAAATATCAGGTTGTCCCTTTACTTGCAACTGTGATAATGCTTAGGTTGGATTTTGCTGAGCTATTTTAGTGAATATGCTAAAGAGCCCTGACACCAAGACTTCTGGGTGCATGCTATCCTTCCAGAGCTCCCCACTGGGACACATCCCACCAACCATGCTGGGGACCAGGTTGAGGCCATCCCAGGCATGACCAGTAAGGGTACTGATGGAGGAACTTTCCTTTGGAGCCACCCATTTGTATAATGACAGATTTAGCCAATCCACTCAGGAGAAAGCATCACTGGCATTTTACCACAAAAGGTGCATGTTAAGACTTATCCCCATAATACCTGATTTTTCCACTAAAGATGGCAGGTCATGTACCATCTGGTTTTCAGTTTTGGACATGTCTAGGTGGGCAGTGATAAACCCACTGAAACATTATTACCATTTGGTTTTGTCCTTTAAAAGTAAGTCAATCAGCAATTTCAACACCCAGATCACTAAATGGCAGAGACCAAAGCTACAGACAAAGATGTGAGTTGATATTCTGGGTGTCACTGAGGCAAACATATAACCCCTTTACTGCCAGTGAGGCAAACAAGTCATTCCAACTTCTCTCTGGGAGGTACAGAAGCTTGTCATGTTATGGGTCCCAAGGCTCAGCCTGCATACAACTTTGCCAGACCACTCTTTCCTCTGGAGCCAGTTCCCTTAAAGTTAGCAAGAGGGCAGGGCCAGAGAGTTTATCTCACTAGGCACAATACATTGAAATGAAAGCAAGACGAAGACAACTGATTTACCTACACCTTTCTGGCAAAAGATGTACAAGTAGAACAAACCATTTCACTGCACTGGAAAGAATTAATCAGAATAGACTTGGACAAATTAAGATCTTCAGGTCATATGAATGTGCGCTGCAGGAGACGAAGATTGTGACCTCCTTGGTTCTACTTGACAAATGATAAATAAGCATGGCTGCCTGTCTTTCTCCAACTTAACATTCCCAGTGCTTTCTAAAGGTCTTAATTCTAGTTAGGATGAACCCAAAGAACAGATGTAAGGGAGAAGAGGCTGCACAGGCAGTTTCACTGAGTATAGCAATAATCCCTGCACTTTGCAGCTGTATTAGTTTCCTATTGTTGCTGTAACATATCACACATTTAGTTGCTTAGAATATACATTTATTCTCTGGAGGTCAGAGTATAAATCAGTTTCACTGAGCTAAAGCTAAAGTGTCAGTAGAGATGGTTCATTCTGGAGCCTGTGAGAGTAGAAGCTATTTTCTTGACTCTTTCAGTCTCTAGCAGCCACTTTTCTTCCCTGGTCTGGGGCCACTTCCTTCTTCTTCACTGTGCATCACGCCAGTGTTGGTTTCCTTCATATCATCTTCTTCAGTACTCAAATCTCCCTTTGCCTCCCTCTAAAGACACTTGTAATTGCGTTTAGCACCCACCCAGATAATCCAAGATAATTCTCCCATCACAATACCCTTAACTTAACCTTGTCTGCAAAGCCCCCTTTGACATTAACTTTGCCAAGTTAACATTCACAGCTATGGGGATTAGGATGTGGACATCTTTGGGGGCCATTATCCACCCTACCCCAGTAACCTGTTACTATATGTACCTTTCACATGTGTGTCACTGGGTTCTCATGGCAACTGTTACTGTAGCTGATTTTGTTATCACTTTCATTTTTAAGTGAGGAAATAGGAACTCAGAGAGGTTAAGTGACTTATGTTCAGGAAACGAATGGAACTTATATTCCAACTCAAGTCTTCCAGCTCTTCATTCACTGCTCCCTCCTACTAAATAGCAAAGAAAGGCAAAAAAATGTCACAAGAGGTGGGGATTTCCAACAGACTAGCATATCATCCAATCAAAGTGTGGGAAGAAAACCTATATAGACATTTCTCCAAACAAGACAAACACAGCCAACAGGCACATGAAAAGATATTCAGCATCCCTAGTTCTTGTACAGGTGTGTATATGAGTAATTCTTGTGTGTGTTCAGCCAGGTCTGACTCTTTGAGACGCCATGGACTATAGCTGCAAGTCTCCTCTGTCCATGGAGTTTTCCAAGCAAGAATACTGGAGGGGGTTGCCATTTCCTGTCTCAGGGGATCTTCCTCACCCAGTGATCAAACCTGCGTCTCTTGTGTCTCCTGCACTGGCAGGTAGATTCTTTATCACTGTACTACCGGGACACTAATTCTTAGAGAAATGCAAATCAAAACTACAATGAGGTACTACCTCACACCAGTCAGAATGGCCATCATCAAAAAGTCTACAAATAACACATGCTGGAGAGGGTTTGGAGAAATAGAAACCCTGCTACACTGTTGGTGGGAACATAAGTTGATGCAGCCACTATGAAGAACAGTATGAATGTCCCTTAAAAAATGAAAAATAGAGCTACCATACAATCCAGCATCCCACTCCTGGGTATGTAGCTGAAGAAAATCATAATTCAAAAATGTACATGTATCCCCAGTGTTCATTGGAGCACTGTTTTTAATAGCCAGAACATGGAGCCAACTAAGTGTAAAATAAAAAAAACAGGAATGGGTAAAGAAGATGTGGTACATATATTCAATGGAACATCAATCAGCCATAAAAAGAATGAAATAATGCCACTTGCAGAACATGGATGAACCTAGAGTTTGTCATTGCTGAGTGAAAGCAATGACAGAGAAAGATAGATATATGAGAGTGCTTATATGTGGAATCAAAAACGATGGTACAAATAAACTTATTTTCAATACACAAACAGAGTCACAAATGTAGAAAACAAACATGGTTACTAGGTGGGAAAGGAGGAGGAGGGATAAATTGGCAGATTGGGACTGACATATACACACTACTATATACAAAATAGATAACTAATAAGAACATACTGTATAGCACAAGGAACTCTCCTCAATACTCTGTAATGGTTTATATAGGAAAAAAAGTCTAAAAATGAGTGGATATATGTATATGCATAACTGATTCACTTTGTTGTACACGCAAAACTAATACAACATTGTAAATCAACTATACTCCAATAAAAGTAAAAAAAAAAAAAAAAGGCTGGAGTATCGATCTAGGTCAAGTCAGGGAACAGAATCCATACCTTAAACAGAAAGAATTTACTCTAAAAAATTAACCATATACAGGCAGTCTTTGTTTTTCCTGGCAACACGGGACTGTAAAATTTCTTGTGCAAGCTGCAGCTATAGAAAGTGATCTTAATAATCAATGGGAAAACTATGATTGTTCTATGAACTTTAGAAATTACTGTCAAAACATTAACGTCTCTTCTTGTTGTTGTAAATGGATAAGGAAGTGAAAAACATGGTAAAACTGATATTGTTTAGCACCCTATAACTAAATATCCATGTTTCAAATGCTTTAAAAGTTTCATATCTTTGTAAAACATTTAAAAGAGCAATTTATACAGCACAGGGGACTACATGATAAATGATGAAAAAGAAAAGGAAAAAATATGTATATGTAACTGAGTCACTTGCTGTGTAGGAGAAATCAATGCAACATTGTAAATCAACTATACTTCAATAAAACAAAAAGAGACAAAAACGAATAGAAAGGGGGGAAAGTTCACACAGACAATGATGGAGAAGTAGGCAGAGGTCAGCTCATGCCAGGTCTTATAGGCCACATGTGGTGGTTTGGGTTGTGTTCACTTAGCTAAGCTGAACAGTGTTTCCCAGAAATTCCTTCCTTGTATGATTCAGGGTTAGTTATACCACAGGAAATATTTTGTGATAGATTTGGAAGGCAGAGTGAAACACCAGCCATACTTTTCATGCACTAAAGGTTAGCGCAGGGCTTCATGGGCTGTGGTGGATCATGCATGCTATCTTAGATCGATTAGCTCATCTCATTGGTGTAGGGCAACACTTGGGTCTACTGCTGTTCAAACTCTTGCCAGATCCTCTGCTTCCACTTCTTTATGTCCTGGGCCATGAGTGGACAGCTCTATGGCCAAAGTTGAAATTAGAGGTGTGAGAGACAGGCATGGGTTCCAGTTTATCCTTGTAGATTCTAATTCATCCTCATGGGTTTCAAGGGCCACGTCCATCTGTACTTTTGATCACCAGCCTTTTGATCTATGATAACTTGAAGTTCAGATCTAGACTTAGAGGCAATGGCCAAGAAAGACTACTCCATCAGCCCACAGCAGTGCAAGGACTACTCCTTCTAATAAATCACTTTCTTAAAAAAAAGAGAGCAAGAGAAGAATTTGAACAAGTGCTTGCTTGTCTTCTTCCAGTCTTATAATTTACCATGCTTATCAAGCATCTTATTTGTGCATCAGCAAATTGTCATACTCATTTCTACATTTGGTTAGTTCTCAACATTTTACCTCTCAAGCTTTCGATGTCATAAAATATCTCCTAGAGTTTCTTTGATGTGAAGTGTCTTGCCAGTGTCTTCTCCTCTCAGACAACTTCATCCTTCAAGCCAAACCCACTTTCCTCATTTATGCTGTTTGTCCTCTGCCTATACTTCCAGAGTCTCTTGAAGGACAGCAATATCAATGTTTGGTCAACTGTTTCTCCTATAACTCCATTCTGTTCAATTTAGATTCCCCTTCTAATATTATCACTTTTCCTTTTTGTTGCTGCATTTTCATCTTTATTGACCAGTTCCCTCTTTTTCATCAAATGCCATGTAGGTCTATCACTGTGAGTCTGGGAGACAATGCAACCGCATGCTTTGCTGTTTGTGTGTGGGAAGGGAGCAACAGATGCAGAGTGACCAATCAAATGGATTTAGAAAGAAATAATGGGCTTGGTCACCAATCATGGTGCACATCTGTTATTTACATAATGATCTGTGGACTAAAGAGCTGGCAACAAAGTCTGTATGTTATGCAATTGCTCTCAGTTAATGTGCTATTAATATAGCAACTAACATTTGACTGTGTTGTTGGGAAATTGGAATAATTTAACTATATTGCAGTAATTGAAGCTCATATCTATTGTAACTGTGCAAAGCAAGAACTCTCTGTGCCAGACAAGCAAAGAGGCAAGAATTGGATAGTGACACACTGTACAAGTGGTAACTGCAAGGGCAGCTATTACCACAGATGAGGAATAAAGGGAAATTATTAAAGTTTAGAGACTGGAAGGAGTCCCTGGGAACGAAAAGGCATCCTTGAGGATAACTCAACTGCCACTCTGAGTAAAGAAATGATACTACAAAGACACAGACTAGAACAAGTAGCAGCGAAGAAACGGCAGTTCCCTTCTCTCTCCTGCAGATTGCAAGTAAATTGGAGCCTGGACTTCTTATTTCTAGCCTCTTGCTCCTTCTTCTCTACTGAGTCACCCTCCAAACCTAACCTAGACGACTCTCTGCAAATATCAGGGATAAGCCCAGAAAGGGTTAATGTCTGCAAGCCAGTTCCTCTGTTTGTTCTCTCATTCTTCTCCAGGCAGTTTATCTGGATGAGGTCTTTGATGCCAGGGAGCCTCTGAAGTCTCACCAAGTCTATGTAAATCCGTCTGGCTCATTTACACTGATAATTGACTTTAAAAGATTGTTAGGGCTTGCCTCAACTGTCACTTTTTTTTTTTTTAGTATATGTATTGAAGAGAGTTCCTTTTCTTGGCCTTCCTGAAAGGAAGAACTCTATACTTTAATATTTTTACTTATACTTTTCAGTATTCACACATTTTGAATGACTGATACTTGGTATTGAATACAATAACTATGAATCATGTATATTTGAGTGCGTGTGTGCGCTCAGTCGTGTCTGACTCTTCGAGATCCCATGGACTGTAGCCCTCCAGGCTGCTCTGTTCATGGGGTTTCCCAGGCAAGCTGCTGGAGTGGATTGCCATTTCCTTCTCCAGAAGATCTTCCTGACCCAGGGATCGAACCCACATCTCTTGAGTCTCTGGCATTGGCAGGCAAGTTCTTTACTACTGCACCACCTTCTGAAACTCTATTAATTTTTAATAGAATGAAATCAGCCTAGTTCTTAATGCACTATTATCACTTGAGAGGATGTTTGTTCTCAAAGGGCATATTTTCTGTTAGACAAATGTCCATACCCTAAGCAGAAACAACTCATGGGATCTCTAGTCATAGTATGATGTTTTACATCCATTAGTCTAGCCCTATTCTGAGCATAGAGGAAAGAGTTAGGGGTAACCAAGTCAACATGATAGTCTTGACTCTAAGCTTCAGGTTGTCCCAAAAGCACTTGGACAAATTCCAAACAAGAAGAGAAGATGGTGATGATAATTGCAGAAAGAAGAAGAAAAAAAAATTATTTAGCAAAATTTTCTCTGTTCCCATGGGCAAAGAAAACCACAGGCTAACTTTCCCAACAATTCAAAACCCATGGCTTTACAGTATCAGGAGACACTGCCAGGGTATCTTCCAGAGGCAGAAGCAGAAGCCAGGTGTTGGTCCTCATTTTATTGCTGTCTTCTGTCTACTCCTAGATGGTACAGAGTCAGTCTTTTCCATGAGCTCCTCGTGAATCTGCAAACATCATGCCTGGAAGCTGCATGTCAACATGCATGGGTTCTGCTGTATTCTATTCCTTTGGATATTGCAAAGGTTTCAGTCTGTCTATGGAGCCCACCCCATGCATGACATACAAATCCCCCACGTGCTCTGCATTTATCAACATTTCAGGGGCATTTTTGTCGATATTGATGTCTCTGCAATCAGAATGATTGTAGCACAAACCTTGTTCCTCAATTGATGGATCAGGCTTTCGCTGCCCTAGACCTGAAGAGAAAGAATAGATCCACCTCCTGGACATTTGGGTCCTGAATAGATGCTGCTGCTGTCCATTCCATTAGGTCAGGTGTAAAGAGCAGAGAATGAAACAGTTTGCTAAGTAGGATTTTAAGGAAGAGATTCTCATATCCACTGACAAGCAGTGAAAATTCAGAGAAGGCATTGTGACAGAATCTCAGTTTCCCGCTTCTTCCCCTGGAACGGTGACCACTCTTCACTGTTTGGATGGCATTTTGCAGTTGCCACGTCCTTTCCAGTTTGTCACACTAATGCTGGACGCTGCTACGTACTCTTCCCATCGGGATCACTCTCTTAACAGTGAAAAGGCTGGGTTTTTAGAACAGGCGAGAATCTGAGACAATTTCATCTGGTTCTGCATCTGAATAATCTCTTGGATAGAAGTGGCCAGAGGAAAACCTAACTCCTTGTTTCCTAACCAAGATTCCCCCAAACATGCTTTCTCTAAGAACCTTCCTTCTCTATGCTAATTTGTTTTCTTCTTAATTACATATAGGAGTTATTCACTCATTCTGTTATCTGTGCAGGGTTGAATCCTCACCGTGATCTGGGGTCCCGTAGGGCAAAAATTATACTTAACATTTCTTTACATGCCTCCTGCATAGTCCTGGGCATGCAGCCGATCCTCTAGGAGTTCTTGTTGACAAGTGATGGATTGCTGGCTTTCTCGAAATGCCAGTAATTTTCTCTCAGTTCCCATCATTAAGTTCCCATACTCTACTCTATTTTTATAGTTACTTCATATATTTCTCTATTTTCTTTGTGTATATGCTCCACTAAAAATGTTTCTCTGCAGTTTTGTACATTTGTTGCTTAGTGTTTTTTAAAGTGTATCTTTGATCTATCTGCTGCTAGTCTCCACAACAATTCACAAGCTCCATGAAGGAAAAGAAAATCTTCCTTTTTAAATGACAAAAATGTAATACCAGTGTATTACACAGTAGTAATTCAAAAATTCCTTTTTTGAGCAAATGATTGGATAATTTCTAAGTCATCCAAAAGTAAAATGACCTCTAAGAGGAGGTGGGTTAGCTTATCCACTACCATTTTTCCTCTGGCTGCCAACTACCTTCCACGGGTAACTCAACTGCACAGTGTGGTTAGGTTCTCAGAGTCGTCTCTCCCTAGAGAATCAGATACGAATTCAACAACAAATACATACACATACATACACACAATGGACATTTACATTACCATGGACAAACCCTAGAGTTTCTTCTGAGAGTTAAAGCCTATATGCAATCTACAACATTCTTTGAATTTTGAAACCATTTAATGTCACTGGTTCATAGTATTGACACCAATAAAAATGCATGCATCCATTTAATAGTGTTTTTTTTTTTATTGCTCACTTATAATCTAGAAATGGTGATGCTTTCATGAGCACTCCATTTCATATGAGTAGATTCTAAGCAGCTGGACAATACTCCAAATTTCTGCAAGGCATCTGTCAACCATTTCAGATAAAGGACAATTTTCAAGTTATGTTTCCCCCATTTTGTTTGTTTGGAATTTTGTTTTGAATTTTTTGGGGGGGATGGGAGAAGGAATCTGCCAAAATTGAATTTAAAAGAGTTGGGCTATTTTCTCTGGCAAACTTTCATTGGGTAAGGTCAGTGAATAGCACCTGCTTGTCTTGAGAATTTGCATGAACAGTACAGTTATGGATTTATTCCATACCTAATGTCAACACGTTGTCTCAAAAAATGCCCATAGGGAGGGCCTCTCATCATTTGTCATCTGGGCCTGTCTGCTCTTCTGGCTACTCTTGAGGGCCATCTGGCTACTTAATAAAACCGGTACATCTCTTGGGTCTGTTCAGTGATGCCTACATGCAATTTAGCTTTTTCATAGACTTTTCCATATCTGCCCTGACAAACATACTGTGTGCTTCCCAGAAAATGTCCCTTGCCTCTTGTCTACTTTCTTTGCTCTGAGTCTTGAAAATATGTATAAGGGCTTTAACGTGTATGAGCAAAAACATATTGAATGCATAGTAATTGGCAGTGGAAAGAAGGTGTAATATTGTGTTCTTGGTTCTTTTCTAGTATGTGGAAAGCAGAGTCTGTACTTTATGTTCCTCTGTTTTAATATGAACAAGACTTGGGATGGGGTGGAGGTTGGCTATGGAGCAAGTGACTGGTTCCAAGGACACTACACAAAGCCTGACTGTATGGGCCTCTTGGAGTTTCTTGCAAACTCCCTTTCTCTAACTGGGACTCCAATCTGTCTTCTGGGCCCAGCTTGAGATCCTCATTCATTCAACAACATGTATCAAATATTTATGGATTACCTACCATGTGCCTGGCAGTAGGCTAGGTGTTGGGGAGATAGTAAAGAATACAGAAGAAAATTTCTGGCCCTCAGGGAACCTACCTTCTGATGGGAAATGTGAAACAGACAAAATGATAAATCAGCCAATAAATATACAGGACAAATAAATCAGGCACGATTGGTGTCCCCTCTTTCCTCCTCCCCCCATTCCCCTTGGCATTCACCTCTGCACACAGAGGGCAGTTTCCTGCCAGTACTTGTGACTCTGCCTAAGGGCTTTTTTTTTTTTTTAATGGTCAGGAGACTGTGCTTGGCCCCTGAACAGAACAAGCTGGAAAGGCCAGAATGTCAAAACTCCTCAACTGATGGTAGACTGGGCTCAGTCCATAAATGCTCCAGGTTCCTTGCCATTCAGGTGGGACAACTCTGAGATATGTTTCACACTGCTGTCAGCAAAAACTATGAGAGATTTTGAAACAGGCGAAAGAGATGAATTCGAGCTGCGGTCTGGCAACCCTTGGGGCTTTGTCTATTTTCTAAGGGTGTGCAGCTTGGATAGTCTTTAACTAGATATTCCACCGCTCTGCAGAGGCATATGCTAATATGAAGAGTACTGATGGTGAAGCCGAGGCTTCCCACTCGTGACAAAGTCAATGGATTTTTATCCAGCAGAGAATAAGTTAAATTTTCACTTGAACGTGTTGTAACATCTTACTGGTTCCCTTGTCAGTGAAGAGCTGAACACAAGCTTTATACATGTTTATGTTTACGTGAGAGACATGATATGCCTTTTGAAAAATTTGCTTCAATACTCCCTTCCAGAGATTCCTGGCAGCACTGAGCTCCTCTTGTCTTCCTTCTTTTTCTTACCTCCCTTCCTCATTCTTCATCTGTTTCCTGAGATTACCTCCTAAAGAAAAAATTCTTTAACTAAGGGTCTGCTTCAGGAGAAACGCAAGACAACAGATCAGCCCTACATTCTGCATTCCTGAAGTAGCAGACCCATCACTTCCCTGATCTTTCCTCCTGCAGTACCTATAATATTCTGTGACCATTTTGTGAGAAAAGGGGAAAGGATGTGCTGGCTATTTTAGAGACTGAGGTATAGAGACACAAAAAGTGGGAGTAAGAGGATTTGGCAGTAGGAGGTCAAACCACCGAGGACCTTGAGATGCAATTCCTCCTCCCGGACTTGGACATCTTCAGTGAAGCTACTAAACTTAAAAAATGTTCTGACTCTGAAGAAGCAGAACTTGATGTCTGTGGATGGTACAGGGACAGAACTGAAACCACAGGAAAACTGAAGCAGAGAAAATGATATGGAAAAATCATTTGGGAACCTCGAGGCAGGTGCAGTGAAATCTTTAAGAACAAGAAGGTCCTAATAACAAAAATATGACCCTCTAGTTGGTCTGTGTCCATTATCTTTTCTTCCTCAAGAGACTTTAAGATGCAAGAACAGAGTTATATATATATATATATCTTACTCTGTCCCTTTTAGAGACTTAGCACAATGTAGCGCCCCTAGTCCTTGGTGAATTATAATGGGCAATTTGAAATCTAAAGTTAGCAGTATTAATAAGCCAGATTTATGCAGAAAAACTAACAGTGAACCACCGTTAACATGCAGAGTCTATAAACTGATGCTGGGCAACAATTTGACAAGGTATAACCCAGGATCAAGGAGAGAGGAAAGTAGATTGGTTGAATGATTCTTGTGGGGTTTCTAAGACTCTAGATTTTTCTAAAAACTCTATGTCAGTGTTTCATGGCTATAGGCAAATGGGAGAAGCTGGCAGATAGGTGTGATAACTGCATGACAAAGCCAAGCTACCTTGCCTACAGGATGTTTGTCTTCTTATTTGCTAAGGCAGGCAGTAGTACGAATCCAATTTGTCTATGAAATCAACCACTTAGAAGTCAAATAGAAACAGGGCACAATCATGCTTTACTACTTTGGAATCAGAATTACAGCAGTCATACACCTGTTTAGCTCATCGTGTTCCTTCTTGGTACATTGATAAACCATTACTGAGTTGGAAATTATCCCAAGACTGAAAATTTTGGGGCCTAGACTCTTTCTGACTGAGAATAAAAGGCTGCTAGAGAGCAACAAAGGAGAAGGCAATGGCACCCTACTCCAGTACTCTTGCCTGGAAAATCCCATGGACGGAGGAGCCTGGTAGGCTGCAGTCCATGGGGTCGCTGAGGGTCGGACACGACTGAGCGACTTCACTTTCACTTTTCACTTTCATGCATTGGAGAAGGAAATAGCAACCCACTCCAGTGTTCTTGCCTGGAGAATCCCAGGGATGGGGGAGCCTGGTGGGCTGCTGTCTATGGGGTCGCCCAGAGTCGGACACGACTGAAGCGACTTAGCAGCAGCAGCAGCAGCAGCAGAGAGCAACAAAACGCTAGAAGGATCTCGTTCTTAACAATATTTTTAGTGGAATGAAACATTCTCGTGGATAGAGAAACATTTTGGCTTAAAAATCTATTCATTCCTACTGTGAGTTTAAAGGTCCAATACTGCCATTTGTGGAAAAATAAGCCAGACTTGAAAGTTGAAGGAATGTCTTGCAGATTAATGAATCATAAGGAACAAACAGCCAGGTTCTCTTTTTCAGTTGGGTTGTTCTTTACTATGGATCTATGTTGAGGAATTTCAAGAAACTAGAGAAAATGTCTTGGCAAGACCGTGCTCTGCAATTCACTATAACATATGCTAGTTCTGATTGCAAGAGAGCTTCCACAGGTGGATCCCATGTCAGAATTAAGATATTGGTCAAAATATCCAAGCAGGTGAAACATTTCACTAATACGAGCCAACTGAGACTTTTAAGACCTGGGGAAATATGGATATCTTAAGGCACCATCTCCTAGTTCAGGACCCAGCACAAAATAATGTTTAACTAGCCTTTAGTGGTTGACAAGCACACTCTTGAATTTGTTAGCTATGGATCGTGGACATCTTGACCCAGAACACAATCTTTGTAATGCAGTCCCTGGATCAGCAAATAGAAAGAAAATGTTGGGAAAACAGCCAGCTTCCTTGCCAAATAAAGAACCATCATTGTTACAGGAGAAAGACGACTCTGATCTTGCATCAGGCTCGCTCCCACTCTGGGCTTCTCTCTGTCCCGCGAATAGCCACACTCTTCTCGTCCTCTGGGTTTTACACATGCTATTACTGCTATATCCCACCTTCCCTTCAAGATTTATCTTGAGCATCACTTCTTCAAGAAACCATCTCTGAACTTTTCAACTGAGAGAAATCTCCCTACTACACACTTTCATAGTACTGAGCACCTAGCCTCTGTGGTGTTTAGCACAGTTGTGATCTTGATGCTTGCCCTCTTCCTCCAGCAGCTCCATCAAGGCTAGAATTGTATCTGAGTTTCCTCACCCATGTGTCCCTAGCACCTAGCATGATGCCTAACACTTAGAAGATACTCAAATACTTGTTGCATAAATGGCTTCATTAGGCTCTCTATAAACTTATCCACCCCCACCTTGCCTTGATGCCCTTGAGAATCTTCCTAGACGTTGTCTCCCAATTTCTACTTCTCTTTTTGGCAAGTGGCCACTTCTGTGAACCCTTCACTTAGGGTTTCTTCAAAACTCTTTGCTCAAATGTTCTCTGGATTTCTAAGTTCCTTTTGTTTACCATGAGCATAATTTCTCCTTTGCTCAGGGGAATGATGTTTGGGGATAGTGTGACTTGCCAGGTCAAATATTAATCAGACTTTGAATTTAATTCCCCTGCAACTTCAAGGTTTGCAAATATCCTCAATTTCTGTCTCCTCATCCACCCATTTCTCTAATTTGAGACTCCAGTGAGAGCCCAAGAAGAATCCTCCTCCCAAGGAACCCAGTTTTAAATCCTTCCATTTCTTTGTGTGTTGCTCTTGAGGTCATTACTGCTCTTTATATGGTTGATAAGAATCACTACAAAGAAGATTCCGCATGCTGCATGCTAAGTCTCTTCAGTCGTGTCCAACTGTTTGCAACCCTATGAACTGTGGCCCACCAGGCTCCTCTGTCCATGGGATTCTCCAGGCAATAAAGTGGAGTGGATTACCCACTCCAGGAGGAGTGGAGTGGGTTACCCACTCCAGGCAATAAAGTGGAGTGGGTTACCCACTCCAGTGCCCTCCTCCAGGAGATCTTCCTGACCCAGGGATTGAACCCCCATCTTTTATGTCTCCTGCATTGGCAGGCTGGTTCTTTACCAGTAGCACCACCTGGGAAGACCCGAGAGATCACTCACTGCCTTTTTCCCAGGAACTCAAACTAAGGACCTTTACCAGGCATTGAAATAAGAAAGTGTTACTATTATCTAATGACTCAAAAATTAAATCTGTGCCATCTGCAGGAAGTAGAAAATGATTTAAGTGTGAGTCCATCTATTAACCCTGATATGTGCACAGAAGCAGAGGCACCGTGGCCTGCCAGTCAGGACCCAGGCCCCCGGGGTGGGGGTGAAGGAGGGATACCTCTGATCTGCAGGTATATCTTCCCTTTGCAATTTTCCCTAAGTTTTACATTTGGGACAATCTATCTTCTCAATGGTCTTCCTTATGATTGCTATTTGATGTCAGTAAGCAGCAAAAGGAAAGCAGGTCTGCTGGCTTTTTGCTGCTGCAAGAGTAGGTCTGAGCAACCTAAACTGCTATGAGAACAGCTATGGATCCTTATGAGAAACTGAACCCAAAGCTTCAATATCCAAACCCTATGCTTCTAATATTCTCCTTAGGCTTCCAGAATGAAATTTCTCATCCTTCTTTCCTTTGGCTGAGTATCTGGCAGGGTTAGGTTCCTATGTAATGGGGAAGTGGGTAAGGCAGCAGGAGGAACATGACTATTGCATTTATATAAAAAAGGACATTCTTTTTTAAATTTACTTTGTAATTGGAGGATAATTACAGTACTGTGATGGTTTCTGCCATACATCAAGATGAATCAGCCATAGGTATACATTTGTCCCCTCTCTCTTAAACCTCCCTCCCTCCTCCCTTATAAAAGATCATTCTGGACTTGGTGGTCCAGAGCTATAGCTGAGTTATATTACATGAAGCTGAGACGGCATGGAAGGTGGAAAGACCACATTCTTACTGACTGATGACCCTGTTTTCAAGATGGCAGAATAGCTAGCTGTACTTAGAATTATTTTTCTCATTCCAATATCCTAGAGTTCATGTTTAACAAGATGTGATAAAACATCTAACACTACTGTTTATTTATTCCATTTTGAGTACATAGGTTACATGGCTCTGTGGAAACAGGGAAAAGTCTTCATTCAGTCTCTGCCCCCATTTATCTCATTGTTTCTTATGATTTGGTTGCTTTCTGAAGACATCATTTACTTTATCCCTATTTTCCCTATATTTCCTACCAACAGGAAACTATCCCCACACTTCTTATGAATAGGAAGGGCTTTATTAGATTTGAGTTAAACATTTAGAGACAGAGTACATTCCCTATGACATCATTTTGCACTCCAAATGAATTGCCCCACTATTAACGACGCTAGATTGAGTATCAGGAACAGTCCAATTCTTCCATTGCTCATTTCTCCCCTTTGAGTAATAGAGTACAGTTTGGGCACCATACCAATGTTTAGCTCTTCATCAACCATCTACCTGATGGTTTCAGCCTCAAGATCTTTGGCACATGGTATCAGATGGAGAACTCATCCTTACTGATCAGCAGTGATTGATCTGCCTGAATCAAAACTTTCATTTGTGGCTGCACAGCGATGACTTGATAAATTTATTATTTTCATATGTATCAATTGTTATTCTTTTGTAAAGCAGAGATCTCCCTTACCAACTGAAGCAGTTTGGTTCCAGGAACATAATTTCTTCCAGATAGACAGGATAATTGCTAACCTTTCTCCTTTTAAATTACTAATCGTCAAAAGTTGATTTGGTTTTACAGTCTCCTCAAATAGTGACCAACATATTTTTTTTCTGTTTTTCTCTTTGAGCATTCTTGGAGAATCACTGGTTTTCATTTCATAGTAACAAACATTATTCTTTCTGATGTTCAAATTGTCATATCTTTGGCTAGTTGGAGCTTCAAAAAGCTGGCTTCTATACCATTTGATAAGATCCCACTAATCTGTGAAAGCTTCTTTTGCTCATCATATGTGCCCTCCCTACCCTAAACCAGAAATCAGATACATCTTAAAGGCTCTTGGTTCCCTTTGGGGGAGCAATGATATTAAAAACCTGGGCATGATGAGTGTGGATGCTCCCAAGGTGACCTTCTCTCTAGGCAACTTCTGTGCTAGATAATAAATAACATGTATTTTAAACTACTAGTTCATACTGATATTTCTAATTTATTTTTAACATCATAATTTTACTTAACTTCTTTGATTTTGTAACTAAACTTTTCTTTCACATCAGAAAATTTTAATTCTAACAACATTAATAAAAATACTGAATGTTGTTTAGAACTTATTCATGGGTTTTGTCTATGGAATATATCCCACAACAAATATACCTTTTACCCCACTTTCCTCCCCTGTGGTAACTATTTTTACTAAATATTTGTTTGTACTAGCAAAGAATAAAGGATTCACCAGAAGAAAAGCTCTGCTCCTTAATATTTTTTTATAATTATAAGCAAATGTGTATGTTCTTACCATCCCATTTTCTCACACAAATAGTAGCAAATAAATAGCAGTTATATTCCTTGTATTCTTTTTATTTCTTGTATTTTTAACATACGTCTTAGAGATCTCTGCATCTTAATATACAAAAATCTGTTTCTTTTCTTTTTTTTTAATGGTTGCATGTTACTATATTCTAAGAATGTATTAATACTTTTCTCAACCAAATACCCGATTGCTGTCACTTATGTATGTAATGGCAACCTTTTGCTATTATAAATAGTGTCACAATGAATAATCTTCTCTATACATCATTTTGAACTCGTTCAGGGTTATCTGTAGGCAAGATTCTTAGCAGTGAGATTTCCGAAGCAAACAGCAAAGGCATCTGTAATTTTGATAAAATCTCCTTCCTTCAAGGTTATTCAGGTTACTTCAGTTTTGCCCCTCCACCTCCAATGTATTAGTGTCTATTTCCCAATAGTCTCACCAATACAGGCAACTTTGGGGTATTTTCCACTAAAGTGCAAAGTGTGATCACCGTATTAATTCAACTTTCTCTTATTATGAATGAGTTAGCACCTTTTCAGTTGTTTAGAGCCATTCATATCTCTTCTTCTGTGTATGTGAACTGCTCATGCCTATTTATTTTACTATCACTGAAAAAGTTCACCTGAATTTCTAGATGTTCTTTGTGTAATAAGATAATAAGGGAGGTTAGCTCTTGGTCTGTGGTATGAATTGCTAATACTTTCCCAAGTTTTGGCTTTGCTTATGGTGTTTGCTTTTATGCTGAATTAAAAAAAACCAAACCTGTCTTTTTAAAAAAAGTGATTCTGGATTTCCAGTTGCTCTTAAAGTCATATATGCATAAAGGGAAAGTGAAAGTTGCTCAGTTGTGTCCAACTCTTTGAGACCCCATGGACTATACAGTCCATGGAATTCTCCAGGCCAGAATACTGCAGTGGGTAGCCTTTCCCTTCTCCAGGGGATCTTCCCAACCCAGGGATGGATCCCAGGTCTCCTGCATTGCATCAGTTCAGTTCAGTCGCTCAGTCGTGTCCGACTCTTTGCCACCCCATGAATCGTCCATCAGGTCAGTGATGCCATCCAGCCATCTCATCCTCGGTCATCCCCTTCTCCTCCTGCCCCCAATCCTTCCCAGCATCAGAGTCTTTCCAATGAGTCAACTCTTCGCATGAGGTGGCCAAAGTACTGGAGTTTCGGCTTTAGCATCATTCCTTCCAAAGAAATCCCAGGGCTGATCTCCTTCAGAATGGACTGGTTGGATCTCCTTGCAGTCCAAGGGACTCTCAAGAGTCTTCTCCAACACCACAGTTCAAAAGCATCAATTCTTCGGCGCTCAGCCTTCTTCACAGTCCGACTCTCACATCCATACATTACTACTGGAAAAACCATAGCCTTGACTAGACGGACCTTAGTCGGCAAAGTAATATTTCTGCTTTTAGATATGCTATCTAGGTTGGTCAAAACTTTCCTTCCAAGGAGTGAGCGTCTTTTAATTTCATGGCTGCAGTCACCATCTGCAGTGATTTTGGAGCCCCCCAAAATAAAGTCTGACACTGTTTCCACTGTTTCCCCATCTATTTCCCATGAAGTGATGGGACCAGATGCCATGATCTTTGTTTTCTGAATGTTGAGCTTTAAGCCAACTTGTCCACTCTCCTCTTTCAGTTTCATCAAGAGGCTTTTTAGCTCCTCTTCACTTTCTGCCATAAGGGTGGTGTCATCTGCATATCTGAGGTTATTGATATTTCTCCCGGCAATCTTAATTCCAGCTTTTGTTTCTTCCAGTCCAGCGTTTCTCATGATGTACTCTGCATAGAATTTAAATAAGCAGGGTGACAATATATAGCCTTAACGTACTCCTTTTCCTGTTTGGAACCAGTCTGTTGTTCCATGTTCAGTTCTAACTGTTGCTTCCTGACCTGCATACAGATTTCTCAAGAGGCAGGTCAGATGGTCTGGTATTCCCATCTCTCTCAGAATTTTCCACAATTTATTGTGATCCACACAGTCAAAGGCTTTGTCATAGTCAATAAAGCAGAAATAGATGTTTTTCTGGAACTCTCTTGCTTTTCCCCTGATCCAATGGATGTTGGCAATTTGATCTCTGGTTCCTCTGCCTTTTCTAAAACCAGCTTGAATATCAGGAAGTTCACACTTGATTGCAATTCCAATATGTATTAATAAAATCTCAGGGAAAAATGTTGTTTCACATTTAACGTTTGCTGGGAACTTTCTTAGAAATATTGTGCCATGCATTTTGTGGTGGTTCAAAAGAAAATCATGTGTAAAACAAACCCTATAGCTTGGAAGTGTAGAGGAGTCAAGAAGAATGTTGTGTCCCACAAGAGATGATACAAATAATTCCAGATGCTTGGGTAAGACCTAGACTCTGGCCACAGAAGGGGTAGCAACATAGGAAAGCAGAGTGAAGCTAAGAGTCCAAATATGACTCCAGACGGACTCAAACCTTCTCCCTTGATTTCTGCAGGCTCATTCTCTCTTGGTGCCCTCTCACTCTTATTTCTAGTCTTTCTCAGACTGACACACTAGCGTTTCTCCCTGAATAATCACCAATCCAAAAACACCCAAGATTGAACTTCTAGTCCAAGCTTTTTCAGAGACCCAGGCCTGACTCTACTTGCTTGCAGAATGTCCTACCTGAATGTCCCTGGATAGCTTAAAATGCACATGTAAGTAAACAGAATTTATTATTTTCTACCACATTCCCTGTTTCTTATGTCTCTTCCTATTTGGGCTACTGTTATCATCATCTGTTCTAGTCCCAGATCTGGGAAACAGCTGAAATCCTTCATCTTACTATCACTCATTTCCATAAATTCCTCTTCTTCATCTCAGTCTTCCTTCCCTGTTAACACAAAAGCCTCTCTCAGTCTATTTCCTTCTGATTGTCCATATAAATCTTGATATGGCATTGCTTTTCTTAAGATAATTGCATGGCTTTCCTCTGATTATAGAAGACTAAAGACCTAATTTCTTAAACTAATAACAATAAGTTCACATTAGTTGAGAAGTCATTTTGTGTTAGTCACTGTTCTAATCACATATATTACCACATGGTATTTAATTTAGTTCTCATAACAACTTTATGGTGTATGCACTATTACCACCCTCATTTCACTTATGAGGGAAATTAAGAAGTTGCCCTAGGTACCATGATGAGTAAATGAATGGAATAAGAATTAAAAAGGAACAACAAAGTTCTCCTGTATAGCATAGAATACTATATCCAATCTCCTGGAATAAACCAAAATGGAAAAGAATATTTTAAAAAAGAATGTATATATGTGTTTAGCAGTCACTTTGCTGTAGAGCAGAGATTGGCACAACATTGCAAGTCAACTATACTTCAATTAAAAAATAAGGGTAAAAAAGCAAGTTGATTGCAGAGTTATTCTCCCTCCCTGATGACCTTCCTGTCTTTTCTGGCTTCATCTTCTACCATTTTCTTTGTTTCATCAGAAATTCCATCTACCTCTTTTCTGAACTTATGATATTGTTTCTGGTTTCTATACCTTTGAATACACAGGTCCCTCTGCTTTATGTCTGAATCTCCTCAGATTCCCAGGAAACTCTTACACATCACTTTGTCTGAGAAGCATTCAGCCTCACAAGACAGATTTGATTTTGACTTCCACAGAGTTTTTAAGACATCCTTCACCTTTATCCCTAAAATTCCACTAGTACAGTATCATCCTGTATCTCTACTGTGACACTCATTTTAGGACCTTGCAACAATTTTGGATGCATGTATGTTTTCTTATGAAGTCTAAGTTCTTGGAAGATAAGAACTATGTCTAAATAAGTATATTCAATATATGTTCACTGAACAATGAAATGATAATAAATGCTGCTGATCATCTTACAGCCCTAGATATGAGGTTGAATCTCTCTTCTCAACTTCCAAAGCTATAAATAAGTTTTAATAGCACTTGGAAAAATGTAGTACTCCCCCCAGCTGCCAATGTTATCCCAATCTCTACATTTTTTTCCCTATAACTTGCATCTTATCTTTGAGGAAATGGTGTATTTTTTTTCTCTACTTTATTTCAAGTGAAGTAAATTTAGTTCAAAGACCCATAGATGTGACCATTTATGGAAAGATAGTACTAATTGATGAGTGGCTCAGAGGTAAAGAAACTGCCTGGCAATGTAGGAGACATGGGTTCAATCCCTAGGTATGGAAGATCCCCTGGAGAGGAAAACCCACTCCAGTATTCTTGCTTGGGAAATCCTGTGGACTGAGGGGCCTGGTGGGCTACAGTTCGTAAAAGAGTCAGACATGACTTAGCAATTAAACAACAACAACAAAACAAATCCATAAGAAGGGGTAAAAGGAAAAGTCCAATTATTCATGCCGGAGGGCAATTTCCTCTCACAGCAAAGTCACTTTTCAGTATCATTACTTGATTTCTGTTTTGCAGAAACACCTTTGAACATACTGTTTTATCGCTTACTCTGCCAAATAAATCAACCAATTCTCCTCTAATATTTTCCCTTTCTAAGCATTCCTTCTGCCTGCCATCACCAGAGACCACTAGTCTGCACAATGCCCCAGTGAGGTCAGGGTGGATGGCGTCATCTTTGTCATTTTAGGAGGGGGCAGACCCAGCACAGAGCCTCAGTGGCTTTGCCGAAGGTCATGGGACAAGTCAGCACCAGAGCTGGAGTCAGATGGGAGGAATCCTGGCTCTCAGCCCTGGATTCAGACCCGAGGTCATGCTAACCTAGGAACCCTTTCTCCTTAGTGTCATGCTCTACAGGAAATAAGAGGGTGGGGAGACAATATGGCTATTAAAGAAAGGGTGTCTTTTCTTTGCCAAAGCCAACATGATTAAGAAAATTCTCTAGAATTAGGTACAAAGAAGAGATATGTGTGCCCCACTTATTTTATTTTTTGGCTTTTGTTGGTGCTTTTTTTTCTTGAGTAGAGGAAATGGCCATCTCTGAGGTCACTGTAGAATTGATACCTCGTGGTTTTGATCCACTAAAAGCCTGTCCCTAAACACAAATTTTCCAGTTTGCCCTTGGGAATGTTTGAATTCGGAATCTTCAGAGGGATGACCGTTGGCTTCTGTGCTTTCACCCTCCATTAGAGAAATGATCCTTGGCTGTTGCCTAAGCCAGCGTACCACCTAGCAGCTGTTTGCAACTTCTTTCTCAGATATGAGGAAGGTGCGAGCGGCTCCTCTCTGTAGTTGCTCTGGGAACAGGGGCCCCAGCAGCCTGTTGAGGAGGAAAGTATTCTCAAAGGCCATTTCTTGGCAGGCAGCAAAATTTCCATAAAGCTCTTAAATATAATAAAACACAATTAAAGTGCCACGTTGAGTTAACTCCCTTTGAAGTTTCACACTTGCATCATAAACCAAGTCATAAACCAGGATTCAAATTGGAGATTTTATTCTTTTTTACAGATTAATTCTCATTAATTATCTACTTGACCCCTCCTGGCGTAGAGAAGTAAGTGCCTGGTGCACCATCATGGGCTCTGACAAAAGGTAGTAAAAGATGAACTCACCACTGAAAATGGAACTCTCACACACATAATGTCATTCTGCAGCCAGAGAAAATTAGAACCTATGTTTAGAAATTACATTCTCACAGTCCCATATAACCTCAGAAATATGAATATATCCTGCATTTTTATCTTTTTAATCATTGCTTCTAAGTCGCTTCAGTCGTGTCCAACTCTGTGAGACCCCATAGACAGCAGCCCACCAGGCTCCCCCATCCCTGGGATTCTCTAGGCAAGAACACTGGAGTGGGTTGCCATTTCCTTCTCCAATGCATGAAAGTGAAAAGTGAAAGTGAAGTTGCTCAGTCGTGTCCGACTCCTAGCGACCCCATGGACTGCAGCCTACCAGGCTCCTCCATCCATGGGATTTCCCAGGCAAGAGTACTGGAGTGGGGTGCCATTTAATCATTGAGCCCTTCAATTTTTATGCCAAGTGGTAAGTCCTCTGATGAAAAAGGCAGCCCCTTAAGAGCAGGTTTCTTGCTAACCTAGGGTATACATCTTAAAATCATAGGCCCAGCCATGAGACATGGTGCGGGACTAGGTTTTTTTGTTTATTTTTTGAAACTAGTATGGAGAAGTAAGCTTTTAAGGCTTCGTTTCACCTTATTATGTAATTTTACAAACCCGTTAATAACCACATAGATAAAGAATGGTTTTCATCAAGACCTGTAGGAATTCACTAACTCACAGGTTATGTCACAAAGACTGATGACTTGTGACTCACACTTAATGAAAGCTACTTTCAATGAACTCTCACTGAATCTCAGTGCTAAAAATAACTTGCTTTTTGTGCAGGGGCATTTCTTTGTGTCTTGCACATACCATGTGTGTCTAGGCTGTCTACAAGTAGTTTCTGTATTCTCTCTCCTGATCTGTAGAGATTTAGGTGACCCCGAGGACATGCACGCTTGCACGCATGCTTAGTCGCTCTGTCATGCCCAACTTTGTGACTCCATGGACTATAGCCCGCCAGGCTCCTCTGTCTGGAATTTGCCAGGCGAGATTGCCATTTCCTACTCCAGGGATCTTCCCAACTCAGGGATCATACCCGTGTCCCTTGCATCTCCTGCACTGGCAGGCAGGTTCTTTACCACTGCGCCACCTAAGAAAACCTACTCTAAGCACAGGAGCACCTCAGTGAGTGACAGTATTAGCAGAGGATTTGTGCTAGTGGTAAAGAACCCATCTGCCAATGCAGGACATAGGAGATGCAGGTTTGATTCCTGGGTTGGAAAGATCCCCTGGAGGACGGCATAGCAACCCACTACAGTATTCTTGCCTGGAGAATCCCATGGACAGAAGAGCCTAGCAGACTTCAGTCCATGGGGTCACAAAAGAGTCAGACATGACTGAAGTGAGTTACCATGCACGCATGCCCAGAGGGCTAGAAATGAATGATGATTGGTGTAAAGAGGTAGTCAAGGAAAGGCCTTGAGCAGACCTGAACTGCTGTTTAAGAAAAGATGACAGAAGAAATTATGACGGATAAGAAAAGTCACAGGTTTTTTTCTTTAATGCAGACTTTTCTTAACTTTGAGAAAGTGGTTGGACTTGACAGGAAAAAGTTGGCTTAAAGCTCAACATTCAGAAAACTAAGATCATGGCCTCTGGTCCCATCACTTCATGGCAAATAGATGAGGAAACAGTGGAAACAGTGTCAGACTATATTTTTGGGCTCCAAAATCACTGCAGATGGTGACTGTAGCCATGAAGTTAAAATATGCTTACTCCTTGGATGGAAAGCTATGACCAACCTAGACAGCGTATTGAAAAGCAGAGACTTTACTTTGCCAACAAAGGACCATCTAATCAAGGCTATGGTTTTTCCAGTAGTCATGTATAGATGTGAGTGCTGGACTATAAAGAAAGCTGAGCATCGAGGAATTGATGCTTCTGAGCTGTGGTGCTGGAGAAGACTCTTGAGAGCCCCTTGGACTGCAAGGATATCAAATCAGTCAATCCCAAAGGAAATCAGTCCTGAATATTTATTGGAAGGACTGATGCTGAAACTCCAATACTTTGGCCACCGGATGCAAAGAACTAACTCATTTGAAAAGACCCTGATGCTGGGAAAGATTAAAGGCAGGAGGAGAAGGGAACAACAGAGGATGAGATGGTTGGATGGCATCACCGACTCAATGGACATGAGTTTGAGTAAATTCTGGGAGTTGGTGATGGGCAGGGAGGCCTAGCATGCTTCAGTCCATAGGGTCACAAAGAGTCAGACATGACTGAGCGACTGACCTGAACTGAACTGAATGAGAACCTGTTGTATAGCATGAGGATTTCTTTTTTTTAAATTAATTAATTTTAATTGAAGGCTAATTACCTTACAATATTGTAGTGGTTTTTGCCATACATTGACATGAATCAGCCATGGGTGTACATCTGTCCCCCATCCTGAACTGCCCCTCCCACCTCCCTCCCCATCCCATCCCTCAGGGGCATCCCAGTGCACTGGCCCTGAGCACCCTATCTCATGCATTGAACCTGGACTGGTGATCTATTTCACATATGGCAATATACATGTTTCAATGTTATTCTCTCAAATCGTCCCACCCTTGCCTTCTCCCACAGAGTCCAAAAGTCTGTTATTTACATCTGTGTCTCTTTTGCTGTCTCACATATAGGGTCATCATTACCATCTTTCTAAATTCCATATATATGCATTAGTATACTGCATTGGTACTTTTCTTTCTGGCTACTTCACTCTGTATAACAGGCTCCAGTTTTATCCACCTCATTAGAACTGATTCAAATGCATTCTTTTTAATAGCTGAGTAGTACTCCGTTGTGTATATGTTCCACAGCTTTCTTACCCATTCATCTGCTGATGGACATCTAGGTTGCTTCCATGTCCTGGCTACTGTAAACAGTGCTGTGATGAACATTGGGGTACATGTGTCTCTTTCAATTCTGGGTTCCTCAGTGTATATGCCCAGCAGTGGGATTGCTGGGTTGTATGGCAGTTCTATTTCCTGTTTTTTAAGGAAACTCCACAGTGTTCTCCATAGTAGCACAGGGAATTCTACACAGTGCTCTTTGGTGACTCAAATGGGTAGGAAATCTAAAAAAAGGTGGATACACACACACACACACACACACACACATATGTGTGACTGATCCACTTTGTTGTACAGCAAGAAAATAACATTAAATTACCCAAAAAATTGATAAAAAAGAGGATATTTGAAAGATAGATTAGTTATACTTTCTTTGGATTATAAATAACATGCCAATTCTAGCAAATTTAATTATAAAAGGAAAATATATTATTATTACACAAAACTAACTCATCAGACCCACAGGTAAGCATGCAGCCAGGCTTTAAAAGGGAAATCTTGGTAATCCCACAGGCATTCTCTCTCCAACTTTCATCTCATTTATGTTTCTCCCAATCTATCTGCTTGGTTTGTACCCACAGACCAGCTTCTGCTCCTTTGTAACATGGCAGAAGATTTTATTCCTTCCTACAAAACTCAATAGCCAACAGTTTACAATGTTGTATCTCCTTTGTCTAGACCAGTCTGACAGAAATTAGAATCTAAATTCTCAAGAGAGAGTTTCTAATTGGCTCAGGTTGAATCAGATGCCCACTGGGTGTAGAGGATTGGCTGAGGTTGGGGTGAGTTTATGATCCAGAGTCCCCCCTTGTAAGAATCTGAATGGGTATTGGAGAAGAAGTAGCAACTCCCAGAAAATGGGCAGAATGAGTTAGGTCGGTAAGACAAAACCTAGACATGTACTACAAAGAAATAAGATGGCTAAGATGACTCATGAGAAAGAGATAAAGCAAACTAAACAAGGAGAAAGGATGGCTGTCTAGGGAGAAACTATGTAAAGAAAATTCTAGAAAGTGCTTGATATAATTTCATGGCAGGTGCATCAAGGCAAACAGTTTCAGAACATTATTATTAGAGTTGGAGAGCTGATGTTCTTACCACATTCATGCTGAGGTTATGAACTAATGACACGAAGAAAGATAATCAATGTCATAGCTGGGTGTTGGAGAAGGCTCAGTGTTTCCATAGGTTTTGGCAGGTGAAACCTGGTAAATTCATCTTATTTGGGGAACAGGGAGTAGTAGTAATGAAAAACAAAAGGCCGAAGACTATCCTCCACCCCTACTTTCAGTGATTGCAGAGTCATTTCTCAAAATGTTGCCAGAGCTCAGGCAAAGGAAAGCAATTGTGAAGGCAGATGTGTTTACTGAGGAAATGAGTCTGCTTTTTCACTCACCACGTATGCAATCTGGCTGAATCAAGTATTTCACAGGACTATGTAGCTATGTAAACAGTTCCCCACAAAGAGCGCCAGCTTACCCTGGGGTAAAACCTTACAAAGCTAATGTTCTCATAAAGAGTTGTTAAAAATTAGGGATGGAGGAAATTTATGAGGTCATCCCCCCTTCCCTTTGCCAACCAAGAAAGAACGCTCCCCAAAATGGTCCCTGGTGAATCTTGTCTAGTCATTCTTTGAATAAGAATAAAGAGAACATTTTAAGTCTTTCTTAGATTGTGTACAGGGGATGCACAAGGTTGTCTGTTTTCATAGTCTTAAACCCAATCACTTGTTTGGTTAAACTGAATTTCATTTTTCACTTTACAGAAATTGGATTTGGCCTTGGCCATGAGCATAATGCACAAGTAGAAAATGAGGGTGAGAGGAAGAGCTGCAGCCACTCTACACAACAGCAAATGCCAGAAAACAGCCAGGAAGTTATGCAAATGTTCCTCTGAAAATCTTGAGAGATCTTAGAAAGCTTGACAGTACATGGACAGAGAGGTAGGGAGTCTCTAAACACATTTTTGTGTGTAGTGGGGCTTCACACCAGGAGACCTCACTCTGTCTTATTGACTAGGAGCCTGACAGGGGTCATGCTATTGTCGGGGGAAAATGTTCTCAGCTCTTCTATATATTAAAAGGAGAGAAACAGGCTTCCCTTTAACCCTCAGCATTCAAATCTCTCTTTTATTTGCTGAACAAGGACTAAAGTTGCAACAAAGAGGTTCAGGGAACACAGTGAAGGGAATTTATCCTGCTTTAATACATTCTTGATCCCTTTTTAAACTGTTTCTGACAAGAATGAACATGACTCCTATTCTACTAACTGTTCAGGGCTCCTGGACCACAAAGTCATTCTTGACTCCCCCTTAGTGATAATTGGTCTCTTCTTGTTCATCTGAGCCAACTTTTTATTCCTTATCCAACATTCTAACACCCTTTCCCCCATGCCCTTATTCTCTTGACACCCGCCGTCCAAAAAGAAAAAAAAAACAACACACCTTATATTTTTAAAACAAGCCACAAAGCATTAGGGAACAAGAAGTAGTTGAGCAGAAGGAGAAAAGATTAGAGCAGGAAACACCAAACCAAAACAAAGCAAAGGAATCTCAGCCACTTCTTTCCCATCAGATGAGTGACTCAGCCCCACAGGCCAAACAATTTGTAGATGACACCCCAGTGTGCACTGACTGCCTTTCTGTAGCTACATTGTTCAGGAAAGGGACAGCCCCCTGTTTTGAGTTGTTCACCTGGAAGAAAGCAAAACAAGAGACCCTCTGCCCAAAGCTTCTCTGGGGATCACATTGTACAGAGAGGCTCTTGATCCTTGGGTCCAGCCTGGATAGAATTACTTGCTGGAGTTGTGAGGCAGTAGAGTCATAGGGAAACAAGATGCCTAGAAGCCTCCAGGGATCCCAGATGTCCATTTTACCTTTTCTGAAGAGGTGGCGATAATTTTTCTGAAGCTTTTCTGGGGCTAGTGATTTTTACAGCCTGCAGAATATGGCCAAAGGCTCTCTTCAATGTGTGTCTGAGACAAAGGCAGCAGAACCATTGTTACTGTTGTGGTAAGGTATATTACATACCACAGGAAAATAAGGCCCATGCTCATACAAAAAGTCCAGAAGTCCATTTTGCTGTTGGAAGGAAAATGATAGTTTACCTACTTTGGCTACTCAAGAAGTTTCTGAGTATAAATGGGTAACTGTGGAAGGAAGCTCTTCTCACATTTGCAAGGATGGGTACTTGAGAGGCAGGAACAGACAAAGAGAGTGTGTGTACACGCATGGCAACAGTGTGTATACTTGGCGCCAAGGGTCTACAGTTAAGGGACACTCAAGGGCCTATAGGAATCAGCACAATCAACAACCAGTTCAAGTTTTCGAGTCTTGCAGGTCTGTACTGGAGGCCAGTCCCATCTAGGATGCCCATTGACCACCCCCTTTGTCCAGTACAGGGAAGCAGCAACACTTTGGAAGAGAATGTAAGACAAGGCAAAGGAGGATGGACTGGGTAGAGAGAAAAGAAAGCATTTCTTATCTTCGCTTGGGGAACACAAAAAACAGAGCTTTGTTCACATCTGCATATACTAATGACAGTGAGCTTGGCTCCATCTTAGGAGACCAAATGGCTTTGTGAGTGCAAGGGAAGAGTGGGCATATGAAATTATTGACCACACATGAGCGAGTGGGTGAAGCCAGCTGCATTTTAGACTTGATAGATGTCTTGGAGAACTTTCCAATGTGTTTGGTTCAGCAAACCCCAAAACACATGTCACTAAGGAACTTATTTATTTGCCTTTATTTTAAACCCCGGTGTATTTTTAGGACAATGGAATCCATATGTTCCTGTTTCATTTCACTTAACTCATTAAAGTGATGTTCAGTGAGTGCCATTTGATGTCCACAGAGTCTTCTGTTACCATTTTATGAGCATTTTGAAGCATGTGCATTCAGAATCCAGGAGCCAGCTAAACCAGATCTGAACAGGACCCAGCTTGGCTTGAAATTTAAAACTCTTGAGGCTCCGTTGGATCTCATTTTTGGCAAAATCTCTTCTCTTGTCCCAGATCCATCGCCCAGGAGGCTGCTGTAGCAAGCCCAGCCCCAGAAGAAGGGTTAAGGGAAGTGTGTCAGAACACTTAATTGAAACAACAAATCCAAGCAATGTCTCAAACACATGAAATGCCTGAAGGAAAATTTTTATTTTAAAGATAGTCCCTTCTAGCTTTCATAAAATGGCAACTAAAAGAACCACCGCCAGATTGAACCAAGACAGGGAGAGCTTGACAACAAATCGTGATTTGTTAGATGTGAAACTCAAGTTTCTTTGCTCATGGAGATTTCACCAAACACTTTATATTTTTCATGGAAGTAATCAGAGAAAAATATAAAGCGTTGGATAGGATCTATATAAGCAATGAAAAACAGAGAAGAGCGTCATTCACAAGCCAAAGCCATAAGTAATTTTTTAAAGCTGCAGTATGGATTGGGCTAGATAGAGGGAAGAGGGACTCATCTGTGATATGCACATGCTGTGGAAGGAAGTGTGTCTTTCAGAAAAGTACTGGAAGGGAAAGAGACAGCGGTCAGCAAGTTCAGCATGGGCTCTACCCATAGGGAGCTCACAGTTTAGTAGGGGAGTTCATGCTTGTTGCATTTGACTCTTTGTGACCCTGTGGACTGTAGCCCACCAGGTAAGACAGACATTAAATCAGCCATCATAAGAGTAAAAATGTCTGATTATAAATCATGATTGGTACACTGAGGAAAGAGAAGAGGGTGATAAGAGGGAATCCGATGGAGTGCGGGTCTAGGCCTCTCTGAAAGGGACATTATCAAAGGACACATGAAGAATGAATACGGTGAAAAATGGGCCCATTCCCAAAGGAAACAGGGACAAAGGCCCTAGGTGGAAGGTGGGACTGGAGAGGAAGAACACAACCAGATGCACTCGCCGCATCCATCCTGAAAGCTGCTGCGCTGCCTCCATCTGCGCCGGACTCAGTTTCCCCAAGCCACATCATCTGCCGGGCTACGCTATTCTTTTGTTGTTGCCGCGAAACTCTGTGCCCTGGCTTTTTAAGGCTGTGTTCATGCATTTTTATTATGTACCTGTTCCAAACACAGGTCTCAGATCTCTTTACCCTCGTAGACAGTGGTTCTCAAAGTCTGGTGGTCTCTGGACTAGTAGTATCATCGTCACCTGGAACTTGTGAGAAAGGAGAACAAGGGGCAAGGCTGGTACCCGACACTTGAAAGCTGGCCTGGCACTCTCCATGGGCCATGTTATTCCTCTACTGAACAGAAAAAAGTCTCACCGAATACCAACCCCGTACAAGGTTACTCTGAAACCATGATAAAATAAGACGAAACAAGGCCACTTCATAATTTTATCTAAATACAGACAAAACCAAGGTCATTTTGCAGCCCACAAGTTACCAAACATCCCCTCTCTCGGCCAAAATGAGCGGCTTCTATTTCTCTTCCAAGTATAGCTTATCCTCTTGTGAGTCTCCCCTCCCTAAAGATAAACCTTATTGAGATATCCATTCATGGAATCATCCCCCTTTTCTGGCAGCAACCAGTTGAGAGCAAACTCACACCTGCTTGAACCTTCCTTCAAGTCTTTCAACCAAAGCCCACAGCCTATAGCCGCGTCTTCTGAGCACCCTCTCACTGACACATCCATGGTTCCCTAAGGTGAGTGTTTCTCCTCCTGGCAGCAAATAATAAATCCAACTTATTTAACTACAGGTGTGTTCCTGGTGGTCTTTGGCTGAAGGACATTGGCACTTGGGCCCCACCATAGACCTAAAGAATAACAGTAGATCTAAGGGTGGAGGTCAGCATAATGAATAACAGAAGAATGATCTAATGAATAATAGTAGGTCTGGGAGTGGAGTCCAGCATCCTGTGTTTTAATAGGCACTCCACATGGTTATGACGCACACTCCAGCTTGGGACCCACAGCTCTAAGGCAATGATTTTCAGTTCGAGTTGCCCACTAGAACACAGATGCCTGAATCTCCCTGAGATTCCAATTCAATTGGTCTGGAGTGGGGTCTAGAAATCTGTATAATTTTAAAATCTCCCTAGATGATTCTATTGTGCAAAGTCAAAAACCACTTCTATGAAACAGTGATGCTGGTAGGTACAGTGCTGCAGGATAATGTCTATGTGCAATATTACTTCAATCAGGAACAGTCACTTGCTGCAGCTGACAAGCAATTTCTGGGGAAGCCCAGGTGTAATTCTGCATGACTTGCCAGCGCATCCTGCCAAAGAGGGTGACAATCTTGTTCTAGGGGACTTTGTCCTGGCTTCTTGGTCACATGTCAACAAATGTGCTTGTCATGTCTTCTGTATCTGGTTACCTGCCTTCCTTTTTTAATTATATTAAAGACATTGCTCAGCCATGCACACAGGGTTACTTTATATATTAATATCTCTATCCATATCTATATATCTTTCTAAGAGACATGCTACTTTTTTAAGAATAACCACAGCTAATGCTTATCTTGTACTTAAGTTAGTGCCAGTCAGTAGGCTGACAATCTTACAGCCATCCCAGTGAGGGAGATACTACCATCATCTGTGTTTCACAGAAGAGAAAACTGAAGTTTCGGGGAGGCTACGTAGCTACCCCAGTCACATCGGCTGAGTGGATGGAGCCAGGCATCAAATGCAAGCTCTCTGTTTCCAGATCCACACTTCTAACCACCCTTGCTCGCTCTCCTCCATCAGATGGCCAGATCCCCTGTCTGCTTTCCTTCTTCCTAATCTTCTTTGTGGATTCTCCTCTCAGCATGGTGTTCCCAAGCTTTTGTGGGGTGGGATGGAGATGGGGAAGGAAGGAAAGACTTCTAGCATGCTGAGATTTTTGTCCTCTCAGGAACAACAAACTCTTTCTCTATATCTCCTTCTCCACTCCCTTCCCCATGGAACTGTCCCTCTCTGACCACAGCTGTATAGCAAAAGGGAAGTGGTCTTGCTTGGTATTCAAACAGTATGGCACCCATTCAAACTGCTGCCCTGGTACAGAAGGCCTTGTCAGCACTTTAGAATGTTTTAACTGGTTCCTGCCTCACAGTTTGTGGGTTATGTTAACATCATGGAATACTTTGGAATGAGAAATCTATTTACTTTTTCTTCCCCCATTTAGATCTCTAGAATATGATTTTCAGGTTCATCCCACTCATTCTTTCTTAGATACTTTTGATCAGCTTCTGTCCTTATATCTTTCAGAAACAATTTTCACCAGAATTTCCAATTCTAATATTAACTTTTATTTCATATTTAAATCTGTAAAATTTGCATGTGTTTTAGAAATGATGATTGACATTAAAATTATCATTGACAATTATGGGTGTATCTTTCAATCTTAAATTTGATATAGTGTTAGTAAATTCTCAATAAATATTACTCCTCCTTCTCTTTCTCCCACTACTACCTTATATCCCAAGAGTACCAGTCCTCGCCTGACATCTGAGGATGAGAAATACACAGGAGTTCTTTTCCCCTGGTTGCATGGGCAGGTTATTACTTTTCCCCATTGCTAGAAGAATAATATTCACTAATCATTGCATTATCCCTCAAAGAGAAGCTAATTCTCATCCATGGTCCTGTACAACAGATCCTGAGAGTCTACTATCTGCAGTGAATTCTGCTCTATACTAGAGGTACATCTTGTCTTCAACTGGCACCCAAAACATGAAGACTATATACAAAAAAAAACATGTAAGAACAGGTGACTATATACATCGCACGACTCCAGCACTGTTACCAACATCTTGTCTGCCTCAAAGCAGGACTTGGAACTTCCTTTGCAACCTTATAAAAGCAAACCCAACTCCACAATGATAATGATTTTTTTGGGTAGAATGAGAAAGTCAATTTTATGCTAAATGGCAAAACTCAATAAGAATCCTGACTAGACCTCTTTAACTTCTTCAAATTACAACTTTGACTGCCAAACATTATTTTCCTCACCATCCTTTTCCCATTACTTTCTCTAAGTTCTCTGGCTTCAACTCAAAGCCCTCTCCAGGAAGGGGTTATTCCCTCCTCATCACATTTCCATGCCAACACACACACATATGCACAAATACACATACACACAAACCTTCCCCTGGATCTTTCCCTTTTCTTGTATACAGATCTTTAGCTTTTTTCCCCCAGCCTTTTCAATTTATTTACATCATCACAGCCATCAACTCTCTCCCTACCTCTCTACCTCTTAACATTCCCCTTCTTCAATGCATCAGAGGTTTTGAAATAATAATTACTTTTCACCTGATATAAACGTGTGTGTTAGAGACAGAGAGAGGAAACAGGCACATAAAATATAAGTGCTAATATGATAAGTAGATCCAAGATAACATGAGGATGAAAGCAGGTAAGAACTGCCCCCTGCACTGATCCCAGAAGAAGGATCAAGGCACACCTATTGCTCACTACATTTGGGGATGTCTGGAGAGAGTTTGGTTGTCACAATCAGAGAAGGAGTGTGGTGTACAACCAACACTTAGTGCTTAGAGACCAGGGATGCTGCTAAATATCCTACAAGGCACAGGACAGACTCCACAACAAAGGATTTTCTGGCCCTAGATGTCAACAGAAGTTGAGAAACCATGAATTATTTTAGAAGCAAAAGGCAACTGAAGTTTTGAAGCATAAGTGGAAATTTCCAAGCAAATAAGTGGAGAGAAGATTCTAGCAGAAAAACCTGAATGACAGAAGTTTAGGAGATCACTTTGATAAGAATTTGAGAACTATTTCAAATATTTAGAGAAAGTTCATCTCTATTTAGGACGTGGACAGTCACGAGAAAATGTTACTCCCACTAAAAAGTAAGATAATTTATAAAATTACTATCACTTGACGTCTGTCAGAGAGCTGAGAATGCAAAGCAATTTGACAAACTAAACTCAAAAAGTGGACAAATTCCTCCTAAAAGAGACGAGAACCATGGCTATTTTCATGTCTGGCAGAACAGAGAGAAGGAGAAAAGAGTCCTAGATATGGATAAGAAGAAAACAGCTGAACTTACAAAAAATTCTAATTGGTGAATAATTACTTTACAGTGTTGTGTTGGTTTTTGCCATTCACCAGAGTGAATCAGTCATAATTATATCTATATCCTCTCCCTCTTGAGCCTCCCCGCCCCGCTACCCGCACCCACCCCCCCCAGGTTATCACAGATCATCAGGCTGTGCTCCCTGTGTTCTATAGCAGCCTCCCACGAGTCATCTGTTTTACATGAGCGAGTATATGTTTCAGTGCTACTTTTTCAATTCGTCCTACCTTCTCCTTCCCTCTCCATGTCCAGAATCTGTTCTCTATGTCTGCATCTCTATTTCTGCCCTGCAAGTAGGTTTTCCAGTACTACTTTTCTAGATTCCATATATACCCATTAATATACGATATTGGTTTTTCAGGCTCTAGCTTAACTGACCTCACTGGAACTGACTCAAATTTGTTCCTTTTTATGGCTGAGCAACATTGCATCGCACATGTGTACCACATCTCCATTATCCGTTCATCTGTTGATGGACACCTATGTTACTTTCACGTCCTGGCTATTGTAAATAGTGCTGCAATGGATACGGGGGTACACGAGTCTTTTGGAATTGTGGTTTTCTTGGGTTGGCTATGGTTTTTCCAGTAGTCATGTATGGATGTGAGAGTTGGACTGTGAAGAAGGCTGAGCACCAAAGAATTGATGCTTTTGAACTGTGGTGTTGGAGAAGACTGTTGAGAGTCCCTTGGACTGCAAGGAGATCCAATCAGTCCATTCTGAAGGAGATCAACCCTGGGATTTCTTTGGAAGGAATGATGCTGAAGCTGAAGATCCAGTACTTTGGCCACCTCATGCGAAGAGTGGACTCATTGGAAAAGACCCTGATGCTGGGAGGGATTGGGGGCAGGAGGAGAAGGGGATGACCGAGGATGAGATGGCTGGATGGCATCACTGACTCGATGGACGTGAGTCTGAGTGAACTTTGGGAGTTGGTGATGGACAGGGAGGCCTGGCGTGCTGCGATTCATGGGATTGCAGAGTCGGACACAACTGAGCGACTGAACTGAACTGAACTGGGGCATATGGCCCGTAGTGGGATCCCTGGATCTAACTACCATACGACCCAGCTGATCATCTAATGAATTTTTGGAGGCTTAACCTAGGCTGTGTATGAGAACTTAGAATACCTGAGAGTATTTTTTGTTTTTTAAGTACTTTCTTAAACCACAAGTTCCTCCAAGCTCATCTTGTATATTTCCAGTCTCAGCCATTGCTGTAATGATTCCTGCATCCTTTTACTGAATTAACAGTATTAGAAATCAAGATCTGAGTGCTGGGTATTTTTGTTTTCATATTGTCATCATGTTTTCCTTTAATTCTTTGAATGCATTTATAATATTTGTTATATATAAT
This sequence comes from Oryx dammah, assembly GCF_014754425.2. Classification (NCBI taxonomy): domain Eukaryota; kingdom Metazoa; phylum Chordata; class Mammalia; order Artiodactyla; family Bovidae; genus Oryx; species Oryx dammah. The sequence continues at coordinate 59,485,684 of NW_024070204.1, read as the reverse complement.
GTTAAAATCTTTGCTAATGCCAATATATCAAGTAAGGCTTACATTTTTTTGTTTCTTTTGAATGTTTCGCTTTTGTTGTTGTTATTGTTGAAAGTTGAATATTTTGTATAAAACACTGTAGCAAATCTGAATTCAGATTTGTGGAGATTGTTTTTTAACTCATCTGGATTCAGTGTGTGGAATTGATCTCTTCAATTATGTGCAGTCACTGATGTCTCTGCTTAAATTTTTTATTCTTATTTTTTCATTTGGCTTCTTAGAGTTGTTCCTGAGTCTGCATAGTGTCTCTTTTGTTGACTGGTCAGCCAGTGATGGAGCAGGTGCTGTGCTTAAATGTTCCATTATAAGGCACCTACCCTCTCCTTGTGGATCTGTATGTGGATTAACAAGTGCATTCAAAGTTCAGGCTTTGTGAAGTCTGCCTCAGATTCTATCCTCTGCCAGGACCTTTCAGGTCTCTCCTGCAGATGGCAGCGGTCAGAAAAGTATGAATACAGGATGTACGAGAGCATATAAATCTCTGCTATGACTTTCACTAAGCACCCTTTGTTTAATTTATGGCTGGTCTACCATTCTCACTGAGATTGCAACCTCAGGCAAGCAGAGCTCTTTTGCTGTCGACCACATTGACAACACTGCTAGGTATGGACTTTCTCTGCTCCAAATCATGCCAACCAAACGTGGCTGCTGGTTTTTACAGCTGGCTGCATCCAGATAATACACTAGCACCAAGTAAGCTGGAGCCAGAGAGTAGATGGGTACAGCTACAGGCATCTCAGCTGAAGATTCCCACTGTTCTCACCTGAAGTTCTAGCAGTTTTTCTTAAAGAAATCCTTTTCAATTTGTTATTTGCCTTTGTTGTGGTCAATTTCCAGAGCACTGAAATGGTTGCATTTTTTGGGTCCAGTGTTAAGCTTTTTGTTAGGAGAATATTAGCCTACTTTTCACTCCACTATGGCCAGAAATCTCCCTCCTTTGGTTCCCCAGTAAGTGTGTGTGTGTGTGTGTGCTTAAGAAAGCAATTATAGTCTCATTTAGCAGAAGAGCTCTGGAAGATATGGACTCAGTAAATGTACTGTCCTATTAACATTAGACACAGGTGACCTGATTATCTGATATTTTACAGTGTAACTGATTTCTACATGAGTTATGTAGGAAGCGATGGTAGCTGTGTGAAAAAGATTTCTTCTATAATTTTTTTCATAGTCTCAATCTAGTGAGTAATTTCCCTGTTGTATCCCCAGTGAGTATCTAACAAGAAACCTATTCACCCTCACTGGTTCACTAACAGTCCCTAAGCCCCCAGTTAATTACTCCTTTCATAGCTGTGGAAAACGGCAGGCTCAGTGGGTCTTATATTTGGGTCAAAAAAAGCCAAAGAATGGATAGTTAGGACCTGTCCTTTAATGGGGAATTCTAGTGGTTTCAAGAGCTTTTGAATTTGATAAACACTTTTGAGGGGGAGGCAGTTTGTTTTAGAAAATCAGGGCAATTTTTACTTTGTCAAATAAAACAAACACATCGGCCATCAACCATCATTATCATTACATAATAAAGACATTCTATCACCTCCAAAATAGGAAGGTTTTAGTGACTTATAATGCATGCAATTTTAAATTATTTTTATATAAGATAGGATTGTTAGCTGCAAATACATTTCTAGAAGGGGCATAAAAACATGTTTGTGTGCTATACAAACAGGGATAATGCCCAAATATACTTTCAGATGGTTCCATCTGAGCCCACCCTGTATCTGAAGCTGGCACAAGTATTACAGTTCACATTGCAGATACGAGACATGGGATACGACAAGCAGACCAGCAGCCACAGATCCTTTTAATGCAGGATTTTGCTAACCACACATCTGTCTTATTTCAGGTTTCCTAGAAAACAAAGTCTAAGGAAAAGCTTACATTCTAATGCTGTAAGGGTGGGTGCAATCCTGGAAAGCGGGACTAGAAAAGAAAAACAGGGAAGCAGTGCATTATTGGGGCTTCCCAGGTGGTGCAGTGGTTAAGAATCTGCCTGCCAATGCCGAAGACATAAGAGATGCTGTTCTATCCCTGGATCAGGAAAATCCCCTGGAGTAGGAAATGGCATCCCACTCCAATACTGTTGCCTGGAAAATCCCATGGACAGAGGAGCCTAGCAGGCTACAGCCCATGGGGTCTCAAAGAGTTGGATATGACTCAGTGAGTGAGCACACAGTGCATTACTGAGTTGGCTAAAATTTCACACGGAACCTCAGTGTTTATTTAAATACATGGGATGTCTCTAGAGAGGTTATAAGCAAACACTGCATGTTGTAAAATTCCTTGGTGGCAGGCAGCATGGGTGGTTTACCTGCTTATTCCTTCTTAGTGAAAGACATCCTGAAAGACACTGGGGTTGTATTATTTGAAACCTCCATGCAACCACTAGAGAAATCAAAGTTTTCACGAGTCTGATAGGTTTGAATCTGAGTTCCGATGCGCCTGCAGCCCTCACTGGGGAGGGGTTACAAATGGAGGCCACACTGGAACCCAGTGTGCACTGCTGGGAAAGGCAGAGATAACGAGGAGTACTGTTAGAGGGAGCAGGAGCATGTAAGGCATCACTGGGGTTGTTCCAAGGACAAAATAAGCCGGAATCTGAGTCCTCGAGAAGGCACGTGGTTTCCAACAGCCATTTCCCCACTCTACCTGGGCATGCTACAACTGCGCTCAAGCCTGATGTTAATGACCTAGAGTTAGCCCAAATCCTACAAGCTAAGGGCAAAGTGTTAATTCTAGAACTACCAGAACTGAGTATCAGATCCCACAGGTTAAGGACTGAGTCCTATAAGACTGTCCTTACCTCAGATGAATGAAAGTCCTGGGGTCCACCCACATTTCTGACAAACTGGCTACAAAGTGGGTGTTCCTATGATGCCCTCAGGTTTGATAATTCTCTAGAAAGACTCTCAGAACTCACTGAAAATGCTGAACTTTGTAATTACAGGTATATCATAATGGATGCAACTCAGGATCAGCCAAACTTTGAAGACACAGTCGGAAGTCAGGGCAGGGTGGAGGTGGGAGGGGGAATCTTTTCTCTATAGCATCAGGGAGTGCCACCCTCCTGGTATGTTAATATATTCACTATCCAGGAAGCTAAAGAGCCTCATTGTTCCTAGTTTTTAATCTAGCTTTTATTATGTAAGCAAGATTGATTGAATCATTGGCAATTTGATTGACTTCAATCTCCAGCCACACTTCCCTCTCTGGGTATCAGGCGGTAGGACTTGTTTCTGGCAATTAACCTCCATCCCAAAGACAGCTAGGAGCCTTGTTAACATAAACTCACATGTGGTCCAAAGGGTCTTACTGACATTTCTATCACTCAGGAAGGTTTTTTGAAGCTCTATGCCAAAATAATCTGAACCGCTGGTATAGATATACGTCTACTAGAGACAAAAACCAAGTAACAGTTTTCATTATACTACTGTGTGGACGAGTGAATCTGGGTAGAGCATGCAGACTGGATCCAGCACAACTGCCACGTGCCTTTCTGTGGCTCTCGCTTCTTCCTGCTGCTGCTGGTGGTTTAGTAACTAAGTCATGTCCGCCAGGCTCCTCTGTCTATGGGATTTCTCAGGCAAGAATACTGGAGCAGGTTGCCATTTCCTTCTCCAGGGGATCGTCCCGACCCAGGGATCAAACCTGCATTTCCAGCATTGCAGGCAGTCTCCTGCAATGAAGATAGATTTTTAACCTCTGAGCCACCAGGGAAGCCTGCTTCTTCATGTTACTGACTTCCAAATAGATATTTCAACATGCCCTACTGGTGAATCCAAGGGCATGTGACTGCCTCTAGACATAAAAATACAAGTACTCAAAAACAAAGAAATTCTCCCCGTTATGGGGCAAGTTCAAACACGTCAATTGTTGACTGCAATGCTGTGTGCCATTGCATTTTTATTAGAGTGACCCCAAAGCAGGTTTTTGGGGAAAGGTTATTAGAACATGGAATTTTTTTTCAGAAGCACTTTACTTGCTCTAAGTGAGACATATTTGTTATTTACGATTATCGAACTTCATTCATAGCTTCAGACAGATTTCCTATGCAGTTGACTTTTTTTTACAGTCCAGGTTCTAATTTAAATCATTTGAAGCAAAAGGTAATGATATGGTTAGTGTAGATTAGCTGTCTTGTTTGGTCTTAGTGTAGATTAGCTTTCTCTGCAGTCAGTGAAAGAAACTGTAAGATAAGAAAAAAATTGTGTCTACTATTACCTCCATATTCATTGGCAATTTAGTCATATCTTGTAGATGTTAGTCATTCTATCTTATTATAACATGTGAGCATAATACTCTTTTATGTTAATAAATCTCACAGAATTCTAGGAGTTAAAAAAAAAATATTCCTGTTTTACAGAGAAAGAACTACAACTTTAAGATGAAAAAGTTAAGCACATAGATGTCATGTGGAAACAAACAACCCAAGCAAAAAATGGGCAGAAGACCTAAATAGAGATTTCTCCAAAGAAGGCATACAGATGACCAACAGGCACATGAAAAGATGCTCAATACAACTATTAGAAAAATGCAAATCAAAACTACAATGAGTTACCACCTCACACCAGTCAGAAAGACTATCATTAAAAGTCTACAGATAACAAATGCTGGAAAGGGTGTGGAGAAAAGGCAATCCTCATGTGAGCTGGTGCAGCCACTATGGAAAACAGAATGAAGGTTCCTCAAAAAACTAAAACTGCAGTTGCTGTATGATCCAGCAACCTCATTCCTAGGCATAAATCTAGACAGAATTAGAATTCAAACATAGACATGTACGCTTAAGCTGATAACAGCTAAGACACAGAAACAAGTTAAATGTGTGTCAGGAGATGAATGGATAAAGATGATACCTATATGTGGCACGTATATGCAATGGAATACTATTAAGCCATAAAATAAATAAAATAATCCTATTTGCAGTAATATGGATAGACTTAGAGATCAGCATACTAAGTGAAGTAAGTCAGAAAGAAAAAGACAAATACCTTATGGTGTCACTTAGATTCGGAATCTAAAATATGACACAAATGACCTAGCCATGAAATAGAAACAAGACTCAGACATGGAGAACGAACTTGCAGTCGCCAAGTAGGAGGAGAGGGAAGAGAGATGGATTGAGTTTGGCTAATGCAAACCATTATATAAAGAAATGGATAAACAAGGTCCTACTGTATAACACAGGGGATTATATTCAATATTCTTTGATAAGCCATAATAGAAAAGAATTTTGAAAAAAAAGTCTATATTTGTATGTATAACTGAATCACCTTGCTCTATAGCAGTCATTAACATAACATTGTAAATCAACATTATTTCAATTAAAAAAAAAGATACTATGTAGAAAAAGAAGGATACAAAGCTGGAAGGTGTAACTTTAAGATGGGGGGGCGGCTTTTAAAATCTCTCTCAACTGCCTGTGAAATATAAACTTCTGTAGTCAGATTACTCCAGTAATCTAGATGTTGTAGCTCTGTCTTTTTTAATAGTTTTATAGGATCAATTAAGTGTCCTCAAGAGGGAAATAATCCTCTCAAATGCTCTTCCAGGAAGTTAAAGAAGAATTTCTCCTTCCAGTTTAGCACAGAGTAGTCTCAAATACCACTTTCCTTCTGATACACTGTTGTCCTTCTTGTTCTCATCAGCATTAATAATGGAAACATTACTCAGTTCAGTTCAGTCACTCAGTCGTGTCCGACTCTTTGCAATCCCATGAATTGCAGCACACCAGGCCTCCCTGTCCATCACCAACTCCTGGAGTTCACTCAAACTCATGTCCATGAAGTCGGTGATGCCATCCAGCCATCTCATCCTTGGTCATCCCCTTCTCCTCCTGCCCCCAATCCCTCCCAGCATCAGGGTCTTTTCCAATGAGTCAGCTCTTCACAGGAGGTGGCCAAAGGATTGGAGTTTCAGCTTTAGCATCAGTCCTTCCAAAGAACACCCAGGACTGATCTCCTTTAGGATGGACTGGTTGGATCTCCTTGCAGTCCAAGGGACTCTAAAGAGTCTTCTCCAACACCACACTTCAAAAGCATCAATTCTTCGGTGCTCAGCTTTCTTCACAGTCCAACTCTCACATCCATACGAGACTACTGGAAAAACCATAGCCTTGATTAGATGGACCTTTGTTGGCAAAGTAATGTCTCTGCTTTTAGATATGCTATCTAGGTTGGTCAAAACTTTCCTTCCAAGGAGTGAGCGTCTTTTAATTTCATGGCTGCAATCAACATCTGCCGTGATTTTGGAGCCCCCCCAAATAAAGTCTGATACTGTTTCCACTGTTTCTCCATCTATTTCCCATGAAGTTAATGGACCAGATGCCATGATCTTAGTTTTCTGAATGTTGAGCTTTAAGCCAACTTTTTCACTCTCCTCTTTCACTTTCATCAAGAGGCTTTAGTTAGTAATGTTCCAGGCTTTGTGCCTAATAGTTCTCATTCAGTCTTTCTTTTCTGGTTCATCTTGGCCCCGCCCACCTATATGCTACTTTGTGGTAAATTCGAACTGTTTGGGATGTGAATGTTTTACCTCATCAATGAGGTGACATGGTCCCAAGTGAGTGGGTATACCCTATTGTCACTACAGTATTAACCAATAGCTTGTACTGAATCACTACTTTTTGGATGGCAATATAGATACTAAATGACAAAACTCTGGCTTCTCTTAGGAATCATCTTTTTGTTCTCTTTCCTGTGTAACCTCTCAATCAGAAGCTTTCATTTATAATAATGTAAAAACTAGGAAGTTACTGGTAAAAGAAATTGTGCAAATAGGGCCACCGGTAAACACTTTTAACCTGGAATCAGTAGGCACCCAGGGGCTTCAGTAATAGGAAGATGGTTTGGCACTGGAAATTTTTATTTTTCCAGCATAACTGTCCCTCTTTGCAGGTGAGAGAGGGAGGATCATTGTCATTAATGGATTATGAAAACAAATAAATATAAATAAATTATAACTAGAGCACCTTAGTCTGCTGGTGGCTGCATCTGTGTAAAACAGGAAACAGGTCTGAATCCTGGGAGTTGTCACAGGTCAATTGCTCTCAGCTTCTTTCTTACCTTCTATAGTACAATGTTGGTCTCATCCATTTTGGTTCTTGATCATGCATACTATCGAATAGCAATCTCTCACTTTTACAAGGATCTCATCATCCAAAATATGTTGTGAGAAACATGAAGTGAGAGTTGCTCCCAGGTTAATGTTAATTGGTGGTGTTTTATTTAGAAGTATTCAGTACTAATGTGGAAGTAGGGAGAATAGTATGGAATAGAAATAATGGGTGCCATTCAGCAGGCCTAAAGCTTGTGGACTCAACATACAGGAAGATACCTGGTAAGGGAGAAGACAGTGTTGGCTTCTCCATGGAAACAGATCTCATGCTTACTTGGCCTGCACGTTATCTTTAAAGAGCAAAGATGTCAACAAAACTAGATCAATATTTTTTTTCCCCAGTAAATGTAAGGATTTAAAAATCTGAGAAGTTAAGTTAATTCTAGAAGGAAAGAATAGTCTTTACAACAAATGATTCTGTGACATCTAGATATCTGTATGCAAAAGAATAAAGCTGGATCCCTCCTTAGAGAAAAGAAAGGAATAAAACTATAGGAGTATATCTTCACAAACTCAGGTTAGACAAAACTTTCTTAGATATGACAGTAAAAGAATAAGAAACAAAAAAAAGATACACTGAACAACATCAAAGTCAAAAACATAAAAAATAACATTTGTGCTCCAAAGGACACCATAAAGAAAGTGAGAAGACAACTTTGAGAATAGGAGGGTGAAGTGAAAGTCATTCAGTCATGTCCGACTCTGCAACCCCACATACTATACAGTCCATGGAATTCTCCAGCCCTGAATACTGCAGTGGGGAGCCTTTCCCTTCTCCAGGGGATCTTCCCAACCCAGGGACTGAACCCAGATCTCCCTCATTGCAGGCGGATTCTTTACCAGCTGAGCCACAAGGAAAGCCCAAGAATACTGGGATGGGTAGCCTATCCCTTCTCCAGCGGATCTTCCCAACCCAGGAATCGAACCAGGATCTCCTGCATTGCAGGGGGATTCTTTACCAACTGAGCTATCAGGGAGAAGAATAGGAGAATACATTTGCAAATAGCATGTCTATTATGATACTTGTATCTAGACTATACACAAAACTTTTATGACTTAAAGCACAAAAAACTCAATCTAAGAATGAATAAAGGGTCTGAATAGCTAGTTCTCTAGAGAAGATAAAAAACTGGCCCATACGCACATGAAATGATGCTCATTATTAACCACCAGGAAGACAGAAGTCAAAACTACAGTGAGATACCATTTTATATCCACTGAGGTGGCTAGAATCAGAAAAGAGATAATAAATGAAATCAGATGAGGGTTGGTGAGGATATACAGAAATTGGAATCCTCATACATTGCTGAGAGAAATGTAAAATGTGCAGTTGCTTTGGAAAATATTGTGGCAATTCCTCAAAACACAGAATTATCTTATAACCCTGGAACTTCTCCTAGGTGTATATCCAAGAGAAATGAAAGCATGACCACCCAAAAACATGTACACATGGTAAATGGGACCAATATTTATAATAGGCAAAAGGTGGAAAAACGTGTCCATCAATTTGATAAATGGATTAAAAAAAAAAACAAAACTGAACATCCATGCCTGAAAAACAAAAACTGTAAAACTTCTAGAAGAAAATCTTTGTTGCAATGGGGCACTGACATGACACCAAAATCAAAATCTTAAAGAAACTGAACTGTTTCAAAATTAAAAACTTTTGATTTTTAAAAAAGGATCACTGAGAAAATGAAAAGACAAACAAACACACTAGAAAAAAAAATTAGAACCTAAAAACACTCATTATTCTATGAGAAGGAGTCCCCAAACTCCAGGATCTAATGCCTGATGATCTGAGGTTGAGCTTACATAATAATAATAGAAATAAAGTGCACAATAAATATAATGTGCTTGAATCATCCTGAGTGCTGAAGAATTGATGCTTCTGAACTGTGGTGTTGGAGAAGACTCTTGAGAGTCCCTTGCACTGCAAGATCAAACCAGTCAGTCCTAAAGGAAATCAGTTCTGAAAATTCATTGAAAGGACTGATGCTGAAGCTGAAATTCCAATACTCTGGCCACCTTATGTGAAGAACTATTTCATTGGAAAAGATCCTGATGCTGGGAAAGATTGAGGGTAGGAGGAGAAGGGAACTAGAGGATGAGATGGTTGGATGGCATCACCGACTCAATGGATATGAGTGTGAGCAAGCTCTGGAAGTTGGTGATGGACAGGGAAGCCTGGTGTGCTCCAGTCCATGGGGCTGCAAAGAGTCAAACACGACTGAGTGACTGAACTGAATTGAATTGAGTCATCCTGAAACCCCCTATCTTGGTCCGTGGAAAAATTGTCTTCCACAGAACGAATCCCTGATGCCGAAAAGGCTGGGGACCACTGCTATAAAAGAATAATCTGCCTGATTGTAAAGGAGCCCAAAAAATTAATTAATTTAAGCAATTAAATTCCATGAAAGACACATGAATGGCTTAATGCAACATAAAAAATGATCAGTAGGGAAATGCAAATTAAAACCTCAACTAGGGACCAACGCATGGGCTTTTCTGGTGGCTCAGACAGTAAAGAATCTGCCTGCAATGCAGGAGATCTGGGTTTGATCTTTGGGTTGGGAAGATTCCCTGGAGAAGGGAATGACTACCATATTGTTGTTCCATTATTGTTGCCTGGAATTCCATGGATAAGGGAGCCTTGAAGGCTACAGTCTGTGGGGCTGCAAAAAGTCAGGCATGACTGAGTGACTAACACACACAGAGACCAATGCATATTCACTAGAATAGCTATAAAAATAATGATAATAAGTGTTAGAGAAATTATGGAGTAACATGAACACTTATATATTCCTGGTGGGAATATCAATTGGTATACTGAAATTATTAAAGAAATTATTAAACTTTTAAAAATGGGAGTTAACATACATTTACTCTGTGTGTATGCACTCAGTTATTCAGTGGTATCCAACTCTTTGTTACCCCATGGACTGTATCCTTCCAGGCTCCTCTGTCCATGACCATACAACCCAGCAATTCTACTCCTGGATATCTACCCATGAGAAATAAAAACCTATGTCCACCCCAAAACTTGCGCATAAAAGTTTATCATAGCTTTATCATAGTAGCCTCAAATTGAAAGTGATTCAAATCAATAAGCAAAATATGGAACCAATCTAATACTATTCATCAACACATAGAAATGAACTATTGATGCATGCTACTGATACACACCAGCACTCTTGCCTGGAAAATCCCAAGGACAGAAGAGCCTGGTGGGCTGCAGTCCATGGAGTCGCTAAGAGTCGGACACGACCGAGCGACTTCACTTTAACTTTTCACCTTCATTGGAGAAGGAAATGGCAGCCCACTCCAGTGTTCTTGCCTGGAGAATCTCAGGGGCGGAGGAGCCTGGTGGGCTGCCGTCTATGGGGTTGCACAGAGTCGGATATGACTGAAGCAACTTAGCAGCAGCAGCAACAGCATCAATGAACCTCAAAAATATTATGCAATGTAGAAAAAGCCAGCCTCAAAATACTATATATCACATTATTCCATTTTCATGAAATTTCTAGAAAACATAAATCTATAAAGGAAAAAAGTAGTCAGTGGTTGCTTAAGGCTGGGGATGGGAATTGACTACAGACAGGTATGAGGGAATGTTTTAGATTGGTAGACATGTTCAAAGCTGGATTGTGGGGGTTTGTTGCACAACTCTATAAATTCACTGAAAATTACTGAATTGTATATGTGCAGTGAGTGAATTTTATGGTATGTAAATTATACCTTGATAAAGCTGTTTAAAAAATGACTGCATGTATTTCAAAGGTCTACCACTGTAATTCAGGCCTCTGAGATGATGTAGTGCTTTGCTTTAACCTGTTAGATTCTACATAGAAGCTTCAAAGTGTTTATGGGTATACTGGAAGACAGTCTAGTCTAATAAATGCAATTGGAAACTAACTCATACCTTTTAATGAGAGTTCAATCTTTTTATAAAAGTTTCCTTTTTCTTGTCGGAGAAAGCATTTTTAAAATAAAATTAAAATGCTTCTGATTTTCTAACACACTTCAAGAATCTTAAGGGAAAAATACTGTGGTTTTTTTTTTAATATTATTATTGATTACATGTGTAATAAAAGGCTGAAAAAGGAGCCCATCTGAAAGATAAGACATTCTCTCACTCTACTTCCCATTTATATGTCCTTTACTTATTTCAAAAACATCTGTCTGGTTCTATTTCTTAAGTTTGATTTTTCAGAACTCTCTGCTTCCATTTTATTGAATCTCATTTTTGGTTGTGAACATATTTTTTACTATTGTGTTAGGATTCTCCAGAGAAACAGATCAAGAGGATATATATATATATATATATATATATATAATGCAAGATACACATATGCATTATGAGAAGAAATTGGCTCACACCATTAAAGAGGTTGAGAAGTCCTATAACCTGCCATTTTCAAGCTGGAAACCCCAGGAAGGTAGGTAGTATAATTCCAGTCTAAGTCTGAAGGTCTGAGAAGAGGGGAGCTGATGGTGTAAATCTCAATCCAAGATCAGAAGAACAATGTCCCAACTCAACCAAGCCAACAATAAGGGGTGAACACTCCCTTTCTCCTTTTTTTTTTTTTTTTTTGTTTTTGTTTTTAGGCCCAGATGGATTGAGTGATATCCAGACACACTGGGGATGGCAATGGGCTCCACTCAGTCTACCATTCAAGTGCTAATTCCTTCCAGAAACACTCCCAGAGGCACACCCAGAAACAATGCCTCACCAGACATCTGGGCATTCTGTGACCCAGTCAAGTTGACACATAAAATGAACCGTGACCACTGTCCTATGCCTCCGTTCACTAGAGAAAATATTAATTCCAAAAACCGTTTTTCACATCTTTTCCTAGGATATATTTCAACTGCTCCATTCTGCTGAATTTGTGAACACTATCCCCATTATCAATTTGGCCATCTTCTATTTAGTATTCTCATTTGTAAAATTATATATACACACAATTTAGAATGTTACTTGGAAGGAGATAAACTATTTAAGTACATAGTACTTTCTGAGCCCTCAATAAAGACTGACTTCTTTTGCCTTTTCAACAAACGTGCACTGAAGGAATGAATATTAAAGATAGACCATTCGTAATAAAATCCCTCCATGAGGATAGTATTACACACAAAAATTAGTATATTTTTAGACCTGTCTGTGAAGTCTAGTTTATAATACTGCCCTATGGTTCTCAATCTGGGCTCATATATTGCCAAGTATATGCAATAGCATATAAAATTTATGGCAACCTATTATAAATGTGGATATTTAAGAAATGGCTATTTTTATGCATATAAATCATCAAAGATTCTCAATTTTAGGTAAATAGAGCAAGGAATAAAATGAAAAATGCTCATAAACTTTTAAGTCATACATCTTCAAAAAGATTTCACAGAGAGAGAAATTTGTGGAAATGAGGGGATTACACAGTCCCTGCCCTCTGATGGACACTTGGGTGAGAAAATCTAATCATCTCTCATCCTGCTTCAGAGCAGTATGTACAAAACCGTACTTCAGAACCAATCTTCTAAGTTCAATACTGTTGCTATGCAACGATAGTGCTTTGGACGTTAGTTACACAGAAATGAGTCTACACTACTCCCATCCCTACCCTACTGCCCCTTCACTAGTTGCAACACACTTTGACTTGTCTGCCTCAAACAGTGGAGGATAAACCAAACTGAGATTCCTGAGCAGAGGAAATGGGAATTTATGGTTCTTGAGTGAAGATCTTAGGTAGCAGGAAAAGGGACTGAGGTAGAGGTCTTACAAGATTTGGAGAGGGTTCAAGTCTTTTGCAATTAGGGTGGAAAGTAAAGTCTTGGGGAATGGTGAAAAAGATAAGGTTACTTAGCAGGTTCTTGATAAATGGCAATGATGGCTAAGGGCTTTAGCTGTAGGAAGGCATCCAGGGATAATGGATCTGAAGCTTCAAGGATGCCATGTCATTACCGGCCATGAGGCAATAAAGGGAAAACATGCCTGAGGGAAAACTATCTCAAGGAGGGTGGAATAGCTGAGTTGGTTGATAAGAGAATGTTTTGGAGGCATTGGAAATAAAGAGTCACATAAAGTAAACTGAAATTATTTAAATGAAAGTTGCTCAGTCATGTCTCTTTGTGACCCCACCGACTATACACTCCGTGGAATTCTCTAGGCTAGAATACTGGAATGGGTAGCCTTTCCCTCCTTTAGGGGATCTTCCCAACCCAGGAATCGAACCCAGGTCTCCCGCATTTCAGGTGGATTCTTTACCAGCTGAGCCAGAAGGGAAGCCCAACAATACTGGAGTGGGTAGTGTGTCCCTTCTCCAGTGGATCTTCCCAACCCAGGAATCAAACCGGGGTCTCTTGCACTGCACTGCAAGAGTCACATAGAAGGGAAATAAGTCCCTAGTCAGAGTGGATATTCATAGTGGTCATTTGTAAAGAAAAGAGATCCATGTCAGGCATTTCAAGGCTGGGAACTCCCTTTATACATCCTAGGAGATTCCCTGTGACAAGATAATGTGTGATGTGTATGAATGAGCAATACAGTACAAAGGTCATGAGCTGGATACCAAGGATAGAAATCTGTCTCCCAGCTGCTTCTTGCTTGGTCTGTGCTTTAAAAACAAGAGGAAATGCCACATACATATTGAGATTTCTGAATTAAAAAAAAAAAAAAAAAACACAACAAAAAATAAGATCAGGAAAGACATCCATGTCCTGGCAATAACTAGCTAAAGACTGTAGGCCCCAGTTTTCTAAAGTCCTGGTTATTTCCTATTGTTTCACAGTCAGCTCTCTTCACTCAGGTGTGTGAATGTCCCCGTCCTGGAGACTTTAATACCTGCCAAAGACTAAGTATCTCAGGAGGCCCTGTAGCATCCATCTGTTTATTAGAATTAATAAATAGTTAGGGAATCCTTCTCGGAGAAGGCAATGGCAACCCACTCCAGTGTTCTTGCCTGGAGAATCCCAGGGACAGGGGAGCCTCGTGGGCTGCCGTCTCTGGGGTTGCACAGAGTTGGACACGACTGAATTTACTTAGCAGCAGCAGCAGGGAATCCTTCTACTTGTCAATTTAGCTACCTGTCCTGTCTTATCCATTGTTAAATAAAATGAGGTATTACAAATAAAAAACATTTATATTGGTGTCTGACAAAATAGATAATAACTATTTCTGGGAAATGAAAAATGATATTGAAAACCTTCTTTCAGATTTTTCACAGATTTGGTCTGGCTAATTCTCCACACCTGAAAATACTGTTTTTCTCTCACAATCTGTTTTACTTAAAATGAATCGAATCTGCCCTTACCAGTGAGTCAACATGAGCCTGACGGTTCATACTGGATTCCTCAAATACAGTGTTGGTCCGGTCTTCCGTATTAACTGGTTTGTTAATGATCTGCCCATGAGGGGAAGCCTGACAACTAATCTGAATGGTAGTAGTTCTCCTCTGGAGAATAAGATTTAAACACAAAGCGAGCTATTTTTAAATGAACCAGGACACCTCTAGTACAGACTTCAAAAGGAGAGGTTTCTTTGTTCCGTATTAAAAGAAAAAAATGAAAACAAACTGCACAAATGTGAAATGCAGTCAGAATGGCTTGAAGCAAACTTGGCCCTCAAAGATGGGGTCGTCTCAGAAGGTTTCTCGTGGAGCTAAACGAGCTCAGGCGGCTGAGCCAGTCCTTTCCTTCAGTTGAAACAGGCGCTGAGCTGGAAACAGGGCCTGTCTCTGGGGTGTGGGCTCTGGCTGCAGTGACTGCTGGCTGAGGGGGGCCGGGGTCAGGTTTCCTCTCACAGCCTAGGGCTCCCTCTCTGCCCCAGGGAGAGGAGGGTGCACACAGAGATGTGCAGGGGGCTGGATGCTCAGGTGTGTCAGACACAGTGATGGATGCCCCGGTGCCCCTCTTCCTTCAGCACCAGGTAGGCTTTTATTGGAGCCCTCTCTTCAGTGTTGCTCTGCACCACTGAGCCATAACTCTGGAAAAATGCTGTCTGCCATATTGTTAGGGGAAGCACACTGATTGAAACCGCCCACCCTGGCCTGGCACGGTGGTAACCATTTGCATGAATTGTTTTACGACAGGAGGTCCTGGTGAGGAACAGGGAACTAATAAGCCACCACGAACAGGAAGAGTTCAGGAAAGGTCAAAAGGAGACACCACATGTCTGACCGCCTCCCAGAATCCTTCTCTCTGGCATCCTCTTGGCTGAACAAGGCAGGTGCCACCTGGAAGGACTCTGAGTCAGAATGACTGGCTAAAGACAACCCGAAAACTAGTCCCACCACCATAAAACCCGAGACATGGCAGAGCAGTTCTCCTGGGTTCCCTTATCCTACTGCTCTCCACCCGGGTGCCCTTTCCCAATAAAATCTCTTGCTTTATCAGCACATGTTTCTCCTTGGACAATTCATTTCTGAGTGTTAGACAAGAGCCTGGTGTCGGGCCCTGGAGGGGGTCCCCCTTCCTGCAACAATATCAGTAAACAGAGGATGTTGTAGCCATCAAGGCGTCTCATTACAGCCCTCCCAACAGTGAACTCTGAGGGAATGCAGGATAGAGGCAGGATGTCCACCATCAAATCATCAGCTACTGCACACACCCCCAAGGAGGAGACTCAAGATGGGAAAACACAGGATACTAGCCCCAGAGAGTTGAGGTGCATATCAAAGGAATGGTTTCAGAGGGCCCAGACTCTTGTATCTTTCCATAAAAGGAAAAGCATTAAATTCATTAACTTGAGATGTCTGGTTTTCTTTAATTAACACTAATCTTTTGATATTGTCACTGCCTGATTTTGCTATGAAATTTGTTCATATCCTGGCTTCTCCTTTAATGTCTTCGGAGTAGTCTCTCAGAGTGGCTTAAGTTCTCAGTTTTGACTGCCAAATAAAACATAACTATCAACTTTGAGGCTGTGCATTTTCTCAGTTGTCAGAACAGTCAAAGTTATTAAAACATAGAGAAATAGTCCTTGGGAAGACAGATAGAGGAATTGGGATCGCATTTCTAATAGAGGAGAGGAAAACTCAGCACTATAGTCTCTACAAAAGAGGGTAAAGATGTCAGTAAGTAGGCTATGAAAATGAGGGTTAATAAGTCAAAGAATCAGGTCCCTGGTGGCTCAGACAGTAAAGAATATGCCTGTAATGCGGGAGACCTGGGTTCGATCCCTGGGTTGGGAAGATCCCCTGGAGAAGAGCATGGCAACTCACACCAGGGGTTGGAGAACTCTAGCCTGGAGAACCCCCACAGACAGAGGAGCCTGGTGGGCTACAGTCCATGTGGTCGCAAACAGTCGGGCACGACTAAGTGACTAAGCACACAAGCAATGAAGGTGTGGGTTAGTAAATCAAAGAATTAGGTCTTTAAAACAGCAAAGAAGCCTAATGTGTTGCACATTCAGATCTTTCATTCAACTTATGATGAAACGGAGGCTCAGAAAAATGTCAAGTCACTGATTTGCCTAAAGGTCCTGACAAGAAATGAAAGCCCAGGACCCCTCACCCCCACCCCTTGCTTTCTCCTTTAAGAGTTACACAAACAATTCGCCAGGAAAACAATCTTAAATACAGACCCAAAAAGATTAACAAAATTGCCCAAAGGGAATCAGTATAAAGCAAACTTCCCCATTTCGCGGAACTCATCGTCAAATTGTTCCTTTGATCTGAAGTTTTGGTAAAACCTGGACTTTTCCAGGCATTTAAAACCAAAAGCTGCTAGTCCATCTTGCACAAGACTTCTCTGGCCAGCTGGACTTTTAGCAAAGATGCCCAAGGTCTCTCTTTAACAGATTTTGCTGAAAAGAAAACAAAATTTAAAAAATGCTTTCTTGCTTGAGAAGATGGCGTTTATTCTGATGGGATCCTTATTATCTTTCTTTTTGTTTTTTTTGGCTACAGAGAATCCAAGCTTCCGTATGTTCAGCAGTACTCAGCAGTGGCAAGGAAGCAATAACATGTGATTTGACTTTGTTACTGCTCCCTGTAACTTGAGTTGACAGTCCCAAGTTACCTTCATTTCCATAGTGCCTTCTGCTACTGCACAAGCCACTCTTGCTCCCAGGACAGTTCTCTGGCTTGCACCTGGGTCTTTCAGACACAGTTGCTGAGGACAAAGGCAGGGTCTTCCGCATTAGGTAATGAGAACATCCTTTCAGCACCCTGGTGTGAGGGCCCCTGGCATAGAGTTACAGACCAGATATGCATCAGGATGGTGCAAAGCTGTCTTCTTTCTTTCTCTTTTCATTTCTCTTCCTGTCTCTCCCAAAATCTTCCTCAATAGTGGAACATGAGCTAAATGTTTTCAGCATGCTATTAAGCTCCAAACCAGATGCAAATGACTCTTTCATTTTCTACTTGGAAACATGGCCAATTATTAAGCCACATCCCTAGGTTTTTAGTTCTGAGTTCAGAGTTAACATCTCAGTAGAAGAGTGGAGAACCTACCATTTCAGCTGGCCTGGGCCCCTAGAGGGAGAAGCGGAGCACATGTGCAGTCCCCATCCCAGGCTTGCCGCAGGCTTGCTCACTTTATCACCAAGCCCAGGGTTTTCAAGTGAGGGGATACTGGATTCTTCTCCAAGTTAATTTCCAGATTTCTCTAACATGTGGATAAAAATGTTTCCTGCCATATCAGCAAACAAAAAATGCTGAGCCCAACAAGCCATCAGCCACTAAAGCTGCCCCAGTGGTAAGCCCGGAGGGGAGTAGGATGGAGACGAATGGGTTGTCTGCTGTCAATCATTTAGCCTTTGCAACCACCTACAATGATACACCCTGTGGGGGTACTCAAGATGGGAAAGAACAGGATACTGGCCCTAGGTAGCTAAGCTGCATATCAAAGGAATGATTTCAGTGAGCCTAGACTCTTGCATCTTCCCATACAAAGAAAAACTCTAAATTCTGAGTACCTGGTCTTTGTTGGAAAAACTCCTATATATCCTGGCTCCTCCCTTACTTCTTCAGAGCAGTCCCTCAGAGCAATCTGACAGGATGCATCCAGGATTTGAAGTGCCCAGAAAGTCTGTTGAGTAAAGCAAGAGCTCTCAACTTTAGGTCGTGTTTTTTTTTTTAGTTGACAAACATTCTACAACTTGTTAGCTTTCTATTATTACTGCTGCTGTTTCTCTTTATGATGATGATTCTCTCTGTCAAAATTTCAGGTGATTTTACAAAGACTATAGGCAATTTATATTGACACAATTTCTGATATTTTCAAGGGAACTGATCATTGGTGGCCAGTGATGACTTCTGTCCACTCTAGGCAAACCTTAAAGTTCTTAAGGGGTTATTAAGTAAAAATGCTTGTTGGTTATTATAATGATTTAGCTAAAAATAATGGGTCAGAGTCAGGAAGTTCCCCTGGAGAAGAGAATGGGTACCCACTCCAGTATTGCCTGGAGAATTTAATGGACACAGGAGCCTGGTGGGCTACAGTCCATGGGATTGCATAGAGCTGGACACTACTAAGCGAGTAAAACTTTTACTTTTCACTTTCAGTGGATCAGAGTAAAGTGATTAAACCACTATCAACTACTTTCTTTCAAGCTCATTCCATTTGATCATTGTTCAAGTCCATTTCTTTATTTCTTGGAGTAAAGGCACCAATGAGAGCTTTATTATTGATTAGTTATATCAATTGGAACATTTTACTTTGTTCTTAATTTTAACAATAGAAGTTTTGAGTTGGAAGAATTATAATTTCTCTCCAAACACATGCGGAAAGTTAATGAGACAAATTTTTCTTTTCTAATTTTAGAGGCAGAGAATGCACCATTTCTGTGGAGCTCTAAATACAAGAGACATCACCTCTTATATTTCGTTCCTACTATATCAAAGTTTGTTTTTCAGAAATGCAATAATGTTAGTTACAGAAAAGATAATGGATTGCTTTCAAAACTGAATAGCCTTAAAAGAATGTATATTTTAGTAGGGGATATATAATGTTAACTTCTTATTATAACATACATATGCTTCATATTTTCACCTTTTTTTTTTTTACAATGAAATGCATCTTAATGACATATGCATTGAATATAGAATTTCTTTTTTTCCCTGAAAAGTCATTTGCCTGGTGATATGTCCTACATTTCATGGCATCTTGTAGATGAAGACATAGTGATTATAATACGTTATGTAATACTGTAAAGCACTTTTAGTTCTACTTATTTGTATGTATTGTATACATTTTATATGTATGTATATTCACATTCTAAGAAAAAATATGTTTGACATCTTGTCTTCCAACACCCACTCATGTGATCAGAATTCTCTAGATAGTAAAAGGTATCATGATAGTGAAAGAGATCAGATAGTAAAAGAGATTTCAGAAAAGGACAGATATGGAAGCACAAAGTTAAGACCCTATTAAGAAATGCATCTGTACATGAGACAAATTCCTCTCAAGTTCCCCTCAGTTCCTTGAGCAAGTCACTTAACTGAAGTTGAACTCTCATTTGTAAAACCAATATGATAAAGTAACTCTTGAAAGATCACAAAGGACCTCTGCAATTTCTTTAAGCTCAAGCTCGATGGCAAAATGACAATACTCAAAAAGATAAATTGTTAACCTTCATCTCTTATTTTAACCAAATTTTAGTATCTGGCCCAATGTTGACAGTTCTTCTCAGTTGTCTGTTAATACCATTTCTACTTTCAAACTTCAGAGTTTGCTTTGATCTCTAAGGCCAGATAGAATAAACAATGGATTGTCTGAAGAAGAGGAAGGGTAGTGGTTCTCTTAGGACCCCTTCAGTATTCATAAGGATAATGGTGGGTAGAGGCAGCTCCAAGAGCAATTTGAAAAAACTTAAAGAGATGATGCAAACCCAATATTTCTCCCATAAATCACACTACAAGAGTCTTTGATTGACCACAATGAGACTTGTCGATATTCGGTAGTGTTGTGGTCCTGGGGAGACCAGGAAAGGGGAGAAAGAGTCTTTTGTGTGGTATCAGTTCTTTCCAATTCTGTGTTGCCATGTTTATCTAAGTCATGATGTCTGCTTTACTTAATCTCAGTCAAGCAGAGATTGCCATGTGTACAAGGCATGGCTTAATACCTGCTGACGCTGCCATTCCTTGTAAAAAATGGGGGTTGTTGTGCACCTATATGGTTAATGTATTTATCTAGCTACTTATCACATTCCTATTCTATGGCCCTACTCAAATCTGTCTTTCCTTTGAGGAATCACAATGCACCATTCAAATAAAAACTGACAATAGCCCGCATGGTGTATACATGCCCCCAGTCAAACAGTTAGCATTCAAATGACTTAGAGAAAAGTATAAAGACCCTATAGTATACAGGGCATTCATAAATTATGCCTCCTACGAATGTTTAGGGCAGGGTTTTGATATTCCGCTGGTTAACAGACCTTCTAAATTTCATCCAATAAAAGGACTCTTAAGCAGTGGCACACATGAAACATCCCAGATCACCACTGACAGAATACGCCTAAGGCTAGCCGTTATCTTGTCAGTACATCTACACTGTCCCATGTGTAGCCGTTTGCAGAGAAGGCAGCTGAGTTTGCTCTGCATTGTGATCAATATTGTACTGTGACAGGAACAGCAGAGACTGTGTTAATTCTGTTGATGAGAAACTGGCTCAGAGCATAGGAATTCACATCAGGGATTTATCAAGATAAAAAATGGGATTCAAAATATTACCTTCCGACCTCTCCATGTCCCCAGTAAATCTTTTTGTGAGTCTATGAATGCACTAGACTGAAAAAATATATGTATTTTTTCCCTTATTCCTAGGCCTGGTCATGCTAATGGAGGATTCCCTGTGCTGGGAATGGGTTTTTTTTCTTTTTCAAGAATCATACCAGCTGAAAGCAGAGCAGCAATGATACAGAAAAAAATACCTTATGCTGCATAGATGTTATGTCCATAAGAACTAGTTCGAAATACCTTTCCTTCAAAGTATCGAGCTATGCCATAACTGTTTTAAAGAACGATGCGTGACTTGCCTCCTCCCACACCCTCCACCCGCTAAGTCTGCTGGATGTAATATCCACTCCCCTGGTCACCTCTGATGAGAGAACGGGAAAGGACACAGAGCATCTCAGCAGAGCATTTCACCTTTCAAAGCATCTGATTTTCATTTTTCCTTTGGCATTTTCCACACGTATCTTTTACAACTTGATTCATGTCTTTTTAGCTCTGAAAAAAATATTCTCTGGCTGGAATGAGAAACCGGGAATGTGGGAATTCATACATTGCGTGCATGTGTGGTTAGCGGCGTGTGCGCCATTTGTACACATCACTGACTGGGGAAGTTAAATCATTTTTGGATGCAGTTTGTGGCAAGAGTACTCAGCGTGCCAACTCCAGGTCTTTGAAGTAACATTCTGTACAACCTGTTATTGAAACATTTCTTGCCAGCTTAAAGTAGAGGAAGTACCTACTGAAAGAGGAATATTTTCCTTTTCTTGCTATTCAAGCCACACAGGGACATTCTTTCAACTCATTAAAAAAAAAAAAAACCACCTAAATGTTTCTTTATTTTCCTTCTATCTGGTGAGGATATAATGACATGAATATTTTCTCTCAAATTCTCCTTTAGCCTTGCATCACTTCTAAAACAGGATGTAATAAACAGATGTGTAAATAAGAGATGGTTAATGGGCAGATAGCTTGGAGAAAGAAACGGCAACCCACTCCAGTATTCTTGTCTGGAGAATTCCATGGACAGAGAAGCCTGGTGGGCTATAGTCTATGGGGTCACAAAGAGTCGGACACGACTGAGTGACTGACACACACTATGAGCAGACGGAGTCAAGAGGAGAGCCCATTTCAGGGGGCGAGTGACTGACTTGAGGGGAAAAGCTGAGAAAGATTAGTCTGCCCTCTTGCTTGGAGGACTAATGGTTCAAGTCCCAAGTCCAGGGAGAGTCTCCAGGAACCCTAGCATATTACATCTTCCCTTGACACTTTATGAATACAAATAAGAGGCTGAGCACTGTGGCGTCAACCCCTTCGACAGAGCGGGCGGTCCTGAAGCTTTAGCTCGTGAATCAGGGAAGAGTAATGTGGAAGAATTTCCCTTGTGGTCCAGTGGTTAAGATTCCATGCTCTCAATGCAGGGGGCCCGGCTTGAATCCCTGATCAGGGAACTAGACCCTACATGCCACAAATAAGACCTGGCACAGCCAAATAAAAAATTAACAAAATAAAATGAAATGTTTACATTTTTAAAAAAGGGTGCTCTAGGAGCACACACCCCATCATAACAGCCTTAGCCCCCAGCGGAGCCTCTCCTCAGTTCCCAAGATTCATGAACTTATAGAGAGCTATTTAACTCTTCAGCCTGTAAACTCTTCCTGGTTTATAATGTGCTGAGAAGTAAAACCCCACATGATAAGAGAAATCTGACAGGCCTATCAACTCCAGCTATTTATGTCCAGGACATTTGATTTTCACCATGGATAGAGTTTTCCAACCAGCAACATGCAGAAGGAATCACCAGCCTTGCCATAGAGAGAGGAGTTTTATCAGCTCTGCAGTTCCTGGATTTGCATAGTGACTTTCTGCTTTGCTTCTAGCTCAATTGAGAGAGACAGAGGGGACAGCACACTGGCTTAACTGACTGAGGTTAAAAATTTTGATGCTGAGTGAGGCTGAGCTATTCCTCAGATCCCCTCCCCCGCCAAGGCACACAGCTCTGTCTCTCTGGCTGCACCCTCCCAGAGACAGCAGAATATCCGCTGTCACCCGAGCCTGTACAAGACTAGGATGACCTCAGGACAGCTCAGCTAGGTGCCTTCTTTCCAGTCTGGGAAGCTGAGTCCAGAGGATACTGACCCTATGCTCCAGGGAACAGGATACAGGTGGGGAGTCAAATCAAGTGTGAACTAGGAGGTTGATGGACACAACAGAGGCCTACAATGCCACTGTCTCCCTCATCAGATCAAAAAGGTGCTGGTGGAGAAAACTTACTCAGGTACCACCTGTGTATCTGGCCATTTCTTGAGCAAAAAGGAAATGCTTTCTCTAAGTATCACATGTAACAACGCTATCAAATAACTCCCAAGGAATGGTTGCCCTTCACCTTCCTTTAACAACTATTATCATAGTAAAATCTGTTTTGCCTTTTTTTTTTTTTAACTCACCAACCCCATAATGCCATTGCTGCTGCTGCTGCTGTTAAGTTCCTTGCATCAGTCGTGTCCAACTCTTAGAGACCCCCATGGACTGCAGCCTACCAGGCTCCTCCGTCCATGGGATTTTCTAGGCAAGAGTTCTGGAGTGGGGTGCCATTGCCTTCTCTGCATAACGCCACTCCAACCAGCAGTACCCTGGGATTCAGAAAGATGAGCTATCAGCTGTGATACAGAGGCACAGCCTGAGGTCCACCTGGACCCTTTGTTTCCTTTGTCACTTCTGTCAGTGTAAGGAGAGCTCAGAGCATCTGGGTGCAATTTCTGTTAGAGGAATCTGTGGATGAGGCATGGGTTCTTGTTTACAAACCCCCTTTCAACATCACTGACAGTGACCAATGGATTCCCCTGCCATGAGTCAGGAACTGGAGGTCCCATCAAAGAAAAAAAAAAAAAGTGAACAATTTGCGATAGCCCCAAATAACAGTGGTATTTCTAGGACCCAGGGGCTATCTCTTTCTTCCAATTTGTCCACAATGAAAAATTACTGCTAACATGATAAAGTAGTTCTTATAGGAAAAATCCCACTGCCTGACAGCTTTAGATCTCCATGAGTTCCTACTCAGGTTCCTAAGATGTCTTCTGATTTGGGGTTTCTGCTGACAGTGAGAGAGAAACAGGCCATCAGACATGCCCCTTGTGTGCAGGTCTCAAAGGTAGGAGGAATGCCAGCTCTCCAGAAAAATTCCAGGTGAGGACAGAGGTGAGCAAAAGAAAGAGCTTGAAGTCATGTTAGCTGTTCTCTAGCAAGGTTCATTAACTGAGTCTGGTGAGGGTGGGCTAAGTACAGGTTCAAGAAACATCAGCACCAAGGAGGAGCCTCTCTGTGATGTTAGGAGAGTTGATGCCACTTAAGAGGGTGGGTTTTAGGGAACAGTGTGGCGAGGTGCAGGGCAGGGGCAGAAATTGTATTGGCCACTTATGACAGAATGTGCTGAAGACTTTGCACTTGTCACTTCTTTTAACCCTCCTAAATGCTTTGAGAAGCTGGCACTGTCATTCTTATTTTATGGATAAGAAAAAATGGAAGTTCAGAGAGGCTTAGTAAGTTGCCTAATACTAGGCTGATAACAGTAGTAGTGATGGGATATGAGCCTTGGACGCAGGTTCTAAAGAATATAAAGTAGTCCATCAACCTAGTGCTTCTTACACTTTTGCTTTGAAATCCTTCTAAGGAAAGAGAGAATTTGAACCCTGGCAGGGTGGCAGTAGGGGGTACAGATGGGATTTGAAGTTTCTGGTGCTAATTTTTAAGGTCTCATGTTTTACCTTAAAAGGAATGATGATGTTATAATTAATCCCCTACTACATTTACTTAAAATACAATTTCTCTTTCAAGCCTTTCTTGTTGTTGTTGTTCAATCACTCAGTTGTGTCTGACTCTTTGTGACCCCCTGAATGGCAGCACACCAGGCTTTCCTGTCCTTCACTATCTCCTGGAGTTTGTTCAAACTCATGTCCACTGAGTCAGTGATGCCATCCAATCATCTCATCCTCTTTTGTCCCCTTCTCCTCCTGCCTTCAATCTTTCAAGGCTTTAAGTATATTTAATTATCCAGAAGTGAAGGCCTGTTAGGCCATGGTTGACTGTTTCCTGAATACAAATGGCTCTTCTGAATGTACATACTTTGCAGGCACAGGTGTCCAGTTTGAGAAACACCAGCAATGCTGTTCCCTTACTAGAGGTTACAGTCACAGATGACCCTGTATTGAGTGTGTTATCAGAGGGATTTGTGATTTTGATAAAACACTGGACTACATGAGGCTAAATAACTGCTAACTTTCTATGGGATTAACGTAGTGTAATGATGAAGGGGGAGGTTATGGAGTCAAACAGGCCTGAGATTTGAATTTGGACTCTTCTCAACTTTCAGCAGTATGACTGAGGCAAGCTTCTTAACTTCTCTAAAGCTGTTTCCTGATCTGTAAAAAGATCCCTGAAAAGATGCTCAACATCATTAATTATTAGAGAGATGCAAGTCAAAACTACAATGAGGTATTATATCATACCAGTGAGAAGTGCCATCATAAAAAAAATAAACAATAAATGCTGGAGAGGTTGTGGAGGAAAGGGAACCCTCCTGCACTATTGGTAAGAATATAAATTGGTACAGACACTATGGAGAATAGTATGGAGGTTCATTGAAAACTAGAAATAGAACTCCCATATAATCATGCAATCCCACTCCAGAGAATATCTCCAGAGAAAATCACAATTCAAAATATACATGCACTCCAATGTTCATCGCAGTGCTATATATGATAGCCAGGACATAAAGCCAGCCTAAATGTTTACTGATGGAGAAATGGATCTAGACAATGTGGTACATTTATACAATAGAATATTACTCAGCCATAAAAAAGAATTAAATAATGCCATTTGCATGACCTAGACGGACCTTGAGATTGTCATACTGAGTGAAGTTAGATAGAGAAAGACCAGCATTGTATGATATTACTTATACATGGAATCTAAAAAAAAAAAATGGTACAAATGAACTTATTTACAAAATAGAAAAGTGACAGATATAGAAAACAAACTCATGGTTACTGAGGGGGTAAGTGGGGGGTAGGGATAAACTGGGAGACTGAAATTGACATATATACACTGCTGTATATAAAATAGATAATGACCTACTGTATAGCAAAGGGACCTCTACCCAATACTCTGTAGTAACCTAAATTGGAAAAGAATCTAAAAAAAATGGATATGTGTATTAATATTGATTCACTCTGAGGTATAGCAGAAAAACACACACACATTGTAAATCAACTATATTCCAATAAAAATTAATTTTAAAGAGTTGTACATATGTTAGGCTATGGTGAAGAAAGGAACACAGTTCCATAGCTTTTTACCACGTTTAAGCGGAAGATCATTTGAATCTCAGTCTTCGGCCTCCTGTCTCACTGATTTACAGACTATTATCACCGAGGTACACATTCATTAAGTCAGAGGAAACAGGAATACTTGCTCATAGCTGTTTGTTTCTAAAGCCAGTTTCTTAGTGTATTTTTATGGCAAGGGGGAGAAAAGGTGTTAATATGGTTTCTAATGAAATCAGATATTTAAATGAATGACTAATGTGTTTTATAGAGAAAAATCACCAAAAAGTGATTTTTTAAAAAGTTAATTAGACCTACCTTATCATAAGGGGTGATATAAGCATTGAATTAAGAGTACAGAAAGCTTTTTGCTCAGAGAAGGGCATGCATCATGTATTCATAAGTGGTGGCTGCTGTTATTATTGCCCAGGGGGCTCTGGTGCCTGTGGAAATGGCCCCCCCAGCAATCTCCTTACATCTCCCCTCCCCGTGCACTCCGCCCCTCTGCTTTGTCCCGGCAATAGAGGTGACTGGAGCTCCTCCTGGCCGAAGATGATGAGTTGGTGTTGTGCCATTTCCTCGGCAGCCAATACAATGTTTGGGCTCTTGATTTCCTGTCTGTGGTTTCCCACACCCTTGGAGGAATAGTCTTTCTCACTAAGACATCCCTTCCTCCCTCTCAGGGCCCTGAGGTGCTTGGTGATGGGTATGCGGCTTTGGCTGCAGCGAAGATGCTCACCAGGAGTTTCATCTTTAGTCCTTACTCTACAGCAGCACATGCGGTAACAGCTCGGCCTTCTTATGTTTGTGGCAACAATAAGAACAAGTGATAAAATATGGTAAGGAAATCTGGATTGTATACAGAGAAAGAGAAAAACCAATGAGGAAAGTACACTTTTTTTTTTTTAAACCAGTCAGACACTGTAAGTGTATTTTTAGACTCACCAGTCTTTTGCAATGCATAGAAATTTAGAGTCAGGAAGGGCCTGTCTTCTAGGACTAGCCAAGGCAGAATCCGTCAACTGTACACAGTATGGTTTGCACAGCTGAGTTGTGTCACCAGCCGTGACTACAAGCAGGCTTCCTGCCTGGGCCACCTTGAGAACGCCCCACGTGTTTCTGAGCCTTCGTGTCTTTATCACTGTTATTCTTGTTTCAAAAGAAAAAAAAAAAACAAACGAAAGAAAGAAACCAAAAAATCCTACTTTTGCTTTCTGTGTGAAAGAACACTTTAACAGGCAAAATGTGTGAATAGTCAGATCCCTGTCCAAAATGAACAACAAGAGGTGAGAAACTCTTGAATAAAACAAGAGGCTGAACATCTCTGAATAAAACACTGTCCAAATTAGGAGTCTCACAATGACTTCTTAGGAGGAGCCGATCGACCGCAAGGCAAACAGACCCTCGTTGAGACAACAAGTAAGCCGGCGAGTTACTGTTCCATCATTTTGTTTGTTTGTTGTTGTTGACCAGTTTGATTCCCACAACTACAGTTGCTGTGTAATGAAATGGTTCAAAAAAGACCTTTCTGATGGAAGTTCCTGAAGAGAATTAATGTAGGAATGACAAAAATACCAGTGAATGGAGTTCCTTATCTTGGATCACGGAATATTTCCTCTTGGTGGAAATCAACTTGTTCTGCCAAGAGAACCTCAGGGAGTGATCGTGAGTTTTTGCCTGTTATGTAAGGGAATTTATTTTGGGAGATTTGCGTATGGTGTGCCGCTGCCTTTAATCACATCTGCTCTACTTCCGTGATGGCTGCTTCATCCCTGGGCTGTGTGGAGCACAGCCTACACCAGCGCTGGGTGAGCAGTCATTAGTAAGTGGTGAGGCTCCAAAATGAGTGAGATACTTCCATGAAGCTGCTATACTCTGCTCAGAAACAAACTATTGATTTGGAATCATAAAGAGAGCTTTGGTAAAAATCGATTGCATTTGGATTTCCATTCACAAAGGTGTCCAAAGGCCCCTTACCTTACTCAGTTTTTCTTTCTGGGTGAAATTCTCTGTATTTTCTACTTCATTCAGTTAAAATAAGTAACAACTAATCTTTCTTAAGTGAATTTGTGATGCAAATTTTGTATGCTTCAAATTTGAAACCCCAGATAGTATGGTTTTGTGTTTGAGACATTCATGTATCTACTAGGCTTTTCTCACCCTCTCAGTGCACATGCCTTTCTCCTTTCTATGGCTCTGCCACCATACATTCTGAATGTATTCCTTCCAATGTGTTTGGCATGCCCTCTCAATGTTCCTCTTTCAATTGGCTTGACAACTGTTCAAGCATAATTTTCAAAATGGTAAACAACATGATTCTCAGGGTCATAGAAAACAAGCACACAAGGATTCTAATTAACTCATCAATTAATAGAGGAGTCTATAAGACATTAAAATCAGCCCAAAGAGCACTTGAAATACTACCCTATTGTCAATTTAGAAAAGAAATATCAGGATAAGCTGTCGGGGTTACATACAACACTGGTTTGGTGTTCAACAGGCCTCTAACATTAACAGCCCATTCACTCCAGTCAGAAATTAGTTGCCTCTTTACTGGGTTAAAAAAAAAAACAACCAAAAACCTCCATCTTCTGCCATTATAGAACTGTAAACTGCAAGAAAGTTGTAAAAAGTGCAGCCTAGCATTCTACTGAAAGTACCCCGAGTAATCTCTCCAAATACTGAATAATTTTTCAGACCTCATCTAGAGTCTCTCACATTGCAAACAATTAAACCAAACCAAAGTCTCTTACTGGATTCCTCACCTCTGGTCATCTCTTTCCTATCGTTCTCATCCCCTTTCACAGCCAAAGTACTAGAAAAAGTCACCTCTTTTCCTCAGCTAATTTTCTCACCTCCCATTTACTGTCAGACACAACTGAAGCGACTTAGCAGCAGCAGCAGCATTTACTGTCTAATCCACTCTAATATGAATTCTGGCCCAACATTATATGTGTTTTTCATTTTTTGCTCTGGTTACCAGTGACTACTTGTTTCTAGAGCCAGAGAATATTTTTTATTTCTTATCTTATCTGACCTTTCAGCAGCTTCTGAACTCTAGACAACATACTCCTTTACACATTTCCTCATTTTGGCTTCTGAGACCTAATAGTCTGATGGCTTTTCTCCTACTTCTTGGGATGCTTCTTCTCTGTCTCCTTTGCAGGCTTGTTTTCCTATAACCTGCCATCAGATGCTGGAATTTTTCCAGGTTGTGTACTCAGCTCTCTTCTTCTCAGGTATCACCCAAGCTAATAACTGCAGTTATCACCACTTGCAAATGAAGCATCAATTTGAATCTCCAGGCTCGATACTTCAGCTCATATATCCATCTGCCTACATGAAATGCTCTCTTGAATTCCTAGAGACATTTCAACTTCATTGTGTATAAACCTGGTCTTATGAACTCCACTTCCAACATTCCAGATTAAAGCCAGTCTTCTTTCACAGCTCCATAATGACATCATCGCCTATTTGGTTATGCAAGCAACAACTTAGGGAGCAACCTACATATATCACTTTCACCAAGTCCTGCTGCTTTCAGACCCAGGGTAGATATCTACCTCCTGCAGAGAAGCTTTCCAGAGTTCCATGAAAAGGCCTTTAGAATTTAGAACACTCACAAAAGAGGCTTTCAGTTATTAATGGGGCAATTATACTTGAGAAATATCAGGTAAGTTACATTCTACTGATATACTTTGGAGATCCAACCAGTCCATTCTGAAGGAGATCAGCCCTGGGATTTCTTTGGAAGGAATGATGCTAAAGCTGAAACTCCAGTACTTTGGCCACCTCATGTGAAGAGTTGACTCATTGGAAAAGACCCTGATGCTGGGAGGGATTGGGGGCAGGAGGAGAAGGGGACGACACAGGATGAGATGGCTGGATGGCATCACCAACTCGATGGACATGAGTCTGGGTGAACTTGAACTCCAGGAGTTGGTGATGGACAGGGAGGCCTGGCGTGCTGCGATGCATGGGGTTGCAAAGAGCCGGACACGAATGAACGACTGAGCGACTGAATTGAACTGAACTGATATACTTTAGAGTGTGCATCCCAGTTCCAAAAGGAAGCGTGTGGGAGTAAGGGTTTCAAGGAAGGACAAAGTTTGTTGGTCCAGAGAGGGACCACAGACAGGCATGGTGGACACACGGGTCTGGGTTGAGTTTGTACTGCTGCTTCTTTAGGTACAGAGAGAGGAAATCAGGATAATATTCTAAGAGGAAATGAGGCAGACTGGAAGAAGAGTACCTCTTTTTTTCCTTCCTTAATGATGTTTACTTTTCTATTGTGATACAAAAAGAAATACTCTTTGTAACAACTCTTTTGAAAGCACAGGAATATATAAAGAACAGAATCCCAAATCAGCTTAAATCCATCATCTGAATGAAACCACTGTTACCTTTTTGTTGTATATTTTAAATATTTCTCTACACTTACAATTACATATAACTAATATGCATTCATATATTTCATTAAGTGGGTCCTAACCACATCTAATGCTGGAGAAAGAGTTTCAGTTTCAAAGGTAAAATATCCTAACTTTGAGAATCGGTTAAATTTTCTGAGATATTTACCTTCCTAAAGTCTACATTTAAATGTCAAGTTAAACATACTGGACTACCTATTTCCTTTCAATATTTCCTTTTCTGCTTGCCATTTTTCTGCCTGCTTTCATCATTGCGTTCCAGTTGAAAACCACAGTCAACATCCACAGTACAGCTAAGAATAAGAGTTCTACCCAGAAACAGTTTACAGTCAGAGGTGAATATTTACAAGAGGGTTCAGGGTATACTTGGGTCAAGATAGCCACATTCTAACAACATAATTGATTTTGTTTTATTTATTCTTTTCCTCATCCGTTTAATTGCTTTCATTTTCTGGTGAAGCTAGAATATAAGATTATAGCAGAAGGAATGGTATATTTTCTACCTTGCTAGGAATTTACATTACATAAGTAGACATGAATCTCAATATCAGATGATCAAAATTATTAGTAATAAAAATTATCAGTAGTAAAAATTTCATCACCAACTGAGAACTCATGAGTCCAGGGAATATTACCACAGAGTATTTCATTTTTCACCAGTAATCTTATATTGACTCTCTAATTACAAATAAAAGTTACGGTTCTTCTTAAATATAAAGAGCTTAAGTTAAAAACAATTTAAAAAATAATGAGGCAGAATAAATATGTCCCCCAGAATTACTTGATGAAAAACTTATATATTTATTTCTGTCGATATGGAAAAGCATGATAGAAAGAAGCCCCAATACTTGAGAATATTGACATTGCTGTAATTATATAAGAATAATTATAGTGATTGCCAATACTTCAGAGTTTATCCTCCCAACTCCTTGTTGGTATCAATAGGACCATGTGGGCATATACCAAAAAAAAAAAAAAAAAGCACAATATCAAATTAAGTATTTGAAATCTCCTCAAGGAAATATATGCTAAACAGGAGCTGATTTCTTGGAAGTGGCCTCACTGTGCTTAGTCTGCTGTTGAGGAGAACGCTGAAGCATTAGTCACTTGTAATTGCTGCTTCAGAGCCACCCACGTGTCCAGAGAATGACTTTACTTCTTACCAGAGGGTCCGGGAGAACCACCTTTTGTATTTGACAAACGTGGCAGAGACCTGCAAAGGAGTCCTTCATCAAGCCCACGTCTTCTTTCTCCTGGGCACACGGCTAGTCTACATCGCCCAGCCTTCCTTGCAGTTAGGTATGACCTTGGGGCTGAATTCTTGCCAATAGAATGTGGGCAAAACTGACACAGTCCTGTTCCTTTCAGGATTGGGCCCAATCACATCTCCTCTCTGCCTTTCCGCCCCCCTCTCCCTTTCCCAGCTGGCAGATTGAGCCAACTGAAGAACTGAAAGAGCTGCGGGATAGAAGGTGACTGGTTCTTGCATCAGTTCTTCAAAGACTGTCTACTAAATATGCTTTCTTGATCTGTGCATGACCACACCCTTCTCTATCTGTAGGCCTGGGGTTCTTTCAGAACTTTAGGCTTATTTTCTTCACCAGTGATTGTAGACCACCTTTCTTTTATTTTGGGCTGTTTTTTATTCACCGCCATTTCCCCACCACCCCCGTTAGGATATAAGAACTCCCAGCACAGTACACGGCATGTCTTTCCACCACTGCCTTTCTAGATCTGGCATAGAGACTAATGCGCACATCACAGATGCTCAGTAAATGCTAGTTGAATGCATAAGCCAATGCATAGCATCTGCCTATCTAGGGATGGGCTGCAAGGAAGAGTTCCTAATGGAGCTGACGCCTGATCCAAACTGTAAAGGGTAAGTAGCTATTTGCCTGGAAGATGGAAAAGGAGATTCCAGGTAGAGAGTATAAGTATAAGTAAGATCATAATGCATGGCCTGATGTTTGTGGAAAAAAGTATAAGAGATGTAATGGTTAGAGCAAAATTGTTAAGAGTGGTGGATAAGGCTGAAAAATAAACGGTAGGGAGATTATTGTCTATCTTCACTTATCCATCAAGCACCTTCTCTGAATTCTGAAAACATTTCACATATAACACTTGCAACATTATTACCATGTTTTTAAACAAATCTATGGGCTTGAATGGGAGAAGCTGATTCTTACTCACTCTATGCCCCCAGCTCCCAACTTTATCATCGATGTAAGTCATAAGCAGTTCAGAAGACAGGGGATCCATTAGAATATTTCTGGGCTATTCTTCAAACAAAGATAGGCGATACCTAGCATATAATATAGTAGGTCGCAATGTATAATCACAAAAACTATAGTGTAGAGGAGAAAAAGGCCCTATGGTGTACTTTCCTCTCACAAGGTCAGAGGGGGACATATCACGGTGTCCTTTATACCCACAAAACAAGGAACAAGATGAAGCTGATAAAGTTGCAAATCTAGAACAGACTTGAGCTGAGCCCTGACAGAGCCTCACTCTAATCTTGAGTGTGTAGTAAGTTAAGAGATACTAATGTTGTTAAAGAAAACATACTAAGCCTCAAAACGGCCTATTTTTGCTTCCAAGAAAAGTAGAAACAAGCATACATAATATCAAGCTGAATCCTTAGGAAGAAAGACAAAAAGAAGCTTTAATTATAATACATACCTCAAAACTTAGGAAACAAATACCCTAGAAATTTAAAAGATGTTTTTTTCCATGTGTCTGATTATAAATACATGTGCTCAATATAAAACATTAGGATGAAACAGAAATTTTGTAAAACCCTAGTAACCAGAAATAAATGACTTTTATCATATATCCTTCCAGATATTTTTAAACAAACACACATACAATGAATACACAAGCACACATGTATTTTATAATGGGCGGTCATATTACACATGACTATTTTAAAGTCTGCTTTTCTACTTTAGTATCTCATAGATATGTTTCATATTAATGGCTGACTATAATTATTTTAAAAGTTTGCATAGGATAGAGTCTACTGTATGAATACTGAATTTATGTATATTCATACATGATTTAATACATAATTTATTTGCAGGTCAATCGGGCAAATTTGACTGAGTCTCACTCCATGCCAGTGACTGCTCTAGACAAGGAAGCAGAGCTTGTATCCGGCGCCTTAGACCACTTGGCCACCCTGACACTTCCAACAACTGTTCATAGTGACCAGTGCACAAGAGAGAGTCCCAGGCATCAAATTACTCATATTTAACTTGAAGATGAAGCACACAAAATAAATAAATTCAGGTACCGATGACTACTGTAGAGACGATAACAGATAATCTTCTACTAAAGACTGACAAGGTTACTTCAATTTCTGATAATATGGTTGGCTAGTCTTAAAAGTCTTTTTATTTTTTAATAATGCAACACACATACGCAGTTTGTAATGAATACACTTTTTTTTTCCTTTTAGAAAGTATAGCCAAATTAGCAAGAAAGTGAGGAAACTTCATAGAGATCAAATATAAAAGGTAAGCAATTATTTCACATAACACTTAGCACTGAATCACCCTGAGGCTGCCTACCAATATGGCATTTTAGGCTTCAGGGTTAGAGGAGATGGCAGAGCTCAAGAACTAAAAAGTCACGCAAATTCAGGGCCCCTGAAGGGCTAGCGACTCAGTGAAAACATGGAATAAAAACCATTCCACCTACCTTCTGAATGAGATGAGCAGAGAGCTTCTGTCTTGGTTTTTAGTCTGGGAGGGAGTGAAAAATGATCTCGCCTGAGGACTGACCACAGCCCTGCCCTTGTGTGGGTTTGAGGTTTAAATCTGTACCACCTGCGTAACCCGGGAGACCTGATACAGAGCAATTGGCACAGAATGGAGAGCGTCCTGGGCACCTGCTAAAGCCAAAGGAAACCCTCTGGAGAGGTGAGCCGAGGCCTTTCTGAATTCCAGCAGATTTAAGTTGCTCAAGTAGCTCAAAAATATTGGAAGACATATAGGAAAACAACCAGCATGAAAGTGAGATATGTGATGTTAATAGACAGTTATAGTTTTAAATGGTTACAGAAGAAATGGAAAAGCACTGATAAAGATCTAAGCATCCGATCTTAGAAGCTGGGGAGAACGTAAGATAGGAGAAGGAAGACATGAAATAAACCATGGAAATCAACAGAAAGCAAGTATAATATCAGAAAGTGTTTTTTTTGGACTAATTAAGTAGACCAAACTCAGCAAGAATGATCAGCAAAAAAAAGAGAGAAGGTACAAAAAATATTAGAAGCGCAAGGGGTAAAATACTGAGGGGTGAAGATTAAAAGTGTATAAACATTGTACCATGAAGTAGTTTATGCCAAGAAATTTGAAAACTTGGGAAAAGTGGATCATTATCTTAAAAGCCAAAATTAAGACTGATTATAGAAAAAAAATAGAAAGCCTAAACAGTTCTAAAATCATTCTAGAAATTAGATCAGTACTCAAAAATCTACCTACCAAACAATGCCATGTGCTTGGAGGCTCCCTCATCTAGGCTCCAAGCCTCTGAGTGGTCCATTTCAGATAAAACTGAGTGTTGAGAAGGAGGGAGCTCAAAGTATCTAAGACAGTGAGAGAGAGACAGCAAAACAGCGGAAACAGACTAAAAAGGCTCACTTAAGATAGTAACAAGGGGGATTCTCAGGTGGCTCAGTGATAAAGAATCTGCCTGCCAATGCAGGAGACATGGGTTTGATCCCTGTCAGGAAGATCCCTTGGAGAAGGAAATGACAGCCCACTCCAGTATTCTTGCCTGGGAAATCCCATGGAAAGAGGAGCCTGGCTAACTACAGTCCATGGAGTCACAAAGAGTTGGACACGACTTGATTGAGCATAAGAAACACACAAACAGAGAGTATTTACTGAATTTTTCTCTGCACCTGAGGCAGAGCTCAGAGCTTTGGTTATGTGATTTTCAGTCCTCAAACTCCCCTATTTTATAGAATAGCTGACAGAAGCTTAGAGAGTTTAAATCTGATGGCCCATAGACACAGTTCTAGGGCTGGAAACCAGTTTGACATCTGAATTCTGAGCTCCGTGTGCTGCACCCAAGGAGAGAATGTTGTAAACAAATGCCATCTGGGGCAATGACTCCAAGCATGGTCCCCATCAGCAGTATCAACATCAGCTGGGATCATGTTAGAAAGGCAAGTTCTCAGATCTGCAACCTTACCCCAAATCTACTGATTTAGAAACTCGGGCCAGGGGTGGGGACACTAATATGTTTTTCACAAGCCCTCCAAGTAATTCTCAACTTCTCGTTTAGAGCAACTACAAAGGTAGGATGCTGCCATAGAAACGGCGTGGACTTCGGAGTCCAATAACTCTGGATTCCAGCCCCAGATCAGCTGCTCCTAGCAATGTGATCTATACTTATAACTTTGTAGCTTAGGTCTTTGTGGGGATTAAGTAAAATCATGTAAATATTAAGCAAACAATGCATGCCCCATAGAAAGTGCTCAATGTTCTGGAAAAATATTTCCTATTAGTACTCTCTCCCATCCTGGGAGTCTGGCTTCCCTTATCCTTCTCACAGACACTGTGCATCCTCACTATGCCCTGGAGAAGAGGAACTGGCAGGATGGAAATATCTGGAGCCCAGAAAAACAGCTGGAATTGAGTCCAAGTGAAAACTAACAGGGGCTTCCCAGGTGGCGCTAGCGGTAAAGAACCTGCCTGCCGATGCAGGAGACTTAAGAGATGTAGGTTCAATTCCTGGGTTGGGAAGATCCCCTGGAGGAGAGCATGGCAACCCACTCCAGTATTCTTGCCTGGAGAATCCCAAGACAGAGGAGCATGTCGGGCTATGGTCCACATGGTTGCAAAGAGTTGGACATGACTGAAGTGACTTGACTTAGCATGCATGTACAAAAGCTAACAGAGGGCTACGGTAGCATGGGCTCAGTGGCAGAGGAGAGACGTGGAGGCTCCAAGGGCTGCTCCTCTAGAGGCATGGGTAGACCTGGGTGCCTGGTCAGATGTGGAGAAGCGCAGAACAAAGTCAGAGATGAGTCTGTGCCTCCAGTCGGACTGACAGGCTTAGAGTGGTTCCAGCGGGAAAATGGATTCAGGAGGAAGAAAAGGTTTGGGGGTATGATAATGTGTTCATACTCAGGCAAGTGCGTTGGAAGTACTAGATGTCATGCAGGAGTGTCATTACAGAGAAAAAGTGTCCCTAAGGAGACAGTGCTCTAAACAAATGCTGCCTGGAGCAGCGACTCCGAGCATGGTCCCCATCAGCAACATTGACATCACCTGGGATCCAGTCAGAATGCAGAGTCCCAGATCTGTACACTTAACCCAAATCCACGGAATCAGATCTATTGAGTCTGTGTGTGTGTATGTGTGTGTGTGTGTGAGAGAGACTAGAATTCTACTGTCAGTGCGACAACCAATGCTCTTAGTTCTTTGGCATTGAAACTGCTGTTTCCTGTGGGTACCGATGTGACAGAGAAGGGTGTTGCTTGCAGCCAGAAGACCCTGCTGCTAATGCCATGTTCTGCTGATACCCAGCAATCGTGGTCGGTGCTAATGACACAAAGAAGTGTCACTGAGGAGACAGAATATGTGAGGAGGGAATGAAGCCATCACTAATGAGTAGGTTAATGGAACTTGATGAGCAGTGAAAATCAATGAGGCAAAAAATGCCTGCCTCAAAAAATAAATGAACTAGGAATGGATGAGTGCCAAATCACAGCTTATCTCAAGGCTGTAACCCAAACTGTGTCACCCAGTGAGACCGAATTCACACCAATCACACGCCGTCCCTGGCGTGGTCATGGGCTTATGGCCACCAGTGCATTCAGTCCTAAAATATTAACAATAGCACAGCCCTGCAGGGTTAAGGACCAAGCAAGACATGAGCATAAAGTGAGGAAAAAGACAGACCTGGTCCCTGCCCTCACGGAGTCATCCAATCATAGGCTGAAAGTACCCTTACAAGTACTGATGCTGATGCTGAAACTGGCCACCTGATGCGAAGAACTGACTCATTAGAAAAGACCCTGATGCTGGGAAAGATTGAAGACGGGAAGAGAAGGGGAAGACAGAGGATGAGATGGCTGGATGGCATCACCAACTCGATGGACATGAGTTTGAGTAAGCTCTGGGAGTTTGTGGACAGGGAAGCCTGGTGTGCTGCAGTCCATGGGGTTGCAAAGAGCTGGACATGTCAGAGCTACTGAGCTGACTGAACTGAACCCTTGGATATAAATTAGTACATACATATCTCCTCCTCCTAATCAAAACTACTACTCTCATAAACCTCCTAATCACCAGTATTATTTTATTACCAATGTCATCTAGAAACTACCTCTAGATCTCTATAGATGCTTGTAACTACCCATCTTGAAAGATTATAAGCATCATACACAATTCTGAAACTTTATCTGTTATTCCTATCTGTTGTCCAGATGGCACTTGCTGTATCTGGGACACATTGTGCCACTTTCTCTAATACCAGAGCACCCCTGACATCTGGAGCTCAAACTGTTTTGAGTACAACTCGCAGGCTCTCTATGCCAGGCTTCCTGCTAGACTTAGGAGTCCCCTAACAGGAGCTGGGAATGAGGGCATTGGCGACAGAGTTCTCCAGCCCTAGATTCCCACCAACTGAAAAATAAACCCTTCAGAGAGGAACTGAAAACCTTCTGACCAAAGGTAGATACTTTAGACACAGATGCTCAAGATTCTGGATTAACAGAATCAACTGAGCTGACTCAAGACTTAAACAGTACCAAACAAGGGAGCAATCCATGGATTCCAAGCCACATATTCTGTTCCTGACTCAGTCTCCCTGGTTAAGTCAGCGCATTTATCTGAGTCTCAGCTTTCTCATCTGAAAAATGGCCACATCCAAAGCAAGCCATGGCATTTTTGTATTCAGACTTCTGCGTTATTTAGTGACTCACTGAATTCATTAACTAAGGAGGGCACTACTTAGCACTTTTCATTTTCAGGAAGGCATTTCTCCACCCAGTGCTACATCCCGCATCAGTGATCCAGTGTGCTTGTTAGCATCTGAAGGCTCCAGGCAAGCTGCACAAGCCTATTGCTTCTTTGTTTAACAGAAGCAGCATATGAAAGTCCTCTTGACTGTGGAGAGGTGCCTTCTAACATAGAAGCCAAGCCTTTGCCATGTTGCATTAGCTGTCCACTACCTGTCGGCTACTACAGGCTCCCAGATTCAGCAGTCTCATCTGTTGGCAGTTGTGCCTTCTGGTTTCAAGGCCACCACTTCTATTGAGTATGGGACACATGCCCGGACCTCTGTGTTCCTGCCTGGATTTCTGACTCCATGTTTTGATCACACCATCGACTTAATGGTCCCTGGCTTCTGGTGACTCCTCACAACTGCCCCAGATCTGGGAGATGGGATCCCTTCTCAGACACTTTAGCCCCACACCTTGATCTGTGTCTGAGACTCACGATAGCCTGCTGTCCAAACAGCATCACACAGATATAATTGTATGAAATGGTGCTTGACTGGCTTGATAAAGGTTGCTTGCTCAGATGGACACTGCAGAGAAAAGAGTTCAATGATTATTACCAAAGCTGTATTCATTTCTTGCTATTCTCTGCCTTCTACATCCCTGCTAGGATATAGGAGAGGGAAGGGTTTGAACCTGCTCTGCCTTTCTGCTTAAGGACTTGCTCAAAGAAACTTGTTCTGGTCTAGACCTCTGCACAAGGACTAGCAGCTGCTGCCTTTATCACACAAGGCAACCTGAGATAAACAAAATTAGTCAGAACTAAACGGTGTAAGCAAGGGCTATTATTTCTGTCATTTTTGGCTGCCAACAAAATGCCAAGAAAATTACAATGTAATAGCTACCACTGTGAAAGAGAATAAGAAATAAAATAAACTTTTTATGCCTCAGGAAAAGCTTTCCATTCCTTCTACTTTTACGGGGCAGCACAAGAGCTTTCTGTGGGTCTTGGCAAGCTGACACCCCATAAACAATCATTTGCACACACTAGGAATCCAAATGTGTGCTGTTCCTGGGGTCTGTAGCCTTCACCTTGACTGGAACAGAGATGGAGTTTTAATCAGATTTATTTTATATACAGCAATTGCCTCTTTTGTCAGCAAGAAAGAAATCCAGTTAAACAGCTCTTCGTATAAAAAGCAGCATAAGCATTTTTTAAATCAAATCACACTTTATGAGACTCAGTCTATCTTTCCCTTCTCCCACTTACCCCTAAATTCACCACACAAACTTGGGAATGAACTGCCTTCTTATTGTTTAAAGCAGCCTCCACAGAGGGAACAACTATTGTCCAATTAAGCTCTAAGTGTACATTCAAGCCCTGTTGAAAGTTTTAAAAAAGAAAAGGCCTCAGGTGGCAGTGCAACATTTCACTTGTCTCCATGGCCTTTCCTACTTTGCTTCAGGGTTGAAATCTGTGGGCTCTGGATAGGGCATTGATGGCGGTGCAGGGGTTCCTAGAGTTGTCTGTCTGGAGCCAGGAAGGGACTACAGACCGGGAAAAAGACCAAACCAGGGGCCAAAGGGAGCAGTAAGGGAAGAGATGGTTGTAAATTTGTTGCTTCAGTTCATTTTAGGATCTGATGAGTTCACGGATGAGAGGACATACTCTGAGGGTGGTGTGACTTGCCTGGACTGCTGTTTACCCTTGCAGAGCCCATCATGGGCCAGCATTTTAGACAGCTGCAGAGTTTGCTTCATTAGACCCCCAAACAATGAGAAGATTAGACTATAAGTTCCTTTAGGAAAAATAACACGTCCTGTACTTTATATGTGCCATTTGTGAGGACCCTGTAAAAAAAGCCTTACCTCCTTACCTCCAGCTCTGAGCTGTCTGTGTTATATCACATCAGTATGGTATTTTATTTTGGAAAGGAGCAGGGGGATGAGAGGTTGAGAATAAAATGTAAGGATCTTGGCGTGGCATTTGTCCTGCAACTCTCAGGAAACTCCTATGGGAATGACAGTAGTCATTTGCTTTGGGTGGATACGTGTGCAGAAAACTTTATGCAAAAAACTGAGAATTTTGTAGCAGAAAATGTAGATCCATGTTCTGGTTCTGCTATTTCCTAGTAGTAAGATTTTGAGCATGTCCCTTAACCTTTTGAAAGTCAATTTTATTCATCTATTGATTAAGGATTGGAGAAGGAAATGGCACCCCACTCCAGTATTCTTGGCCTGGAGAATCCCAGGGACAGAGGAGCCTGATGGGCTACAATCCATGGGGTTGCAAGAGTTGGACATGACTTAGTGACTAAATCACCATTTAAGATAATGTTTGCTTGTCTTCCTTTCTCATCTGCTATTAAAAAGTCAAAAAAATGAATGAAAAGGATTTGTGAATACAGCATAAAGTGTTATCAAGCAAGCATTACTTGATCAAGATGAATTAAGCAGTCTCAACTCTTAAAAATCAAATACCCTGATAATCATGTACTTGTTTATGGGTGAAAACACACCCATTGAGGTCTGTCTAGGGTTCAGGGGTAACTGGTAACTGATGCCAGAGAAGCAATTTTTGAGGAAAGAGCAATAAAACATATCTCCATGCCCTGTCAGGAATGTTAAACTCATCTTAGATTACAAGTGTAGGAGTTGAGTGGAGGGTTGGGATGGCTTCTATCAGAAGCAAAGTGGTGTTCACTCTGACCATCTCCATCTAATTCAGATGAGAAGGTGAGACCTTAGCTCTCGTGCTTCTGGTCTATTTTCTAAATGTCAGCCTTTATTCTCTCATTATCACTTTCTAGGAAGTCCAATAAGGAAACAAATTGAAGGTGAGATTAGAAAATTGCTTGTTTTCAAATGGAAATAAGATGGCCTGATAGTTTTCATCCATCTAATGAGTCT
Source organism: Oryx dammah (assembly GCF_014754425.2). Classification (NCBI taxonomy): domain Eukaryota; kingdom Metazoa; phylum Chordata; class Mammalia; order Artiodactyla; family Bovidae; genus Oryx; species Oryx dammah. Next base: position 59,444,250 of record NW_024070204.1, on the reverse strand, counting down.
CAGTTCAAATATGAATATAAAAATATAGTTAAAATTCTCTGAAATGTGACCACTTTTTAATGTTACTCTACAAATATACATGGTGGTTCTTAAGTCCCACCTGCTAAAGTGTGAGAAGGCCAGTCTTATAGATCCCTCTCTAAATATTTCCAGAAATTCACCAAGATACTCACACGCCCCCAGATTAGATTTTGCTGTATCTTGCCATTGCTGGCCAACCAAACTAGTACATTGGAATCTCTGAAGTTAAAGCTACTGTGACAGCCACTTTCACAGAGTTGTGAGCTCAAGGTGCCCATGGTGGAGAAACTGGATGAGGACTGTGCCTTATAGCTGGAGATCTTGCCACCACTCTCGCAAAGTGACAAGGGGGACACTCAGTGTTAAGCTAAGCTTGGTGCTGGGGAGGGATTCTCAGTAAGGTTATTCGAGTCCTGGTAGCCAACTGGGACTGTTCAAAGACTATAGCCAAAGTTCCGTGTACCTAATGCTGCATTCCTTTCAGTGAACACATACACCTCTCTTCCCAAAAACAATGCAAGGGTGTCTGGATCAAGATGACTTGTGGAGTCCTTTATCATGTCTAACCTGGAACTGTCACTCTCCCACAGTGCTCAAGCCTGTTTCTGGTTTGGGTTCACTTTTCAAAGATTTCTTTTCCTTGTTGGGACCACCTCAATAAGCTGATACAATGGGTGACTGAATTCCAGGGTGAACAGGTTTCAGTTTCAGGATGCTCCTCAGGCCCAGTGGCAATCAGTGCGTGCAAACAGAACTGGGGGAGATGGGACATCACCTTCCTCTGCTCACCAGAGCTGGGTGAGCCTGGCCAACGCCCCTGCTGCTGTTCTCACACCGCTACAGCTTCCGTCTTGTCTTATGGATGTGGTGAGTGCCTTTTTGCTTCAGGGACTCGGCACTTACTTTGCTCTTCTAGGGACTCTATCCTCTGCTCACCATTCATTCCTTCAAGCCTCAGCTTAACTACCACCTCCTCGGAGAACCAGTTTCTCAGTCTGTAGTATATTGCCCTCTCTAACGCTTTTCACAATCTACATCTTTGTTGTTTATTTACTTGCTTCCTCATTTCATGGAAATGCCATGAAAGCAGCAGCCTGGCCTGTCACTGCTGTATCTCTGGGCCTGGCAGGGTGAATGGCAGAAAGATCAACAATAGTCAACAGTGATAGAGCACTTAAGAGTCGCCATGTATTGTGCTGAGTCAGCTTCTGTGTACTAGCTCATCTAATCTTAAGTACAGCACAGGAAGTAAGTGCTAGTATGCTATCCTTTATAGGGGAACTGAGCCTGGGTATGTGTAGTGACTTGTCCAAGGCACGGAACTACTGCGTGCTGGTATTGGACTTCCCTGGTGGCTCTGATAGAATCTGCCTGTGATACAGTAGAATAAGGTTTGATCCCTGGGTCAGGAAGATCCCCTGGAGAAGAGAATGGGAATCCACTCCACTATTCTTGCCTAGAGAATCCCATGGACAGAGGAGCCTGGAGTGCTATGGTCCAGAGGGTAGCAAAGAGTCAGACACAACTGAGCAACTAACACTTTAACTTTTTCACTTTTCATTGGGATGAAAACCCAGACAGCCTGACTGCAGAATTCATGCACTTAATGACTGTGTCATACAGCCTCCTAAATTACTGTACAATTGATAGTCATTTTGCCCTATTCCAGGCATAAAGCAAAAGAATAACATGTTCTGCTCATGCTCACATTTGAGAACACAGCCACCTTGGCACACATTCAGAGAGCACATCTCTAGAACACCAATTCTAGTGGAGAATATACATGGGCAATGAACACCTCTTAGGCATTGGCTTTGCCAGATATTAAAACCTATAATTTATTACACATATATAACTTCATGAGCCCCGATTCCTTCATTAACACATTCTAGGTTTAGAATATGGATGTGAAAACCACTGCCTGGGTTCAAATCCTGACTCTGCAACTCACTAGATATGCAAACTTGGGCAAATTTGCTAAACCTCTCTGTATCTTTCAGAGGATTATTGTGAAAAGCAAATGGATCAATACGTGTAAACCACTTAAAACATTTAAGAACCATTAGCTATTATTGTTCGGAGAAGGCAATGGCACCCCACTCCAGTACTCTTGCCTGGAAAATCCCATGGACAGAGGAGCCTGGTAGGCTGCAGTCCATGGGGTTGCTAAGAGTCGGACACAACTGAATGACTTCTCTTTCACTTTTCACTTTCATGCATTGAGAAGGAAATGGCAACCCACTCCAATGTTCTTGCCTGGAGAATCCCAGGGACGGCAGAGCCTGGTGGGCTGCCGTCTCTGGGGTCGCACAGAGTCGGACACGACTAAAGCGACTTAGCAGCAGCAGCAGCAGCAGCAGCAGCAGCAGCAGCAGCAGCAATTGTTGTTAGCATTTCAAGTCTTTGTGTGACTAGTTTTCAAATGCTATTGCATTTATGTCATTGAATCTTACAAAAGCCCTTTGAGGTAGGTACTGTAATTATCCCTTTCTGCACATAGGAAGCTGGAGCTTAGAGGGGGCTTTCGAACCTGGCCACACGTCAAGTACTCAGTAAAAGATGGAACTATGGTTTGGTCCCATCAGTGAACTGCACAGTTTAAACTTTCAACTTCATATTATTCTGCCTTTTCTCATTTGATTCTAAAGATGGTCCTGCAATCATAGACCAAGGTTAAACTGTGATCCCAGCACCTTTTACCATTTCAAAAGTTACCTCTGTATTTATTTGCTTGTTTAAAAAAAAAACAAAACAGCTACTATTTCCACACCACCCCACCTCCAGTATGACATCTTACTTTGAGGAAGAATGTCCTGGGTTATCAGAGGCATCAAAAGATGTTTCAGCCCCACAGTTTAAGGCCCATGTGGACATATTCTCTCTAGAACAACAGGTGGCTGGTAGCAGGGGGTTCAGTTCAGTTTAGTCGCTCAGTCGTGTCTGACTCTTTGAAACCCTATGGACTGCATCATGCCAGGCTTCCCTGTCCATCACCAACTCCTGGAGCTTGCTCAAACTCATGTCCATCGAGTTGGTGATGCCACCCAACCACCTCCTCCTCTGCCATCCCCTTCTCCCCCTGCCTTCAATGTTTCCCAGTATCAGGGTCATTTCAGGACCTAGTAGCAGAGGGACTCTCTTGTAATAAGTTCTCCCGTCCATCTTCCAACGCACAGATGATTGCCAGTGGCTTTTTTCCTCCCCATGAGTAAGCCTTCTTAGTGCTCTTGTAATGGGTGGTGTCTGTTCTGATATTAAAACCGATTTCTTTTCTTCATTGTGTGTGTGTGTGTGTGTGTGCGCGTATTATGCCTGGTGTTTCTTCAATACCCACGGCCACAGAGCCACCAGCTCCCTCTGCACCTAATGCCTCTTTCTTGCTCCTCACATGACAGGGCAGCAGCCTGCCTGCACTTGGGAGGGGCTGGGAAGGGATTTTTTCTGCTGCCTGTGATACATTATTTCCTTTCCCCAGAAAAGGATTCCTCCAATGCTGTCTCCTGGGGACACGTTGCTGCTCTTGCCTGGAGCTGCCCTGGTTACTTGGTCTGGGCTCATGCACAGCTCTAATTCAATTTATAATGCAGTTACATAACTGTTCCCAGTCTCCAGTTGACCTTGATGTCAAGCAGCGGTCAAGTTGTACCAGCCCGGGGAAAGGAGGAGGGATCTCTGGTCAGCCCTTGAGAACATTTTAGCTGGGGTTCTGGAACGGAATGTGGCACAGAAAGGCCAAACCAGACCAGTAAATTGTTTGGAAGGGGGAAAGCAAGGGTTGTTGATTTCTGTAAGATGGATGCTGTTGACTCTTAGGGTGATCCTGTGTCACTCGAGAGCTGTCCTCTTACCAAGGATAAGCGGGCTGTCTTCTTCCCTGTGAACTGCTGTTAGCAAATAAGCCTTTGGCCTTAGGGGAAGTGCTCCTAGGAGTGTCTTCAGCTTGGAACGCTCTCAAGGACAGACTTTCAGCACATTGTTTTCCGGAGAGTCCTGGTTCTACTCGGTTCTAAACAGTGACAAGAATAACCAAGATCTGAGACTTTTGCTTCTGGTCTGAATAAAGGAAGGAAAGCCAGGGGTTTCAACATGAAGTCAAAACTACAACATCAAGACTGAACAAATCAGTCAAAATTTCAGAAATTCAATAGTATGAAAGCTCTCTGAGAGCAGGGGCTTTGTTTATTTTGTTCTCTGTAATATGCTCACACTGCAAAAAGTATCTGGCACAAAATTGAGACTCAGAGAATAGTTGTTGAATGATGTCTCACAGAAGCATAACATGATTTATGGGTTGTGGTAAATGACTTTTTTCTAGTTTATTCACCCAAGGCTATCACACAAGAGGTTTTCAGAACTCTATTCTACATATTTTAATCATATATGTCTGTATATATATATATGTGTGTGTGTATGTGTGTGTATAGTGAAAATATAATGTTAAACATTGTACAAATTTATATTTATGTTGTAAATATATTTTTACATGTATATATATATGTGTGTGTGTGTCTGTGTCTGTGTGTGTATGTTGTCAATCCTAAAGGAAATCAACCCTGAATATTCATTGGAAGGACTGATGCTGAAGCTGAATCTCCAATACTTTGGCCACCTGATACGAAGAGGTGATTCATTAGAAAAGACCCTGATGCTGGGAAATATTGAAGGCAGGAGGCAAAGGGGATGACAGAGGAAGAGGTGGTTGGATGGCATCACTGACTCAATGGATATGAGTTTGAGTAAGATTTGGGAGATGGTGAAGGACAGGGAAGCCTGGCATGCTGCAATCCGTGGGGTTGCAAAGAGTCAGACACGACTGAGCAACTGAACACCAACATACATATGTGTATATATACATGACCCTTAACTGGTCATCCATGATCAGTACACTAATTGATTGTGCCCAGATTTCTGCCTTAGTCATAGCTTGCTCACACCGATTTGGTTTTCCCCATCAGCAGGACTAGCTTCGTGGGTGTGCTCTTACACAGCTGTCAGGACCCCTTGCTTAGAAGCACCCTGTACTTACGTTTCATGCTCTGTTGTCATCATATTGAAATTCTTAATAATTTTTGAACAGAAGGACCCCATTTTCATTTTGCATTGGACCATACAAATTATGTAGCTAAGCCTGTCAAAAGTCCAGAGAGAGCTACTGTAGAGAAACACCATTTCATACCACCTACCGGTGCTAACAGCCCTTGGTAAGAAAAAAACAGCTGCTTATTGAGCAAGTCAACCACTAGTATAATATACATATTGAGAAGGGAATAGTCTGCTATTTCCAGATCACTAAGAGATATTAACGGATCCATTAACCTTACAAGTGGCAGATGCACAATACACATATACTTTGAGAAAAGAATAATCAGGGAAATAACTCATGAATTCACTGGCACTTCTTCTCTGCCACAATCTAGCTATCTCTGCTTTCACTATCTTTACGAACCAAGATTCTAGCAATTTTTCTACCAAATATTTTTAAGTCATTTATACTGTCAACCTTTACCTTTTCTGACAACACAAATGCCTCGGATCCCATCTGTCCATACTGCTTAAATTCTACCACATTTCAGTACTTGGTCAAAATCAATTTGGCACTTTAATACACACTATCTAGTGCTTCAAGAGTAGGGTTTCCATATCAAATTATTTCCACTATCTTCCTTCCCAGGATGCATAGAAGGACAACACACATAATGTTAATTTTTCTAATAGTGCATAACCTGGACTAGGCACATAGAGCCACTGAGCAAGCATCTAATTCTGTAGTTAAATTTAACTAACTTTAAGCCAACTAGTAATTTCCTAGGTATCACACACTAACATCCACCTAATAATTTTTACTTTATTACATATATTTTCAATGTAAACGTTAAACTTTCTAAATATCTGTTTTTGCTTAAATAAGGTTTTTAAGTTGGCATGATATTATTAGAAGACAATAGCCTATGCTTGTTGGTTGTGTAAGAATGAATTCACGGAATAAGCAAACAAGCAAAACACTATAGAAATAGATTCATAAATACAGAGAATAAACCGGTGGATACCAGGGGAGAGGGTCGTGAGAGGACAAAGGAAATTATTTCATACTTTGTAAAATATCAAATCACTGTGTTTAATATGTGAAACAAATATAGTATTGTATGTTAATCATAACTCACTTGGAAAAAATAAATTCAAACCTTTTTGTTGCCCGAACTAGAGAGCTAAAGAAATGTTAAGGAAAACAAGTCATTGAAATAATGGAGGTGGTCTTTTTGTAGATTTTCTAAAAAAATCTCCCCCAATTTTCCCAATTTTAATTCTCCCAATTTCAAAGCACAACAGCTGCTCAGGCCGAAAATTGCTGGACCGTTTAACACTCACTTGAATCTCATAAAGTTTCCCATGTTTATAATTTCAAAGGATATTTTATGACGATCTGAATACTTATTTATTTATTAAAATGTCAAGTCACTCAGTGCGTTGGCTGATCAGAGCAGTCTGATTCTAAGGCACATCTTGATGTGAAGCAATGATGTTCCTTGAAGTCAAACTGGGGCCAGAGCCGCACAGCCAGATAGTTCTTAATTGCTTTATTTTCTAGATAGGAATTTTCTGAAATATATTTTCTTTGCAATGGAGAAAAATTTTTAAAGCTTTGCTTTCACTTTACAGTGAAAATAAGAAACAGGCAGATGGAAAATAACGAGTTTCCTCAATACTGTCTTGGCGGGAGAAATATTTTTTTTTTAAGACTCCACCTTTTTCTACATATTCCAGCAACACCAAACTCCTGTTTTTCATTAGTTTGACTCTTGTTAGCTCCACTTAGCTACTCCTCGCTAGATAGAGGGGATCACAGATGGAACGCTGTCCTACCAGGACGCTCAGGCAGCAAGCATGTTCTCAAACTTGGACACGGATAGAAAATCTAACGTTCCAACTCACGCCGTCACATACATCCTAGCGAAGGGAGTCCTCATTTATGCTGTTCTTTTCTGAAGTGGCTCAGGCCTTTTATTGTTTCTTTGACTAAAAAAAAAAAATCCCTAGTCCAACCAAGCAAAACGAAAAGAATACAACAAAATAATGGGTTACACTATGTAAAAAGACTAAATTAGAGTAAATGATTTCTGGAGATAATCAACTTAAAGTGTTTGAATAGCTATTAATATAGTCAGGAAAATAAATCAAACCCACATCTCCAGGCTAAATGAAACAAAAAGATTAGGTCTAAATAGATGACCAAGTTTGATGCATGAAACAGGGCACTCAAAGCCAGAGCACTGGGACAAGGCCGAGGGCTGGGATGTGGAGGGAGGTCAGGGGCGGGGGGTGTTCAGGATGGGGGACACATGTACACCCATGGCTGATTCACGTCAATGTATGGCAAAACCCACTACAATATTGTAAAGTAATTAGCCTCCAATTAAAATAAATTAATTAATTTTAAAAAGGAAACATCTTAAAAGCATCTATATCTCCCATTATTTTTTACACAGTTGCTTTTTTTTATAAAACTCTTTATCTTTGGGAGACATTTGATCCTTCATTTGCTGCAGGGAAATGACTCTCTTTTCTTGTCAAGATTTTCAAGTGGGGATTCTGATGTTTTCTCTTAGGTCTTTCAGGCTTGCCTGATTTTCAAATCACAGTTTCTCCGTAAATATTTACCTATATTCAAACTGTAAGATACTTTCAGGAAATCTGAAATAATGAATTAGTTGATTAAACACTCATTCCAAAAAGTATGAGAAAGAAAATAAAATGAGGAGCTTGAAGGAATTGGTTTAAGTAGGTGCTCCACCAGGATGCAGGGACCAAATGATTTCCCAGACTGAAACCCTTATAAAACACACCTTTACTTTCACATGAGCTAAGACAGCTGACTGACAGGAATAGAGCTGAGGCAGGAGGCATGGAGAGGAAGCAAACACACTTGATCAAGTGAGCAGTGACACAGATCCAGTACACATCCCCAACTTTCTGCTGGTCAGGTATATCCAATCAACCATTTGCAAGGGTTGGTAACTCATCCTTTCAGCTAGTGCCAATATTCAGAAACTGAGCTTGGCAGTCTTGATTCCAGCTTGTGCTTCATCTAGCCTGGCATTTCATATGATGTACTCAGCATGTAAGTTAAATAAGCAGGGTGACAATATACAGCCTTGATGTACTCCTTTCCAAATTTGGAACCAGTCTGTTGTTCCAAGTCCAGTTCTAACTCTTGCCTCCTGACCTGCATACAGATTTCTCAGAAGGTAGGTCAGGTGGTCTGGTATTCCCACCTCTTGAAGAATTTTCCACAGTTTGTTGTGATCCACACAGTCAAAGGCTTTAACATAGTCAATAAAGCAGAAGTAGATGTTTTTTCTGGAATTCACTTGCTTTTTCTATGATGCAACAGATGTTCGGAATTTGATCTCTGGTTCTTCTGCCTTTTCTAAATCCAGCTTGAACATCTGGAAGTTCACAGTTCATGTACTGTTGAAGCCTGGCTTGGAGAACTTTGAGCATTACTTTGCTAGCGTGTGAGATGAGTGCAATTGTGCAGTAGTTTGAACATTCTTTGGCATTGCCTTTCTTTGAGATTAGAATGAAACCTGACCTTTTCCAGCCCTGTGGCCACTGCTGAGTTTTCCAAATTTGCTGGCATATTGAGTGCAGCACTTTCACAGCATCATCTTTTAGGATTTGAAATAGTTCAACTGGAATTCCATCACTTCCACTGGCTTTGTCCGTAGTGATGCTTCCTAAGGCATAAAGTGAAGAGGAACTAAAGAACCTATTGACTAGAGTCAAAGAGGAGAGTAGAAAAGCTCCTTAGAACTCGACAGTCAAAAAAATTAGATCACGCCATCTGGTCCCATCACTTCATGGCAAAAAGAAAGGAAAAAACTGCAAACACTGATAGATTTTTATTTTCCTAGGCTCCAAAATCACTGTGGAAGGTTACTGCAGCCATGAAATTAAAAGACACTTACTCCTTGGAAAGAAAGCCATTGCAAATCTCAGTTCAGTTCAGTCGCTCAGTTGTGTCTGACTCTTTGTGACCCCATGAATCGCAGCACGCCAGGCCTCCCCTGTCCATCACCATCTCCTGAAGTTCACTCAGACTCACATCCATTGAGTCCGTGTTGCCAACCAGCCATCTCATCCTCTGTTGTCCCCTTCTCCTCCTGCCCCCAATCCCTCCCAGCATCAGAGTCTTTTCCAATGAGTCAACTCTTCGCACGAGGTGGCCAAAGTACTGGAGCTACAGCTTCAGCATCATTCCTTCCAAAGAAATCCCAGGGCTGATCTCCTTCAGAATGCACTGGTTGGATTTCCTTGCAGTCCAAGGGACTCTCAAGAGTCTTCTCCAACACCACAGTTCAAAAGCATCAATTCTTTGGCGCTCAGCCTTCTTCACAGTCCAACTCTCACATCCATACATGACTACTGGAAAAACCATAGCCTTGACTAGACGGACCTTAGTCGGCAAAGTAATGTCTCTGCTTTTGAATATGCTATCTAGGTTGGTCATAACTTTTCTTCCAAGGAGTAAGCGTCTTTTAATTTCATGGCTGCAGTCACCATCTGCAGTGATTTTGGAGCCCAGAAAAATAAAGTCTGACACTGTTTCCACTGTTTCCCCATCTATTTCCCATGAAGTGATGGGACCAGATGCCATGATCTTCGTTTTCTGAATGTTGAGCTTTAAGCCAACTTTTTCGCTCTCCTCTTTCAGTTTCATCAAGAGGCTTTTTAGCTCCTCTTCACTTTCTGCCATAAGGGTGGTGTCATCTGCATATCTGAGGTTATTGATATTTCTCCCGGCAATCTTGATTCCAGCTTGTGTTTCTTCCAGCCCAGTGTTTCTCATGATGTACTCTGCATAGCAGTTAAATAAGCAGGGTGACAATATACAGCCTTGACATACTCCTTTTCCTATTTGGAACCAGTCTGTTGTTCCATGTCCAGTTCTAACTGTTGCTTCCTGGCCTGCATACAGATTTCTCAAGAGGCAGGTCAGGTGGTCTGGTATTCCCATCTCTCTCAGAATTTTCCAGTTTATTGTGATCCACACAGTCAAAGGCTTTGTCATAGTCAATAAAGCAGAAATAGATGTTTTTCTGGAACTCTCTTGCTTTTTCCATGATCCAGCGGATGTTGGCAATTTGATCTCTGGTTCCTCTGCCTTTTCTAAAACGTCAGGGAGTTCATGGTTCACGTATTGCTGAAGCCTGGCTTAGAGAATTTTGAGCATTACTTTACTAGCATGTGAGATGAGTGCAATTGTGCAGTACTTTGAGCATTCTTTGACATTGCCTTTCTTTGGAATTGGAATGAAAACTGACCTTTTCCAATCCTGTGGCCACTGCTGAGTTTTCCAAATTTGCTGGCATATTGAGTGCAGCACTTTCACAGCATCATCTTTCAGGATTTCAAACAGCTCAACTGGAATTCCATCACCTCTACTAGCTTTGTTCGTAGTGATGCTTTGCAAATCTAGACAGCATGTTAAAAGGCAGAGACATCACTTTGCTAACAAAAGTCTGTATAGTCAAAGCTAAGTTTTTTCCGTAGTCATGTATGCATGTGAGAGTTGTAGCATAAAGAAGGCTGAGTTCCAAAGAATTGATGGTTTTGAATTGTGGTGCTGGAGAAGACTCTTTATAATCCCTACAAGGAGATCAAACCAGTCAATTCTAAAGGAAATCAACCCTGAATAGTCATTAGAAGGACTGATACTGAAGTTGAAGCTCCAATACTTTGGCCACCTGATGTTTAGAACCAACTCATTGGAAATGACCCTGATGCCAGGAAAGACTGAAAGAAAGGAGAAGGGACAGCAGAGGATGAGATGGTTGGACAGCATCACCGACTCAGTGGCTTTGAAACTGAGCAAACTCTGGGAGACAGTGAAGGAAAGGGAAGCTTGGCAAGCTGTAGCCCATGGGGTCAGAGATGATTTAGCAATGCAACAGTAACAGCAACAATTAATGACCTTAAGTTAGAGTTCATGAAATTCTCAGGAAACAATTTTGATTCATTTTAATTAAGAGAGGTTCTATCATACATTGTATGAGGTGAATGAGAGGAGTCAAGACTGTCAAAAAGTCAAATCATAATACCTTGTGCTATGACTTTAAATAGGGAGAACATTACTGGCCAGTATTATCCACTGCTAATATTTTCAAAACCTTAAACTTATGACTTCAGTGAAATACCTGGCTGGTCAGTCAGCTTTCAGCCAACCTGACTTGTATTCCCAAGAATGCTGAGGCAAGTTAGGGCTTGTCAATAAACAAAAACAAAAGTTAATTTATGCAGTAATTGAGAATATTTGTAGATTCAGATGAATATCAAGTTGCATTCATACCATATATTCATTATTATAAATATTGTATCTCAGGAAAAGCCACACAGAGAGATGCATAGGGCAAAGTATTGGGAAAAGGCACAGAGCTTTCATACCCTCTCTGAGCACTTGCTTTCCTGACACCTACATGTATTCACCAACCTGGAAGCTCTCCAAACCCCATTTTCTTGGGGTTTAATGGAGGCATCATTATATAGGCATGATTGATTAAATCACTATTGTTTGATTGATCAAACTTCCAACTCCCCTCCCCTCCCTAAAGGTTGATGGGTGGGGCTAAATTACAACCCTCAACTCTTGGTTGTTCTCCCTATCTGAAGCAACCAGCCCTCCTCCCTAGGGGATCTCCAAGAGTCACCTTGTCAACATAAACTCAGGTGTGGTTGAAAGGGGTTTGTAGGGTGTGACAAGGTGCTCCTTTTACCTCTATGCTTTGAAGTGATTTCAGGAATTGACAACAAAACACCAAACATTGTAACAAAAGATATTCCCTTTGTGCTTATACATAGGAAATCCCAAGAGTTATAGCAGTTCCTAGAAATGGGATTAAAATCAAACATATAATTGTTAAATTATTTGTAACCTATTTTAGAGGCTACATCTATCAATTAATCATGCTACTGAAAATCTTTTAAGCCAAAGGAATAGCAAGCATCAATTAACCGTACTTGCAGAAATATCTGTAACTGAATTGGACTGATAAGCTAGAAGCATCCCAAGGATGTTGGCAAAAGAGGAGGCAGAGGATCTTGGGAGGCAGGGAATCAAGTTCAGCTGGTGGAGTGGCTAATGAGCTCTGTCTGAACTGGGCAGGGAGCTCCTACTGAGCAGTGGCGGCGGCAGACCCAATGGTTCCCCAAGGTCAGAATAAAGAGAACACTCTCTTACAACGTTGGGGACAGTCCTCTCTCTGTTGTGTGACATTTTTTCACACCCTGGGGCTGTTTTATAGGTTAATTTTAAAATTCTTTCCTATTGAGATCTACGTTTGCAAGTACCTACACATCATGGAGTGTCCTAATTTTAAGAAAAATAGGAAAGCTTGCAAAGCTCTTACAAGGGCTTTGGCCCCTAAAATAGAGTAAGTATATTGTGTTTTTCAATAAAGAGAGGGCATCTTCAACCCGCACCTTACACAAGGACAAGTCATTGAACTTACGTTTCTAAAAGGAAGAAAAGGAGCTTGGAAGAAATTCTTTAAAAGGAGTAAAGCCGCTTACAAAGAAAACCAAATAATAAAAAAAAGCCGATCAAATTGCATGCAGTAACTGTACTTTTAACCAATTAATCATGGTATTCGGGTAGCCTGTCTAGCACTTAATTTTCTGAGCTCTAAAAAAAACAGACACATATAATAGAATCATGAAGAACAGAGGGCCTGGCAGGTGTTTTTTGTTGTTGTCGTTTTTTTAACAGACATCGATGCACTCGGAAGTCCCTGACTGAATTCACAAAGCCAGGCAATATGTTGACGTGTTTGTTACTGTAAAGCTATGTTAAATATCAAAATAGATGTTTTGTGCAAAGGCATTTAAATAAAATAAAAAAGTTGTTTAAATAAGAAACAATTTAAAGAGGATCATGACCCAGTGATGGAAAACCAGGGCTTTTCCCTAATCCAGCTATTTAGTGCAGCAAAGCTTATGATAAGCACCAGATTGACAGGCAATTTTTAATTTCTACTAGCTGTCAGTGGTATGTCGAAAGGTGCTGGGAGTGGACTATGGGTAAAAATGAGCCTTCAAACAGATGCACAGCAATAGTTCAACTTTCTAGAGTCGATCTGCCAAGTCAAATCTCTCATGCATGGGTTTTTTTTTTTTTTTTTTTTTTAACTTCTACTCCTCCTCAAACTCTATCTCTGTTACAAATTTTCCTCAACTGATCTGGCAACTAAAGCTGGACAGAGAAAAATCCTATGTATTGGCAGGAGGGCTAGAAAAGCCTCTCCTCAGATGAAGACTCAACCATTTAACAACCCCCTGCCTTCCTCTGTAGGGATGACCATGATGCTGTCCGGAGCACTGTCTGTTGGAATTAGACATGATAATCAATAATGATGATGAATAATGATAACGAATGAGTAGTAAGATGTTTGTTGTTGTTCAGTCACTCAGTCATCCCCGACTCTTTGCTACCTGATGGACGGCAGCATGCCCGGCTTCCCTGTCCTTCACCATCTCCCAGAGTTTGCTCAAATTCACGTCCATCGAGTTGGTGATGCCATCCAAGCAACTCATCCTCTGCTGCTCCCTTCTCTTCCTGCTCTCAATCTTTCCTATCATCAGGGTCTTTTCAAATTAAACTCTCTTCACAGATATGATTGCTCTTTGGCTTCAATTTCCATCCCCTAGCCAGGGCTTTTTGAAGGACCCCAGGAGAATCTCCCTGGAAATCCTTCCTTTCCTCACTTTCTCTGCTTCTTGCTCCCTGCTGAGGCAATCCACCTTATCAGTCCAGGCTGCCGCTGCTCCTTCTTGAATGACTTGTAGGTGGGGAGGTTAGGAGGAGAGAGAGCAGTGCAGGAGGAAGAAAGGAGAGGCCTCTGTAGGCTCTGAGCCCTACAGAGGTGGAGGGGAGCAGAGCCCGAGGCAGAGCTGTGCAGACTGCAGAACTTGCAGTGGCCTCCTTTACCAGCCGGAGGGGTTACTTTGCCTCATAAGCAGGGCAGAGGCTACCCCTCTGCCTTCACTGCCTGCCTCCTGGAAGAGGGTATGAGGGACCATGGGTATTCTTCTGTTTTCTGCCATCATGTAAATCATACACCTGGATTTAGGTCCAAGGTCTACCTTTGAAAGGCAGGGCCCGTCCTGCCAGGCAGGACTGACTTATTCATTAGATACAGTCCACATGGTCCTCTGACTCAAAATACCTTTCACTGTTACTGTTGAGTTTCTAAGTCATGCCCAACTCTGTGACTCCATGGACTGTAGCCTGTCAGGCTCCTCTTTCCAAGGCATTTCCCTGGCAAGAATACTAGGGCGGGCTGTCATTTCTTTCTCCAAGGGATCTTCCTGACCCAGGGATCGAACCTGTGTCTCCTACATTGGCAGGTGGATTCTTTATGACTGAGCCACCAGGAAAGCCCTTTAGGGACCCACACAAATGTTTTGACCACTTTTAAAATCAGAAGAAAAATGAATATTTACATCAAAAATAATGTTCTAATATATGCTATTAACATATTAATCTTTATACCAACATTGTCAAAAAATAATAAGTTTTGAGTTTTGGTTTTTTGGAGAAAGGGGCTTACATAATATACTTAAGGCCCATGAAAGTCACAGTGTGGTGCAGCAGCCAAGATCTCACACTTGTTCTTGCTATACTGACCTGGCAGAAGGGGGTCTGTACTCCCCATGTGGACAGAGTCTGCTTAGCAGGACCATGCTCCCCCACTTGGAAAGGGAGATTAAGAGACGTCACCTCGACTTTAACCCAACTTGTCATTTCAACGCGATTCTTACTAGATATCATTATTGGTCATTGAACCAATATCAATGTATTGGTCATGTATGGATGTGAGAGTTGGACTATAAGGAAAGCTGAGCGCCAAAGAATTGATGCTTTTGAACTGTGGTATTGGAGAAGACTCTTGAGAATCCCTTGGACAGCAAGGAGATCCAACCAGTCCATCCTAAAGGAAATCAGTCCTGAATATTCATTGGAAGGACTGATGCTGAAGCTGAAACTCCAATACTTTGGCCACCTGATGTGAAGAAGTGACTCAAGACCCTGATGCTGGGAAAGATTGAAGCCAGGAGGAGAAGGGGATGACAGAGGATGAGATGGTTGGATGGCATCACTGACTTGATGGACATGAGTTTGAGCAAGCTCCAGGAGTTGATGATGGACAGGGAAGCCTGGCATGGTAGTCAATGGGGTTGCAAAGAGTTGGACAATACGACTGAGTGACTGAACTGATTGTTCACTGAGTATTTGCCCAGTAACAAAGCTGACTTTGTTTAGCTTTTCTTTTTGGTTTCTTTTTTGTCTTAATTTTCCTCTTAACTTCATCTGACTATCAACTTCTGTGTCTGTTTTGTACCAGGTTAAAGTTGGTAGGGAGTAGAGATGGATTAGGTCCTCATAATTTTTTATGAGATTTCTCCAGTTGGCCAACACCTTTTTCTACATTTTCCTTTTGGAGTTAGTTGGTCCTACTTTATTTCCATTAGAAATTAAAGATTTATTTTGGAATCCAAGAACTTTAGAGTAGACCAGGAGTTGTGTAAATACAAGGACTTAACTTCAAAAAAGGAAACTTTGTTATCAAGGATACTCCTCATAACACTGAGTCTCATAGTACTTACTGGCTCTAGGTCATAGGGATCTGCTGAGGTTATTTTGTACCACAATTCTAAGGTATTCCATCATGATTTACTGAATGCTTACTAAGTTTAATTCCTATGCCTGACCCCAGGGGTCATAAGATAAAGACCCGACCCTTTGAAATGGTGGTGTGCAGAAAGTGGTGATTGACTTGAATTGGGCATACCTAGTCACTAAATTGTGTCCTACTCTTTGTGACCCCATGGACTGTAGCCTGCCAACACTCCTCTGTCCATGGAATTTTCCAAGCAATAATACTGGAGTGAGGTGCCATTCCTTCCTCCAGGGGATCTTCCCAACCCAGGGATCGAACCTGAGTCTCCTGTGTCTACAGCACTGGCAGGCAGATTCTACACTGAGCCATCTGGGAAGCCCAAGTTGAACTGTATCTCCCCCAAATTCTCATGTTGACATCTTAACACCCAGTATCTCTAAATGTCACCTTATTGGGAAGTAGGATCATTACAGATGTAATTAGTTCAGAGATCATTAGGGTGGGCCCCAATCCAGTGTAACTGGTGTCTTATCAAGAGGGGAGATTTGGACAGAGGCAAGCCCATAGGGAAAACACTGCATGAAGCTGAAGATAAAGCACAGGGTGAGGCCTCCATAAGCCAATCAACACCAAAGATCTCAAGCAAATCCTAGGAGCTGAGCAAGAGCACAGAAGAGATTCTTCTCACAGCACTTAAAGGAGCCAGCCCTGCCAATACCTTGTTCTATGGCTTCTAGCTTCCAGAGCAAATTTCTGTTATTTAAGGCACTCAGTGTGTGGTATGGCAGCTTTAGGAAACTGACATTGTTGTTGTTTAGTCACTCTGCTGTGTCTGATCCTTTGCAACCCCATGGACTGTAGCCTTACAGTCTCCTCTGTCCGTGGGATTTCCCAGGCAAGAATGCTGGAATGGGTTGCTATTTCCTTTTCCAGGGAATCTTCCCAACCCAAGGATTGAATCTGCATCTCCTGTATTGCAGGCGAATACTTTACCACTGAACCACCACTGGAAAACCCAGGGAACTAATATAGTAATTAACTAAACCACTCACATAGAACAATAGACATAAAATGAGTTTTTTTTTTTAAAAATCTATCCCACAAAAATATGTAAAAAGACATAAAGATGCAAAAGCTTAATGAAATACTTTCATTCTGAAAAAATGAAAATTGTCTTTTAAAACTCATCAGGGAGAGCTCCATTTTGGTTTTGCTCATCATCTTTGGAAGAGAAGGAAGTTGGGTTTTTCCATTAACACCTCATGCTGCTTTCCTCTCCAGCCTGGGTGGTGACTGCGCGGCTGTCAGCTCTCTTCACACCACTCAGCTGTGGTCAGGGTTGGCCCAGGATGCTGGATTTGGTGTGGCCCTTTCAACAGACTAATTTACTGGCAGATAGCCTGCCGCCACAGAGAGAATTTTTTGACCAGGTTGTGGCAATTTGCAATAAAAGGATAAACACAAATGGAACTCTCTGTACTTTTTCATTATAGAAATAGTCAACATTTTGTACTTAAATGATGCATTGTACCCTTCTCTGAATTGCTCTGCAGGAAGCATTTTAAAATACGATATCTAGGTCCCTAAATAGATAGAACGTAATGGCTTCAGATCCACTCTGAAGCTGAAAGGAGACCTTGTAAAGCCTTGCACACATCACAAGTGGAGTGATACAGTCCCTCACCCCAAGACATTAATGAAGATAGAATCTAGAGTGTCCACTGTGAAAAGTTTCTGAGAGCAAACCCTTTCCTATCTTAATAGGATTTTCACAAACATCCTGTGTGGATGTTCATCTTCTATAGATGTCCAAGGTAGGCAAACTAAGTGGATGCCCAGTGCAGGCAGAAAAGAGTAGAATAATTAAATAAGGAGGAGGCTCATATTAGAGATGAAATATGCAGAAACCCAGATGTAGAACCATCAGCCTGAAAAATTACTGGGGGCAAAATGTCAGTGCGAGACTAACCAAGACAGGTTGAAGTTAGAGAAGCTGTGTGTATCAAGGAAAGAGTCCACCAAGGGCCAGATCCTCAGGGTTGATTGGCTCATTCATTCACCCATTCCTTCATTCACCCACTCCACTCCACCAAAACCACACAAAAGTGGTAAATGAGGCACTTGGGTATTGTCTTCATGTAGTTCCCCTAGACACAGGAAAAGAAGTCACACAGAATTAAGCCAATACCGTACAATGTGGGGAAGTAAAGTCTGCTAAAGGAACTGGTATTATCTAAGTGATGGAAATGCCCTAGATTTCTCCTCTTCATATAGGAGATGAAGGCCTTCATCAGCTTTCTGTCTTCATCACTCTGACTTCTACCATATTAGAATCAATGGGATACAACTTACATGAAACAAAAATTTCTAGATACATTACATATGATAGGTGTTTCCTAAACTAAAACACAATCAACATAATCAAATCTTTCTTTGGTGATTTGGAAAGCCAAGACTGGGAGAATACTGCTTCAGTTCAGTCGCTCAGTTGTGTCTGACTTTTTGGACCCCTAGGGACTGCAGCAAGCCAGGCTTCCCTGTCCAGCACCAACTCCCAAAGCTTGCTCAAACTCATGTCCATCGCATCAGTGATGCCATCCAACCATCTCATCCTCTGTCATCCCCTTCTCTCCTGCCTTCAATCTTTCCCTGTCTCAGGTCTTTTCCAATGAGTCAGTTCTTTGCATCAGGTGACCAAAGTATTGGAGCTTCAGCTTCAGCATCAGTCCTTCCAATGAATATTCAGGACTTATTTCCTTTAGGATTGACTGGTTGGATCTTCTTGCAGTCCAAGGGACACTCAAGAGTCTTCTCCAACACCACAGTCCAAAAGCATCAATTCTTCAGCACTCAGCTTTCTTTATAGTCCAACTCTCACATCCATACATGACCACTGGAAAAATTGTAGCTTTGACTAGACAGACCTTTGTCAGCAAGGTAATATCTCTGCTTTTTAATATTCTGTCTAGGTTGGTCATAGCTTTCCTTCCAAGGAGCAAGTGTCTTTTAATTTCATGCAGTCACCATCTGCAGTATCTTGGAGCCCCCCAAAATAAAGTCTGTCACTGTTTTCATTGTTCCCCCATCTATTTGCCATGAAGTGATGGGACCTGATGTCATGATCTTCGTTTTTTGAATGTTAAGTTTTAAGCCAACTTTTTCACTCTCCTCTTTCACTTTCATCAAAAGGTTCTTTAGTTCTTCACATTCTGCCATAAGGGTGGTGTCATCTGCATATCTGAGGTTATTGATATTTCTCCCAGCAATCTTGGTTCCTGCTTGTGCTTCATACAGCTCGACATTTTGCATGATGTACTCTGCATATAAGTTAAATAAGCAAGGTGACAATATACAGCCTTGACGTACTCCTTTCCTGATTTGGATCCAGTCTGTTGTTCCATGTCTGGTTCTAATTGTTGCTTCTTGACCTACATGCAGATTTCTCCGGAGGCAGATCAGGTGGTCTATTATTCCCATCTCTTTAAGAATTTTCCACAGTTTGTTGTGATCCACACAGTCAAAGGCTTTGGTGTAGTCAATAAAGCAATAGTAGATGTTTTGGGGGAATTCTCTTGCTTTTTCAATGATCCAATGAATGTTGGTAATTTGATCTCTGGTTCCTCTGCCTTTTCTAAATCCAGCTTGAACATCTAGAAGTTCATGGTTCACATACTGTTGAAGCCTAGCTTAGAGAATTTTGACCATTACTTTGGTAGTGTGTGAGATAGTTTGAGCATTCACTGGCATTGCCTTTGTTAGGGATTGGGATGAAAATCGATCTTTACCAGTCCTGTGGCCACTGCTGTTTTCCAGATATGCTGACATATTGAGTGCAGCACTTTCACAGCATCATCTTTTAGAGTTTGTAATAGCCCAGCTGGAATTCCATCACCTCCACTAGCTTTGTTCATAGTGATGCTTTCTAAGGTCCACTTGACTTCACATTCTAGGATGTCTGGCTCTAGGTGAGTGATCACACCATTGTGGTTATCTGGGTAATGAATATCTTTTTTGGATAGTTCTTCTATGTATTCTTGCCACCTCTTCTTAATATCTTCTGCTCTGTTAGGTCTATACTGTTTCTGTCCTTTATTGAGCCCATCTTTGCATGAAATGTTCCCTTGATATCTCTAATTTTCTTGAAGAGATCTCTAGTCTTTCCCATTCTATTGTTTTCTCCTATTTCTTTGCATTGATCACTGAGGAAGTCTTTCTTAACCTTGCTATTCTTTGGAACTCTGCATTCAAATGGGTATATTTCCCCTTTTCTTCTTTGCCTTTAGATTTTCTTCTTTTCTCAGCTATTGGTAAGGCCTCCTCAGAGAGCCATTTTGCTTTATTTGCATTTCTTTTTCTTGGGGATGATTTTGATTACTGCCTCCTGTACAATGTCATGAACCTCCATCCACAGTTCTTCAGGCACTCTGTCTATCAGATCTAATCCCTTGAATCTATATCTCACTTCCACTGTATAATCGTATGGGATTTGATTCAGGTCATACATGAATGGTCTAGTGGTTTTCCCTACTTTCTTCAATTTAAGTCTGAATTTGGCAGTAAGGAGTTCATGAGCCACAGTCAGCTCCCAGTCTTGTTTTTGCTGACTGTATAGAGCTTCTCTATCTTTGGCTGCAAAGAATGTAATCAGTCTGATTTTGAAATTGGCCATCTGATGATGTCCATGAATAGATTCTTCTCTTCTGTTGTTGGAAGAGGGTGTTTGCTATGAACAGTGTGTTTTCTTGGCAAAATTCTGTTAGCCTTTGCCCTGCTCCATTTTGTTCTCCAAGGCCAAATTTCCCTGTTACTCCAGGTATCTCTTGACTTCCAACTTTTACATTCTAGTCCCCTGTGATGAAAAGTACGTCTTTTTTGGGGTGTTAATACTGCTTAACAGTATTCTAATGTAATTGCTATCTGGTTCTTAACAGGAGTTAGTGACTCAATGTAAGGGGATGTTCTTAGGTTTAAAGTACTCAGGAAAATTTAGAGTTTAATGTGTATTTTCCCTTGGTCTTTTCATTCATGCTCATCCACTCTCAGTTAGTCTATCAGTAGATCACATTACTAACTTGTTAAGACATTAATATGTCTTTTGTTATCCAAATGTTATTGACCAGAGATACATCAATATGTTTTCAGAGAGTCATAAAATTAACACTACCATGGAAACTGTTAGAGCTTAAAAGTGACTGAGCGTTCATCTTACAACTTATAATTGTCATTTTCATTCATATTTTGCTCCATTAGGTTTTTGTTCCAACATTTTACAAAAATGAAACTCACAGTAATGGAAAATGTTCCTTTGCTTCTACTGGAGGAGTGGATTGAAGACACATTTCTCAAAAATTAAAAGACTTTACAGGTGTGTCGTGTGTAACTATTGATGTAATAGCCTGTAAAGTGTAAGTGAAATAATAATTTTTGGCTGGCCAAAATTAAAATTTCTGGCTACAGGCATTGGTTTCTGCAAAAATCCCCTGGTCAGTAACGAGTTAAGGATTCTCCCTGTGAAGCATATCCCAGATCCCAAACACTTCTCCACCTACCTAGCCCTTAGCATTATCTTTCTTACTCATCTTCTTCTGCTCTTTTTCACAAGACTGTAAGTTCCATGAGGACAAACACCATGTCTATCTTGATCACTGATGTGTCTCTAATACTTGGCATATCTCCGGTACTCAAGTGCCATTTGTTGAATAACTAAATGTGTTCCTCTTTTACTATTTGCTAAGTCTATAGAGTCAGTTCCTTTCAGTCAGTTGCAAGGAACATAAGTTATGTTTCGCTTGCTTTTCTTATTAAGGGCATCAAGAGAGAATAGGACACAGCCTGAAGAGCTGTCCAGAAGATATCATAGCCGCAGCCCCTCAGACCCCTGACCTGGGCTCTCCCTTAAGAGACTGTGTCTGTTGCTCTTTCTTCCACTGTCTGGAGACTTATCTACCCACTTTGTTGTGAGAGATCCTGCCCCTCTTGATGACTCGCTTCCTGAGTGAGGGCCTGAAACAGACACAGCTGGTGGTGGAGGTGTTGATTCAGAAGGCTTCATGGGCCACCGGCTCACCTCGCCTAGACCAGAGTTTGGTGCTCTTCCTCCATGAAAACAGGGATTGTACAGGGAGAGAAGCCATCCCCTACTTACCCCCACAAAGGGGGTTGTGGGCAAGACAGCCATTCTGGGCCTTCTCAGAAGGAGAAAACATCTGTCAAGTAACTCTCCTAGTCTGCAAAATAATATTGGAAGTTCCAAAATGTACAGCCATAAAAATGGGTGTGGTTGGGGACTGGCTAAACACAAAATTTCAGAGCAAATTCATTCTGACGGTTAATCTTAATTGGTTAGGATTAATTTCTGATCATTTTCTAAACATGTACAGTCAAAATGTATAAGTTTGGCCAAATTTTTTTAAATAAAATAAATTGTTTGTAAAAATGTTTAACTATCAATTATAAGCTGCCTACAGACAAAAATATGTTGGCTACAAAGTTGAAAACATTGGATACAGAAGTATTCATAGATTTAAGCAAAATTGCTTAATTTTAAGTGTTTTCAGTTTTAGACAATGGTGCATTTGTTTTTAAAGATTTATTTCAATATAACCACAATAGAAGGCAGTTTGGCTCAGAAGTTCTCAATAAATTTGCATTTGTGAGCAAAACTGTACCCACAAGGATATTCATTGCATAATGGTTTGCAGTAGCAAAAGTCTAGAAGTAACCTAAATTTCTATAAATAAGGGACAGATTAGGTAAATTACATTACATCCTTAAAACACAATGTTCTGTATCTATGAAAAAGAAGTTCAACCTACACATGCTGATATTGAAAACAAATTTCAAAATATATCAAGTGGAAAAGCAAGATACAAAAATATGAATGCCATGCAGATAAAAGGTGGCCTCCAAAGAGAGGACTTGCTTTCTGGGATGGGAATGAGGTCTACTTTTCAATCTATAAGCTTTTTTTTTCTTTTTTTTTACTGCTTGATTTTATAAAATTCCATTCATAAATTGCTCAAAATATAGAAAAACAGAATCTCATTTTTATATGAAGCAACATATATGTAGTACTAGTTTTCTATTGAGTTTAGAAAGAATAGAGAAGAAACCTGAATATTCAGTACCTCTTATATTAATAAAACTAAAGCCTTTGACTGTGTGGATCACAATAAACTGTGGAAAATTCTGAAAGAGATGGGATACCAGACCACCTGACCTGCCTCTTGAGAAACCTGTATTCACTTCAGGAAGCAACAGGTAGAACTGGACAAGGAACAGCAGACTGGTTCCAAATAGGAAAAGGCTGGATATTGTCACCCTGCTTATTTAACTTATATGCAGAGTACAACATGAGAAAAGCTGGGCTGGAAAAAGGACAAGCTGAAATCAAGGTTTCTGGGAGAAATATCAATAACCTCAGATATGCAGATGACACCACCCTTATGGCAGAAAGTGAAGAGGAACTAAAGAGCCTCTTGATGAAAGTGAAAGAGGAGAGTGAAAAAGTTGGCTTAAAGCTCAACATTCAGAAAATGAAGATCATGGTATCCAGTCCCATCACTTCATGGGAAATAGATGGAGAAACAGTGGAAACAGTGTCAGACTTTATTTTTCTGGGCTCCAAAATCACTGCAGATGGTGACTGCAGCCATGAAACAAAGGTCCATCTAATCAAGGCTATGGTTTTTCCAGTAGTCATGCATGGATGTGAGAGTTGGACTGTGAAGAAAGCTGAGCGCCAAAGAATTGATGCTTTTGAACTGTGGTACTGGAGAAGACTCTTGAGAGTCCCTTGGACTGCAAGGAGATCCAACCAGTCCATCCTAAAGGAGAACTGTCCTGGGTGTTCATTGGAGGAACTGATGTTGAAGCTGAAACTCCAATACGTTGGCCACCTTATGCAGAGAGCTGACTCAATGAAAAGACCCTGATGCTGGGAAAGAATGAGGGCAGGAGGAGAAGGGGACGACAGAGGATGAGATGGTTGGATGGCATCACCGACACAATGGACGTGGGTTTGGGTGGACTCCGGGAGTTGGTGATGGACAGGGAGGCCTGGCATGCTGCAGTTCATGGGGTCGCAGAGTTGGACATGACTGAGCGACTGAACTGAACTGAACTGAAGTCTGTCAGTACCTAAGGAATTTACTTAGCCTTTGCCATTTTTCTCTGCTGCTGCTAAGTCGCTTCAGTCGTGTGCGACTCTGTGCGACCCCATAGATGGCAGCCCACCAGGCTCCTCTGTCCCTGGGATTCTCCGGGCAAGAACACCAGAGTGGGTTGCCATTTCCTTCTCCAATGCATGAAAGTGAAAATGAAAGTGAAGTTGCTCAGTTGTGCCATTTTACCCTAGTCTGTTTATATAATTTGCAACATGCAGAGCTTAGAAATAGAAAATCCCTAAATACAGTATAAGGATTAAAAAGCATTTGCAATATAAGAAAGTACTTAGTAACAAAGTGAATGTTTCCCTGAGGAAGAACCAGTTAGACGTGGACTCTCATTAGTCACTAGGCTCTCCTGGGCATTTAGTATGACATACAAATTATATAATTCTATAATTAATATAAAGAATGCTATGCAGTCCTTTTATACTTTAGCTATTATGAGAGTGTAAAGATAAAATAAAAATAAATTTTGCATTGGGCTTTACACTACTTGCATGACTTTCATCTTTTCTCTCTGCTTTAATATTTACTTGCATTATCTTTTGTATTACTTAACAAATTCTAGTCAGGACAGCATTGTAAATTCACAATTTTAGACACTCCAAATGATCCAGACATATAACAGTAATATATTTTAAAAAGAGAAAAAAATTAAAAATTGAAATGGTAAAAAAAATCAGACATTTTCATAGACCAGAATAGGAATATAGATTATAAAGTGAAAAGGTAGAGTGAAGTTGAAAGATGTTAGGCTGGGGACCTTTGGGCTCTAGGTGTGGAAACTGGCAGAGGATCTAAGGATGTTTATGCTTGAGGGATAATGGGAATTGAAATTGCCTGATGTAAGACTGGACCCTGGCTTACTTCTTGAATCAGAGGCTGGGTTAACCTCACATGTAAAAGAGGCTACAATAACACTGTTTGCTGTCATAGGCTTGGGCTACAGCATCTATAAAGCTATGTGATTGTGATATAGCAAAAAGAAATACAGCCTCAGCTCCAGGATATGATCCAAACGTTTACTAGCTTGGACTAGATGTACAGTTGTTTTCAATATTTTCCATCATGGATGCCCTGAATATCCAATGAAAGTGAAAGTGAAGTGAAAGTGTCAGTCGTTCAGTTGCATTCAACTTTTTGTGACCCCATGTAACCCACCAGGATCCTCTGTCCATGGAATTCTCTAGGCAAGAATACTGGAGTGGGTAGCCATTTCCTTCTCTGCTGCTACTGCTGCTAAGTCACTGCAGTCGTGTCCGACTCTGTGCGACCCTATAGACGCAAGCCCACCAGGCTCCCCGGTCCCTGGGATACTCCAGGCAAGAACACTGGAGTGGGTTGCCATTTCCTTCTCCAATGCAGGAAAGTGAAAAGTGAAAGTGAAGTCGCTCAGTCGTGTCCGACCCTCAGCGACCCCATGGACTGCAGCCTACCAGGCTCCTCCATCCATGGGATTTTCCAGGCAAGAGTACTGGAGTGGGGTGCCATTGCCTTCTCTGTTTCCTTCTCTATGGGATTCCATTTCCTTCCTAACTGAGGGATCTGGAACCTAGGTCTCCTGCACTGCAAGCAAATTCTTTACCATCCGAACGACCCGGGAAGCCCTATAGAAGGGCTAAATCTGAATTCTAGGTCCTGAGGAAAAGGGTAGAACAACCACAAAATTAGTAGATAGCACTAGCAGATTTCCAAAAGAGAAAAAGAGGAAAAACAGTACTACCTGAGATTAACCTTCAAGTTACAAATGCCAACAAAGTCAGAATGTAGGAGAGGAGTTTACCTAATCATAAGAACAATACAGCAATTTGAACATTGGTTTAAAACTAGTGTATTAAGAATGTTCAAAGTGATAAAAAAGGAAGAACACCTCCTCCCTAAAATAATAAAAACAGTCAAACACGGAAGTAGTAAATCAAAAGACAGTTTTAAGGAACTGATCCAGGACACAGTATAGAGAAAAAAGTGATTTAAAGATGTAAAAGAGCAGTCGAGAGACATGGATGATATAATATATCCAACAGAAGCCCTAGGAAAAGAGAATAGAGGGGGAATGGAATGGAAGCAATATTCAAAGGAAGAACAGCAAAAAATACTGTCCAGAGTTAATGAAATATTAGATTTTTAAGATTTAAAGTACACATATAATACTGATCAAAAGCAATCAAGCAATCTAGACCTAAATATTGATATTTTGTACATCAATATATAAAGAAAACAAAGTATAAACTAATAGACATAGAAGATAGACGACAATCAGAAAGAAAGAAGACGTCTATCAACAGCAATAGATGTTAAAAAGAAATTGGATAAGAGATTTCTGGGATGGTTGCAGATTAGGATGTACCATTCATCTGTTTCCCTACCTAGACAAAAATTATACTGGCAGAATCTGTCTTTTCAATTATTTTGGAGCTCTGGAGCCTGTTGAAAGTTTACAACTTTCAAAGGTAGTCTTTCTGCTCTTAATGGGAACAGAAAATAGTAAAAACAAAAACAAACAAACAAAAAAAACCCAGTATGGTAGTTCCTAAAAAAATTAAAAATGCATTACCATGTGATCTAGCAATTCCATTTCTGAGTATTCACTCAAAAAATTGAGTTGAAAGTAAAGCCTCAATGAGATAATTCTACATGCATGTTCATAGCAACATTATTTATAATATCTAAAACTAAAAAGTTATGTATAACATCTAAAACTAGGAAGGCTGAGTGCTGAAGAATTGATGCTTTTGAACTGTGGTGTTGGAAAAGATTATGGAGGGTCCATTGGACTCCCAGGAGATCCAATCAGTCCTGAATATTCATTGGAAGGACTGATGCCAAAACTGAAGCTCCAATACTTTGGCCACCTGATGCAAAGAGCTGATTCAGTAGAAAAAACCCTGATGCTGGGAAAGATTGAAGGCAGGAAGAGAAGGGTTTGACAGAGGATGAGATGGTTGGATGGCATCACTGACTTAATGGATATGAGTTTGAGCAAGCTCTGGGAGTTGGTGATGGACAGGGAAGCCTGGTATGCTGCAGTCCATGGGCTTGCAAAGCATTGGACACAACTGAGCGACTGAACAACAACACAAACATGGAAGCGACCCAAGTGTTCACTGATAGAGAAACAAAATATGATGTATACACACAGTGGAATATTATTTAGTCTTAAAAATGAAGGAAATTATGATACATGCTGCAAAATGGATAAATCTTGAGAACATTATACTGAGTGAAATAAGGCAGTGATAAAAAGAAAAATACTGTATGATTCCACTTGCATGAGTTACTTAGAGGAATCAAAATCACAGAGACAGAAAGTAGAGTGGTGGTTGCCAGGGTCTGGGAAGGAGAAATAGGAAGTTTTGTTTAATGAGTACAGAGTTCTAGATTTATAACATGAGGAGAGTTTTGGAGATGGATGGTGGTGATGGTAATATAATAATATTAATACCCTAAAGTGTGCACTTAAAATCTTTAAGATAGTAAAGATAGTAAATTTTAAGTGTCCTTCACCACAATAAAAGAAATGAAAAAGAAAAAAGAAAGCAACGGGGTAATATTTTTTAAGTGTTGACAAAAAATAAAGTAACTGCCAATAAAATTCTATAATCAGCTTATCTATTATCCAAGAGTAAGCTATGAATTCTAAAACATTCATAACCATTGCTGAGAAACCGCTAGTTGATGTACTTCACAAAGAAAAGCAAACCCAGGGGAGAGATATGAGACATAAAGAGCAGGAGTAACTGTGGAAATTGATAAAATATGTTAATGTGACAGAGAGCATTTTCCAAGAATGGTCACAGCAACGTTTCCAGTCCTTCCTATTGTGGACTTTGCCACACCATTATCGAGAGGTTGAATCTGTCTTCCTTCTCTTGAACGTGAGCAGCCTTTATGGCTTATTATGAGTAGGATACAGTGAAAGGGGCACTGTGTGACTTTCAAGGGTGGGTGATATGGCTTCTGTCTGGCTATCTCTTTCTTGGGACACTTGTCCAGGGAACCCAGCCATCATGCTCTGGGGAAGACCAAGTAGCCTACACAAAGAGATCACTTGAAAAGGAATGCAAGGAGGAAGACTTAGGCCACCAGTCAACAGCAGGATTCCAATGAAGGCCTTAGGCAGTGTAAAACAATGACACACCATCCTTAATTTACTTTGCTCAAATTCACAACCCTCAGTGTCTATGAGCTTAATAATGATTGTCTTTTTTAATGCCACTAAGTTTTGGAGCAATTTGCTACAGAGCTGTATGGAAGAGTTAGTATCTTTAACTGTTGCCTGTTAAAAAGTTAAATATACAGTAACAACAACAAAAATAATAATAACAAGGACAATGAAAGCTAGTAAATAGAAGTTGTTTAGGAGGTAAGCTTCTTGCTTGATTCGGGAGAAAGGTAAAGATGTATAATAAATGTAGGCTTTGATAACATTTTACAGTTAAGTGTGTGGGCTACAAATTCAAAGATAAACATTAAAAAGAATAGAAATTGAACTAATCAACCAAAAAGTAAAAGTGGGAAAGGTAAAAATGAAAATTTTATAAATATATACAAACAACAGAGCCAAACAACATAATAATAAATTGACTAGTTCACTAGCAATGAAAATCGCTTTTCAAATTCTCAGACTTCTACTTGATTTAGTCTATGTTAAATAAAAACTCAAGCAGTGGCAGAAATAATATTCATACCTCCAGATTTTCTGATAGTGCAAAGTTCAGAAAGTTTTAGTTTTTTCAGTTATTTTGAGTATAAATCTCTACACTTTAGAAAGAGTGCCAATGGACAAAGAATAGAAACCAAGTGGTTTTGGGGGGCCATGTATCATGATGTTAGTAGCTCATTCGTGTCCGACTCTTTGTGACCCCATGGACTCTCCAGGCTCCTCTGTCCATGGAATTCTCCAGGCAAGAATAGTAGAGTAGGTAGCCATTCCCTTCTCCAGGAGATCTTCCTGACTCATGGATCAAACCTGGGTCTCCTGCATGGCAAGCCGATTCTTTACTGTCTAAGTCAGCTGGGAAGCCCTAGTTAGAGTATATGATTACCATGTGATTGTTAAATGAGTTTTCTCAACTCTCTCCTGGAAGAACATGGAAGATATTTATTTTAAATAGTTAATTCTAAATCACATTGAATAAGACAATTGATTCCACCAAGGAAGAAAATGGCAGTAGTTTTCCCTCAGCTAGGTAGATTGTTTGGAAGAGGGTGTTGCCAAATAGATGGAGAAACAATGGAAACAGCGACAGATTTTATTTTCTTGGGCTCCAAAATCACTGCAGATGGTGACTGCAGTCACGAAATTAAAAGATACTTGCTCCTTGGAAGAAAAGCTATGACCAACCTAGACAGCGTATTAAAAAGCAGAGATGTTACTTTACCAACAAAGGTCCGTCTAGTCAAAGCTATGGTTTTTCCAGTAGTCATGTATGGATGTGAGAGTTGGACCATAAAGAAAGCTGAGCGCCAAAGAATTGATGCTTTTAAACTGTGGTGTTGGAGAAGACTCTTGAGAGCCCCTTGGATTCCCAGGAGACCAAACCAGTCAATCCTAAAGGAAATCAGTCCTGAATATTCATTGGAAGGACTGATGCTGAAGCTGAAGCTCCAATATTTGGCCACCTGATGTGAAGAACTGACTCATTGGAAAAGATCCTGATGACAGGTAAGATTGAAGGCAGGAAGAAAAGGGTTTGACAGAGGATGAAATGGTTGGATGGCACCACTGACTCGATGGACATGAGTTTGAGCAAGCTCCGGGAGTTGGTGATGGGCAGGGCAGCCTGGCATGCTGCAATCTATGGGGTCGCAAAGAGTCGGACACAACTGAGCGACTGAACTGCGGCAGATTGTTTGCTAGCCCACCTTATTTTTATTTAAACAGTGCACACAAATAATAATCACTCATGGCAGTCAGTATTTAGCTCAATTTGCCAGCACACCCTACCACGTTTTGTGTTTACCATTGTTCTCTGTGTCTCGTACTGACCCCACCTACCTTGATTCTATAGGATGTACTAACAAACACCCTGAACAATGCTCTAATAGGGGAAAAGGAGACAGAGGCATCACAGCTCTGTGCTTTTAAGCTGTGTCCTTTATTCTACTCTTCTCATTTCTCTGTCAATGAGATCCAGGCCACGGTGCCAAAGATGGCAGCCAAAACAAAGAAAAATAGAAGAGGATACCAGAGAGAAATCATGATGGCTTTATTTGTAGGACAAAAGAACTTTCTCTTGGCCTCCAATACATTTAACAGTACTTATTAAAATGACCTCTTATTTGTGTTGTTGTTCATACACTGCTTTATACTGATAATTTAAGTATATTTTGTATCTTATCTCTTTAATCAGGCTATGTACATTTTGAGGGGCAGTATTTCATTAATCTTAGTATCTCCAGCACTTAAATTAGTGCTGGCACATAGTGAATACAACATTTGACAAATAAATAAATGCTACAGATGAGAAATGAATTTTCTCATAATTTTCTCTATAAAATGAAATTAAGAAACCTGCCTAAGAAATTTAGTGACAGAAGCAGGGACAAGAAACCAAAGACTGCTGTCCTCCTGCCCCCCACCAGAGTCAGAGCCACACTCTCTAAATACAGGAGGGCCATCTTCAGAAACCCCAGATTCCTTCCTGGCAAGCCTCTGTGACACCCACCAGGCTCCCATGAGAAGA
Source organism: Oryx dammah (assembly GCF_014754425.2). NCBI lineage: Eukaryota > Metazoa > Chordata > Mammalia > Artiodactyla > Bovidae > Oryx > Oryx dammah. The sequence continues at coordinate 59,413,701 of NW_024070204.1, read as the reverse complement.
TGACTATGGTCTCTGCTGGTTGTAAAATACCATAACAATGATATGGTGCTTTTAAAGTCTATCAGCAATTTTAAGTAAAGAAAGTAGTTCAAAGGCAAATGCATACTGTGACCATAACCTTTGGTGGACTCCTTGGGTGCTATATTATTTGTATATGTAAAAGCAACATTTGATTGCTTCTAGAGCTCTTTCTTTCCTTGAAAGTGAAACTGTTAGTTGCTCAGTCTTGTCTGACTCTTTGTGACCCCATGGACTGTAGCCTGCCAGGCTCCTCTGTTCATGGAATTCTCCAGGCAAGAACAGTGGAGTGGGTTGCCATGCCCTCCTCCAGGGGATCTTCCCAACCCAGGGATCAAACCAGCGTCTCACATCTACCTGCATTGGCAGGTGGGTTCTTTACCACTAACACCATCTGGGAAGCTGCAATGATCTCCTATTTGCCATTATAATGAGTATTTATTTAATATTACACATCCTTCCTTTATAGTTTCTGTGTTAATAATCCAATAATCGTGGGTGCACTACCTTCCTGGATCCCAAGGGTGAGACAATAATTTTCTTTCTTCTCAGCATATTCTTTCCCTATTTTATACATGTTCTCAGTTTCATATAAGGGTTTGGGGAGAACACGCAAAGTCAGTTGGCAATTACCTTATAAGTTATGAATAATATCAAAATTACCAAGTAATTTTCTGTGGGTAGCTTAGATTTTTTTTTTTTTCCCCCATTAGAAAGGACCTATAGGTTCATTGATCAGGACATATTTTTGTTCCTTCTAACCTTATCTTTGAAAGGCTTGTGAAGCTCTGCCTTGCTTTTATTGCTTAATAGGCTTGAAAGACAGGAGAAAAGTGGCGGCAAGAACAGCTGAATAGAATTGTTGATTGTGATTGACAAAGAGCTGCAGTGTGCAAGAGAGAAACAAGGGCCTCTGTGTGGTGGGAAGCATGTGACCAGCTGACCCAGTTCAGCCAGAGCAGTTCCATTCGTTCGTCTACTTTTCTGGATTTGCTTCAAGATTCTGATTGAACTTCCTCCTTTCCAGAGCCCTTTCCCCTTTCCCTCAGCCCTCAGAAGGGTTAAGAAAAAGGCAGACTTCTAAGAACAGCCTTATGAATTGTTTTATTCTCTTGGCTTTTTCCTCCACGTGTTTTCTAAAGCATAATCTCCAAATACTTTTGATCAAGTCTTTAGCAAGTAAAGCATATGGCCCTGTTTATAAATTATATTCATGAGCTATTTATGTTAACACTTGGTGCTAATGTATTACATGTCTTATAAAACACACAAAAAGAAAGTAAAAGAGTGATGCAAAACAAATAGAATTTTTCTTAATATCCACTCCTGCCCCGCACCTTAATCATCATTTCCCTCCCAAGTTGTTTGTACCCTATTTTGGAGGCTCCTGACTAAAAGATAGTTGTGAGTTGACCAAGGAAAAGTGTAGTCCAATCTGGAAGCTGCATTCTCTGTAGGACATCATTTGGGGATGTGACAACTTGGGCAGCTTCCATAAGTGTCTGGACACTTCCAGGAGGGTCAGGCAAAAAGCACAGGCAAGTGTCTAAGCCCAGGTTTCTGGAGACCTGAAATCTAGTTCTAGCCCCATCATTAAGTAGCTCTGTGACTCTGAAAAAATTCACTTAACTCTCTGAATTTAATGTCAATGTTAGAAATAGTAATTTTCCTGCCCATTTCAGCTAATTGCTCTGAATATCAAATGAGGCAACAGTTTGCAACTTCCTGCCTATTCCTCTTAAGTATTATAAATATCAAACAAAGCAATGGATCTGTAATTGTTCTGTAAAGGATAACATGGAGTAGAAATAGAGGGCAATATTGTTATTCTTTTTAAAGATCATGGTAGGTAGGGTTAGTTTCCCCCATTGTCTATTATATCAGCAAAACTAATTCACTACAGACTCATTTCCCTCTTGCTCTCCCCTACAAATATTAATGATCATTGGGGATCATCTAAGCCTTTTATTTTAGATTATAGTGAACAATTTCCCAACTCATCTTCTCAGGATTTAAAAATCATAAAAGGTAAGAAAAAAATAACAATTCTAGGGGTGAAAGAATGCAGATTATCTCAGCTCATGTTATTTTATGAATGAAGATACTGAAGCTCAGAGGCCTAAAGGATTTTTCCAGAGTCACACAGCTCAGAATGGAGTTACATTAGGACCTAGGCTTCCTATTTTGCAATTGATGTTGCATTCCAAGGGTGATTCACAGCATCATAGTTCCCTAGTAAATCACTTTTTCCTCCTTGACTGTTTGTTTCTCTCAATAGCAATCATGTCTTGATGAAATCATCTCTATTGATTCTCCATCAAAAAAGATTGTCTCCCTTTTCATATCCTTAAATCTTACAAATCAATCCCACTCCAATTCTTTCTTACTTTTTTCTACTTCTGCTCTGCTGGCCTCGTTAGCTACCAGCAATATTTTCTTGTCAGGAAAGGATTGTGGATTAGATGTCCAGAGATGGCCCCTTAAATGGCCACAGATGTCTCTGCTCTGTAAGGCACTCAAGGTAAAAAAACCTTTTCACAGAGGGTAAAAATAGGAAGGCAAAAATAACCTTTGCACAGAAGACTCACACCAGAAGTGGGTGTGCCTGTTTGGAGAGGAGAATTTAGAAATCAGGGATAGATATAGTAAGAGAAAAGGCTGGCTTCATGGATGTGTGTCCCTCCTGAAAGCTATTTTTTCCCTAAAGCTGATTTTTCCAGTCAGAATGGCCTTCCTCTTTCTTCTTCTCTCCTATTCTTCTTTGGGCTCCAGGCCCCGCTGCTTCCCAACCTACCCATCCCAAACAGTGTCTGATCTAATGTGAATTATGATCATGTTACTTTTTCAATGGGTTCCATTTTCCATGATTGAGGTTGTTTCTAGGTATTTAATGGAAAAATGTTCTCTATGAGTAAGATATACGAAGTCTCAGGATCTATGTTTCTATCAGGATAAAAACAAATGAGTGGATTCATTTAGGAGAATGTCATTAAATGAAGCCTCGACCTAAGTTGTCACTATAAGATGGAGCAGTCACAGATCCAAAGCAAAGACCTAGTAAGTTTTTTTGTGATTTCCATTTATTCTTCGCTTTGTTCTCATAAAATACCCACTGGGTGGCTCAGTAGTAAAGAATTCTCCTGCCAGTGTAAGAGACACAGGTTCAATCCCTGATCTGGGACGATCCCACTTGCTGTGGAGCAATCAAGTCTGTGTGCCACAGCTATAAAGCCGTGCTCCACGGCGAGAGCACCTACCTCAGTGAGAAGCCTGTGTACTGCAATTAGAGAGTAGCCCCAACTTGCTGCAGCTAGAGGAAAGCCCACGCAGTACTGAAGGCCCAGCAGAGTCAAAATTAAAAATAAATAAATTGTTGTTCAGTCATTCAGTCCTGTCCGACTCTTTATGACCCCATGGACTGCAGCACGCCAGGCTTCCCTGTCCATCAACAACTCCCTGAGCTCGCTCAAACTCCATCGAGTTGGTGATGCCATCCACCATCTCATCCTATGTCATTCCCTTCTTCTCCTGCCTTCAATCTTCCCCAGCATCAGGGTCTTTTCTAATGAATCGGTTCTTTGCATCAGGCGGCCAAAGTATTGGAGCTTCAAGTTCAGCATCAGTCTTTCTAATGAATACTCAGGATTGATTTCCTTTCGGATTGTGACTTGATGTTCTTGCAGTCCAAGGGACTCTTGGGAGTCTTTTCCAACACCACAGTTCAAAAGCATCAATTCTTTGGCACTCAGCTTTCTTTATAGTCCAACTCTCATATCCATACATGATACTGGAAAAACCATAGCTTTGACTAGATGGACCTTTGTTGGTAAAGTATCTTTGCTTTTCAATATGCTGTCTAGGTTTGTCACAGCTTTCCTTCCAGGGAGCAAGTGTCTTTTAATTTCATGGCTGCTGTCACCATCTGCAGTGATTTTGGAGCCCAAGTAAATAGTCTGTCACTGTTTGTATTGTTTCCCCATCTATTTGCCATGAAGTGATGGGACTGGATGCCATGTTCTTCATTTTTTTAATGCTGAGTTTTAAGCCAGCATTTTCACTCTCCTCTTTCACCTTCATCAGGAGGCTCTTTAGTTCCTCTTCAGTTTCTGCCATTAAGGTGTTGTCATCTGCATATCTGAGGCTATTGATATTTCTCCCGGCCATCTTGATTCTAGCTTCTGCTTCATCCAGTCCAGTATTTCATATGATATACTTTGCATATAAGTTAAATAAGCAAGGTGACAATATACAGCCTTGATGTACTCCTTTCCCAATTTGGAACCAGTCTGTTGTTCCATGTCCGGTTCTAACTGTTGCTTCTTGACCTGCATACAGGCTTCTCAGGAGGCAGGTAAGGTGGTCTGGTATTCTCATCTCTTTAAGAATTTTCCACAGTTAGTGGTGATCCACACAGTCAAAGGCTTTAGTGTAGTCAGTGAAGCAGAAGATGTTTTTCTGGAATTCTCTTGCTTTTTCTATGGTCCAACGGATGTTGGCTATTTGATCTCTGGTTCCTCTGCCTTCTCTAAATCCAGCTTGAACATCTGGAATTTCTTGGTTCACATACTGTCGAAGCCTAGCTTGAAGAATTTTGAGCAATACTTTGCTTGCATGTAAGATGAGTGCAATTGTGATGTAGTCTGAAACTTCTTTGGTATTGCCTTTCTTTGGAATTGGAGTGAAAATTGACCTTTTCTAGTCCTGCGGCCACTGCTGAGCTTTCCAAATTTGCTGGTATATTGAGAGCAGCAATTTAACAGTATCATCATTTAGGATTTGAAATAGCTCAATTGGAATTCCATCACCTCCACTAGCTTTGTTTGTAGTGATGCTTCCTAAGGCCTACTTGACTTTGTACTCCAGGATGTCTAACTCTAGGTGAGTGATCACACCATCCACTAAGATACTAAGATCCTTTTTGTATGTTTTTTCTGTGTGTTCTTGCCACCTTTTCTTAATATCTTCTTTGGTTAGATTCATACTGCTTCTGTTCTTTATAATGCACATCTTTGCATGTGTATTCCCTTGGTATCTCTAATTTTCTTGAAGAGATCTCTAGTCCTTCCCATTCTATTATTTTCCTCTATTTCTTTGCATTGATCACTCAAGAAGGCTTTGTTTATCTCTCCTTGCTATTTTTTGGAACTTTGCATTCAGATGGTTATATCTTTCTTTTTCTCTTTTTCCTTTCACTTCTTTTCTTTTCTCAGCTATTTGTAAGGCCTCCTCAGAAAACCATTTTGCTTTTTGAGTTTCTTTTTCTTGGGGATGGTTTTGATCACTGCCTGCTATACAATGGAACCAAACTATATCCATAGTTCTTTAGGCAGTCTATCAGATCTAATCCTTTAATCTATTTGTCATTTCCACTATATAGTTGTAAAGGATTTGATTTAGGTCATATCTGAATAGCGTAATGGTTATATAAAACATAAAATATCCACGTGGTGTGTAATAGGATCAGAATGCAAATAACCAGATCACCAGTGCAACTTTTGAGAGCAAAGAAAAATTTATGTTTACTCTATTTTGAATTTATCTTTTTGGGAATTTCTGGCCATTTAATTATCACCCCTGTTTGTGCACAGGAGAATGTCCAGCATTTTCTAGTTTATCCCTACTCCCACCTGAGTATAAGTGTGCGTGCATGCTCAGTTATTCTGTTGTGTGCAATTTGTGACCCCACATAGCCCACTGGTCCCCTCTGTCCATGGGATTTCCCAGGCAAGAATCCTGGAGCAGGCTGCTAGTTTCCTCCTCAGGGCTCCTTCCCAGCCTTGGGAGTGAGTCTGCCCCTCCTGCATGGGCATGCAGGTTCTCTGCCACTGAGCTCCCTGGGAGTCCGCCTGCATACTGTGTAGTTTTATGGTATGTTTGGCCCCCAAGCACCTAGCAAAGTCCCTGGCACAGCACAGGTGCCTCATTAATGGTTACTACACTGAACTAACTGGTTGTTAGGCCCAGAAAAACCACAGTCAAAAAGCTGAGATCTTGTCCTTCTCTAAATGTTAATATTAAACACAACATGAGTTCAAACTTGAATAAAAAAGTAATTAGACAGTGATGAGTGGGAGGAGGGAAAATAGGACAGCAGACTCTGAGAGCTAGTCTGACACATTTTAAAAAGTGAAAGAGATGAAAGCCCAGGCTTTCTTGAAATGTGTCAGAGGACTCCTAAGACAAGAGGTCTATTAAATTATCACTAGGAGCAGGTGAATCTTGAGCACACAAGATGGAGAAGAAAGAGGGGTAGGACAGGAGGGGCCTGTGGGAGCCTGGAATTGCCTATTCACAGTCTCCTCTTCCTTCCCTCCCATTCCAGACTCTACACATGGGCTGGGTAAAGGGGGTGTTCGGGTCAAAGAAGGAAGGAATAATTTCTTGCTTCTCCACCTTTCACTCCTCCAGGCCTACCCAAAGTTAAACTTACATGTTGGAACAAAAGAAGCTCTCTGACCACTAAGCTCTGACGCAGCACAGAATATGGTCCAAATACATCTGTTAGCCTTGGTCAGGAAAGGTTTCTGCTCTGAAGCCACACAAGCCCTTCAGCATATGTGGGTGTGCATGCAAGTGTATCTGTGCCTCTGTGTGTGAGTGTTTCTTGGTATGGGGGTGATCAGCTTTAACCTTAGGCTAGATTCACCATGCTAATAAATATTTTTAACTTCCAAGGGTCACTAGGTTCACACTGAAGTTTAATCACAGTACAAATAGAAATATGTGAATTTTTTGAGATCATATATTAGAAGGTAAAACAACTAGCCAACCAACCTAACACCAACAGTAACAACAAAATCTAGCTTCAGGTTTTAAACTTACTTTCAAGATTATGTTCATATTATAAAATGTTCTCAAAACACAATTGGTATTTTAAAATTGACACAATTTTATTTTATAGGCTATATACCAGATACCCTCTTGATCAAATGCCTTTTTCTTCTGTTACTTCTCCATTTTAAGACCTTTGCTCTTTCCTTTAAAGACTTCCAGAAGTCTGATTAAGCCAATTTGAAAACTCCATCAACTAGAGTTTACAGATGAGATCTCAAAGGCTTGCATGATTTGGAAAACTTTCATAAATATCTTTCAGAAATGTTCAGCTGCCTCAAGTTCACGTACAGCACTTGAAGATTTAGAGGAAAGGAAAGCTGAAGGTCTATACTGCTCTGTTCAACACAGAAGCCTCAGGTGACCATGAGTGCTTAGGTGAGCACAGAAAGTGCAGCTAAGGACATTTTAGTATGGTTGGAACAACTTGGATACAGGAATATACTTTAAAAATATGTGTGAAATCTAAGTACAGATCATGGTTTCAGCTGAAATTTAGACATCTGAATTGAGATATGCTCTGAGTGTAAAATACTGGATTCTGAACACTTCCTATGAAAAAAAGATATCATTAATATTATTGTATTATATTGACTAAATGAGAAAATGATAATAATTTGGATATACTGGGTTGAATAAAAGGTATTGTTAAAGTTGCTTTGCCTCTTGCCTCTTTCTTTTCACTTATTTAATGTGACTATCAGAAAATTCAAGATTACATATATGACTCACATTGTAATTTTCACTTGATAGTGCTGGTCCAAAGGGCAGTTTTGACTTAAATATAACTATTGTAGTTCATCCACCTGCCTTATCATATCTCTGGCAGTAAGCTTTAATATTTATTTGTCAAACATGTTTTTTGTGTTCAAATAGAAGTGCTTAAATCTTCAAAGGGAAATTGAGGTGAGGGGGGAAACGAACCAAAAGGGACAAAAGGCTATAGCAAATGAGCTTTCTTCTCCATGAACAAGCAAATGGAACCACTTCTTATTATAGTCACAAAATTTTGCTCTAATTCTTGAGTGAAATATACATATATACATGTGTGTGTGTGTGTGTGTGTATATATATATATATATATATATATATATGAGGGAAAAGAGAGAGAGAAAGAGGCATATTTTGAAGACAGGGTAGATTCAGTTCTAGACCACTTCGATAAAGAGAATATTGCTTTATTCACACAAGTTTTTCGATTTCCTAGTGCGTTAAAACATATTTATGCTATACTTCAGCCTATCGTGTGCCGTAGCAGTGTACCTAAGAAAAACAGTGTATTACTGCAGTCAATGGGGTCAAAAAGGGTCAGACATGACTTAGTGACTAAACAACAACAAATTGTTGTACAAAATTGTAAAGCACTATACCCCAATTTAAAAAATACATAGCTTAATTAAAAATATTTAGTACTAAAAAATGCTAACCATCATCTCAGCCTTCAGCAAGTCAGTCTTTCTACAATAGTAACGTCAGAGATCACTATTCACAGATCACCATAACAGATGTAATAACAAAGAAAAAGTTAGCAGTACTGCAAGAATTACCAAAATGTGGCATAGAGACGCAAATTGAGCAAATGGTGTTGGAAAAATCATGGCAATAGATTTGCTCGATACAGGATTACCACAAACCTTCAGTTTGTAAAAAAAAAAAAAAAATGCACTATCTATTTGTGAAGCATATAAAGTGAACTGCAATAAAACAAAGTATGTTTTTATGTATACATATATGGTCACTGATAGAATCACAGAAAAGTGGAAGTTACAACAAGGTGGAAAGTGGAAAAGAAATTTCCTCCTCACCAATGTTCCATGACACTGTATGGGGGAAAAAACGGGATTGGGAGAGGGGTGCTTTAAGAATGGTATTGTCAATAGAACTTTGACCTTATAGGAAACACATTTACAACAATACAGTGACTATAAAATGTCAAGAATTGAGGATGGGAAACGGGGAGTTAGTGAAGAACGCAATTCATGACATTTCCAAATCAGAGAATTTTCTTTGGATATTTTCACTTTTTTCTTTCCAGAAGGTTTATCCCAGCTCAGAGTTGAGCTGCTTCTGCACCTTAAAATTGCTTTCCTTGAAATCTCTAACACCAGCTCTGCAGATCAGTACTGGATACAATGTCCATGACTCTGGCACCCTGGATTCTCTGTGTGCCACTGCCGCTTAGATGGCAGCTGCACCTCCAAACATCTCGAGTGCTTAATCCTATCAGTAGCTCCATTATCCACACCATCACCATGTAGAAACCTTAGACCTTCTCAACTTCCTCCTTACCTCCCTAGCACCCACTCAGTCAATCATCACCATGCCCAGAATCTCTCGACTCTGTCCTCTCTCTTCATGCCCACTCACCATCTCTGCACTAGACCCAAGACTTCATAAATCATCTCTCAGTTTTCAGAATTACCCATTTGGACCCATTCTTCAAAACCTTTCAATAAAGTATCTGGGTAAAATTAAAATCCAACAGCATCATTTCCCATTTAAATACATTCAAGGACTACTAATCATCTATAGAATTCAGGGGCTTCCTTTTGGCTGGCCCACAAAGCCCTTGGTACCTGGCACCTACTCTCCAACCTCTAAACGTCATGATTTGTTACCTTTTGACTCATAATTAATGTTTACATATCAACTGTTTTTGATTCCCTGCAGATCCTATGGTATTTTATGACTTTCTGTCTTTGCTTATACTTGTCCCTCCATCTGAAACACCTTTTCCATTTATCTTAGTGTTGCTTATCCTTCAAGATGCTATTCAGTTATAACCTGTCACAGGAGTTCCTCCCCAAATCCCAGGTTGAGCTGTGGCCACTCCTCTGTCTAATGGCACAGGGGACATGTTTCTAGTTTAATATTTCCATTTGTTATATGGAAATCATTAAAAGTATCTGCTAAGTGTCTGTCTCTTCTTCTAGACTTTAAGTCCCATTAAAGTAGGGACCAAAACTCAAGTATCTTTATAGTCTCACTGTTAGCATCAGCTGACTTTCAGTAAATAATTATTAGAATGACTTGAGCAAGAGAAGGTGTCTAAAGGTATTGGGGTTGAAAGACTCTACACCTGTAAACTCAGAGTTCATATTTCTGGTGGTCTCACCATTGAGCAAGGAGGTGAAATTGCAGGAAAGTAATAACATAGTAGCAGAATGAGAGTGAGGGAAGAAGGCAGCCACAAGCTCTGGACATAAAAATGTTCTAGAGGGAAGGACTTATACAATCAGTGAATACATGGAGTACTCTCACTGGTAGGCTGGAGTCTGGACCCTTATGTGCCTGTCCTCCAGGAATCATGTGGCCTTGTTAGAAAATTGTCCATCTCTGGACCTTTCATTCTACCTTTACAAGTTATATTATCATCTTTCACCCATATAAAACAATTGTGGATTCAGGGAGTATAATTTTCCAAAGTACAAACAAGTTTGATTATGTTTATGATTAAAGCAAGGCCTAGTGGGTTTAAGAGCCAGCCCACATCAACTCTCAGGATGAAGAACAGAGTGAAAAGCAATGTCCAAATGACTTACCCAATAGTTGTTTCAAGAAAGTTTTCAGATTACTTTTCCAATTAGCAACCAACACCTAGTGGTCCTCAGTGTGATAGCTATCCATTTCCAATCCAGCAAGATCAGTGGGACCTGGAAGATTGGATTGGCACCCTTAATCTCTTGCTCAGCACCAAGTATTTGCCTAGATGAGTGACTAATGGAGCGGTTGGCTTTCTTTTATGTTCAGTTACACGTACTAGGCAGTGTGTGCTTGGAGTGTTAAAGCATGATGACTGACATTTCATCTCCCACTTTATTGATACCATTTTAATGTTATCTAAGGGATGAAAACTCAGTAAGTCCCCATAATGAAGAACTCCTGTCCAGAGGGAAGCCAGTGGAAAGGGGAGTTTCCTCTCACAGTCTCTTCTCCTGTGTTTGCCTTTGGCTTTATTACAGTAGCAAACCAATCATCTTAAGAACTGATCTGTGGCTTGAAATTTTCCAAGCCAGATGTGGAACTGAATATGCAGATTAACAATGGGAAAGCATATTTGAAAAGCTTTCAAGCCCATTTGATCTTGCATAGGTTTCTCATGCACTCTGTTAGCCCAAAGTTTATGAAGGAGTCTGTGTTCTTGGACCGTGGTGCCTGGAGGCTGGTGGTCAGGCAGGTATTTCCACACCAAGACAGTGAGACAACTGTAGCCCTGGAAAACGCACCCAGCAGCCTCTCCCTCCTCTTCCCACACTTCTGGGCAGAGAGTTGGCCTCAGGAAAGTATAGTGTGAGTGGGGGCAGCAGGAAGAGGTAGGCAGAGGAGCAGTGACAGCAGAAAAAGCAACAAGGTCAACACTAATAGCAGAGTAGCAGGAGGGAGGTGATGAGCTGGTAAGAGAGGCCAGTCTGACAACCCTGAATTATGCTGTCAAAGGCTAAACCAAGTAGTCTTACTTCCTTTTCAACTGTGGGAAAGGGTGATTATGACTGAGCCTGGTTTCCCACATCATTCTCTAGTGATCAGACCTCTCCAAATGTTAAGCAGCTGAGAGACGACATTGTAGGCAAGACCAGCCGCTGAGTCCAGATGGAAAGGGCCTGGTAAAGGTAAAATGATGTGTTGCCCATGCAATGCTACATATATCTAAAAATTAACCTTTCTTTGTACCATGACATGCATTATGAGTTTTCCGCTCAACTTCTTATATTAACAGAGTCGTTCCTGTACATGACATTTCAAGCGTGAATAGCAGGAGTGCACACTCGTGTACCAAATGCCTACTGCATGAAGGGACCAGCTGTTGGTCCCGGCCATCTGCTAGCCCAGATGGATTCTCTATAGGAAATGAACACCTTGTATAACACACAATGTGGCCTCTTCTGAGCCTCAAATGGACTGGTGTTGTTAAGTCCTCTCAAGGAAAATGTCAGTGGCCAGATTCTGTTCTGTTCAAGCACAGAACTTTTACTACTTGGTAAAGGCAGGTTACTACAGACAATGACAAGGACACCAGGGCTGCATTTCCTTGTCGTCTCCTAACATTTGTAGAACGAGTCATTGGGTGCCCTGCGGTTGTCCTCATGCACTGCTCATCACTGTGATGGTGCTCGTGTTGAGGTCAGTGTTACTGCTGGAAGCTCATCACCGGTCATCTCCCCTATCTGCTCACCGACTCTATCACCACTGACTTTGATGTCCTGTTCTCAGCCCTGGGCCTTTGCAATTGTACTTTCCCATTCTTGTCCTTGAGGGGCTATCTCCCTCAGGTTCAGTTTCTGCTTGAACATCACCACCCTAAAAAGACTTTCCCTGACCATCTCATCAATCCAATCTTCTTCCTCCAATCCACTCCCCTCCATCTCCACACATTCTAATACCCTAACCCTGTCTAATCTCCCTTAATCACTTTTAAATATCTTAAAACTATATGATGCTTATTTAGTCATTTTGATATGTCTGTCTCTGTCTGCAACTAAAATGTAGGATCAGTAGAGGCATGGACCTTTTCTCTCTTCTTTACTGATGTCTGGTGCCAAGACAGTGCTTGATACATGGTGGAGGGGGCAGGCAACAAATATTGGTTAACTGAACGAATGAGTGGATGATGAGAAGAAAATGCATAGTTAACTGGCTTGTTCTCCACCATTCCATTAGGCAGAGAGGGGGATGTGACTGAAGCCAGGTCTTTGGATTTCAAATTCCACGCTATTTCCTGTACACAAGGTTGCCTCTATTACAAAATTTACATTTGGCTTCAATGTTTATTAAAGGGGAAAATAAACTAATCTACATAGGAATCCTAAGGCCATTGTCACCACTCTTATAATTTGGAAACACTCTGATGAATTATTATCAGGCATTTTATTTTTAACCCTCCTGAGGAGCCTGGTAGGCTGCGGTCCATGGGGTCGCAAAGAGTCAGACACGACTGAGCAAATTCCCTTTCACTTTTCACTTTCATATTGGATAAGGAAATGGCAACCCACTCCAGTGTTCTTGCCTGGAGAATCCCAGGGATGGGGGAGCCTGGTGGGCTGCTGTCTATGGGGTCACACAGAGTAGGACACGACTGAAGTGACATAGCAGCAGCAGCAGCAAAGCTAAACGCAGTACTTTCCCTAAGAGAATGCAAAGCTATACATCCAAGACAGTAGTTTGTAGAAGAGTGGGAGCAAAGAAGCCTCAATGAATTTGAGATGTTTCCAATTAGCTCCCCAAAATGAGTGATACAACAGGACTCCCAGAGGTTGCATACTGATTTCAAGTAAACAAATTACAATGCTAATTACACTATGCTGTTCAAATGGTCACCTTACATATAAGTGATAGAAACTTTCCTGAATCCCTGTGTCCTCAGATGGAAAAATCTCTCCCTTTGAGATCTGTGGCACTTCCTTTATACCATTTGTAAGACTCCCATCATAAGATCTACACATGTAAAAGATTACACATATTCTAAAAACTTTATTATGTACTTAAATACATATTAAGCCTTTATATCCTTATCAAGTATTTTTCAGATATAGAAGTGATATATGGTCATCATATAAAATTTGGAAAATAAAACTCCTAAATGAGAAAATTATCTGTATTTTACAGATGAACTGTGGAATCATTGAGCCAAGTTCAATGAAGAAAAATTCTGCTCAAATTGTATTTGATATTTCTTTTCATGTTTATACTTCATGAAGCTCACAAATTGTGCATAACTGTCATTTTTATAATAATCAGTTTTCAATTATAAAGCATGATACATACTTCCATTTGATTATTTGTAAATTGTTTATGTATTTGTTTATGTCTCTGCTGGGTCTTCCTCGCTGCCCTGGCTTTTCTCCAGTTGCGGCAAGGAGGGCTACTCTTTGTCGTGGTGCGCGGGCTTCTCATCGTGGGGGCTTCTCGCTGTGGAGCACAGGCTCTAGAGAACACAGGCTCCAGTTACTGTCCATGGGCTCCGTAGCTGTGGCTTCTAGGCTCTGGAGCACAGGCTCAATAGTTGTGGGGCACGGACTTAGCTGTTCTGTGACATGTGGGATCTTCTGGACCAGGGATAGAACCCGTGTTGCCTGCATTGACAGGCAGATTCTTTACCACTGAGCCACCAGAGAAACCCCCATTTATTTAGTTTGAAACACATAATCTCAGTATATATAGATGCATTATAGATACATATTATACCTACATTATACACACAGAAATTTTCAAACATAAGTAGGACTTAAAGAAGAAAAATTCAAAACTTTACTGAAATATATAAATATGACTGCATATCTGAATAATATATTTATTGAATATATAGAAATATATGCATATATATTTTGAATAATATATGGATCACCTTGCATATTTTTTACAATGTTTTTTGAAATTGAAAACAAATTTTAATAGCTCCATTAAATTGTATCATGTGATTGTTACATATATTATTTATTGTCATACTGTTGGTTATTTAAGTAGGTTCCAAGGTTTTACTCTAAGCAATGTTGAAATGAACATCCTAATGCACAGATCACTGTATACCTCACTGACTATTTTCCCTGGGTTTTCAGTAGTGGATTTGTAAGATTGAAATCTATGAACTTCTCAAAGAATCTTGATAGTATAGTGCCAAATATTTTTTCTATAAAGGTTGAATTAATTTACATGCCTTTGATATCTCAATTTAGTTTATGATTACTCTGTTCTAGTATTTGCTAAATTTGTATGCAAACATGGTATCTCTGGTTTTAGTTCACAATTCTTTGAGTGATGAGGTTGATATTTGGGAAAAAAGTTCCTGAAATCTGACCTAATTCCAGGTTGTTTTAGGGAAATAGTAAATGGTGGATTGAGAACTATTTAATAATTACTTTTGTGGGGCTCATTTGGAGCACATGCTGATTTCTGTGGTGTAAGTACTTCTACCATAGCATATTTCAAGCTGCCGGCAGGATAAGATTCAACATGGAGCTGGGAAGAGGTATATTCAGTGGGTCCTAACAAGTGGGGACTTCCCTGGTGGCTCAGAACGTAAAGAATCTGCCTGCAGTGTAGGAGACCCGCATTTGATCCCTGGGTGGAGAAGATCCGCTAGAGAAGAGAATGGCAACCCATTCCCGTATTCTTGCCTGGAGAATCTCACGGACAGAGGAGCCTGGTGGGCTACAGTCCACTGTGGTCACAAAGAGTCAGACACGACTGAGCAAGTAACACAGAAAGCGGGGATGAGCTGGTGCACATCACTGGAGTGTGGTTTTATGTTTAAATAATGTTTGGAGCTGTGGTCAGGTTTGGGTTCCCAGTCTCAATGTGTTACCAACTTTGTGATCTTGGGTATGCATATCATACACAGGGTTTTATTTGCAGATGTAATAATTCAAGTATTTAACATAGTTTCTAGCCCAATGTAAGAAACACATAATAGCTATTATTATTATTTTTATATATAGCTCTAGTAATGTTTGTTTTTTCTTTTGTTGAATCATCTGTTCCTATTCCTTGACCATTTATCTCGCAGGTTATCATTGTTTTTCTTATTGACTTACCAACATTTTATGTATTATAGAATATCAACCAATTTACATATTAACCAATATGTGGATATTAGCCATTAGGAGTATTTTTGAATTCTTTTAAAATTTTTGCTTCTTAATGGAATATATGCTTTTAGACAATTAGAAATTAAAAATAACTGTTTAGATATGTTTGTGATTACTTCTATTGTATTTATTCTTAGAAAACATCTTATATCACATAATCACACATGCCATTTATATATATTTTAAAAAATTCTCCTCTAGGTACTTTTCTGATTTTACTTAGTACATTTAGCTGTTTAAATCTCTTAGAATTTTTTTGGTATATGATATGGGTGAGAAACTAATATTTAAGTATATAACCTGCTAGGTGTGTATGTACTGGGAACGATGTACTATGAACTTCTCTCTCATTACTTCACTTCCCTCATTTGTAATTAAAGATGATAGTATGGCCAACTTCATAATATGTTAGAGAACTATTCTAAGTCCTAACATGTAAAGCACAGAGAGCACTGTGTGATGCATTGTGAGTGCCAGATGGGGTTAGCTGTCTCCTTTTCCTCATCACTGTCATCGTTATTATTATCCGCATCACCATCTTCTGTTTTATCTGTCCCATCCTTTCCTTATTGATTTTTTTTCTCTTAAAGAAGATACTTTACTAGCAAAGCAAAACAAATAAGATGCTACCACTGCCAACAAATAAATTCTGACACACTTCTATTTGGGACCTGAGCCCAGCTTTTACAACTGAAAACACAGCTGTGAGGGGCAGCTGTGGGATTCAGTTGTCTCCTACAGGCAAGCTGTTGGAGAGGCAGTCTTGAGACTGCTTTCACCTTGCAATTCCTTATACACAGAAATAAGCTGCTCCATGACCCTGTCCTTCCCAAGTCTACCCCTGAAGCTCAAGCTTTGGACTTGTTTGTCCTGGACACTGTATGGATGATTCTACAAAGAACAAATAGAACAGAAGGGTCATAGTCTGGTCCTGTTCAGAAACCTGAAACTTCTCTGGGAAATTTATTCTAAATAGAGAGAGAGGCCATTCACTGCCTAACAGACACCTAAGTACTGATTGTCAGGACCAAGCTAAGCTGTGACAGAAAGACTTCTGCCTCTGCCTCAAGTTTTCCATCTGCAAACTGGAAACTAAGTATGCTGCTCCTCACTTCAATACAATTTATTGGAGGGGCATTTAGTGAGTTTTTACTGTGAATAAATGAATATCTTGTATGATTATTTGCACTAAGGTAGACATGGCTGATCTAAAATTTTGGCTCAAAGTTCAAAGAGCCAAAGACTCTTCGACAAGACTATTGTTTGTCCACTGCACAATTAAGAAGCGGATGATGGGGGGGGGGATGGTTCAGCAAAGATTAAGGCAAAGGGACAATAGCAATAAAGCCTGGCTCTGCTTAGAACAGTTATACATATGTGCTCAGGCTACAGACCACGGGGTTTCCCAGGAAAGAATACTTGGAGTGGGTTGCCATTTCCTTCTCTGGGGGATCTTCCTGACCCAGGGATTGAACCAATGTGTCCTGAATATCCTGCACTGGCAGGCAGATTCTTTATTTCTGTGCCACCTGGGAAGCCCAGAACAGTGGTATATCATCCCCCAAACAATTTCCTGGTTTTATACAGTGAACTTTTCATCACAATGTGACACGTTACTATATCAATGAGATTGTGTGTGTGTGTGTGTGTGTGTGTGTGTACTTCCCACTACACAACTTTGAACAATTCATCAAACTTGGTGGCCATAATCTGTTGAATATTGCTTTAATTAATCATTTTATTTCCCTCTTTATAGTCCTTTAGTCAATTGGGAATCAGTGGGTTGCTCCTCCTTCCAGGGAAGATTTTCTAGGAGCACTTGCTTTATTACTGGGTTAGTGGACATATAAGCAGAAGAGAAGCCTTCACAGGGAGGTGTGGCCCCTACTCTGGGAAGTGTAGGGGGCTCCTATAATGTGGCCCAATTTTAACTTTTCTGAGAAAGTTTTTATTTCATTCACTTTGGAAGGATATTTCTCAAGATATAGAATTCGAGGCCGGTGGGTTTTTTCCCAACACTTTAAGTATCTTACACTATTGTTTTCTGGCTTACAGGCTGAGTAGAGGTAGATGTAATTCTTACCTTTGCTCTTTGACAGGTGTGTCTTTTCCCCTCTCTGGCTTCTTTCAATATTTTCTTCTAGCTTTAATTTGTTTCAATTTGAAAATGAGATGCCTAGATGTAGTGGGGTTTTTGTTTTGTTTTGTTTGGAGCATTTATCCTGTTTAGGGTTCTATGAGTTTTTTGCAGCTGTGGTTTGGTGTCTGACATGAATTTGGGAAAATTCTCAAAAAATAAGATACAAGCATGGTTCTGAAGCAGCTAACAAAATTTGTCTCCACTTAAATTTCAAAAATATTTTTTAGTTATTTTGAGTATTTGGTTTCACTTTCAGGTGAAATTAGAATAATCTTATATTAAAAAAAGAACACACTGTTTGAATTTTAAATGAAATATTAACTTGTGGAGATTGAAAATAATATAGTATTCATCTTGGAAAAAAGTGTGTGTGTGTGTGTGTGTGTATACATAACCAATTAATGTTTTATCATGTGTGTAAATACATATACTAATTAATAGAAATATATATAAAAAGATATTAAAGGACTATATATATAAAGAATATGTACCTATGAGTATGTACATATTTATATGCAAATTTGTGTGCTTTCTCCATCTCTAGACTGCAAGTTCCTTGAAAACATAAACTCTATTTCTTTTGTAATGTGTTGGCCCTGGCCAAGTGCCTTTTACATTTTGAGCAAAGGAATCTAGGTTCACTTTTCACATGGAGGGAACAGGTTAGACAATGCCTCCCATACTCTTTCCAAGAAATGGATGGAAAATAATTACACCTGAAATTTAAGTTTTTCTTTTCTCCTTTATATCCAGATTTGAAGGGATGCTACTGATGAGGTGGGGGTAGAATATAAGGGAAATGGTATAGGACATCTTTTGTCTCACGCACACAAAGACAGCAGAGTCTACAAACTAAGAATTATGCCTCAATATCTTAAGAAAAATTTCTTTATCCTTGGTACATGATAGAATTCTTGTTCACCAGGAAGGGAAATAAAGAAATGGGGAAATCAGTAATTTAACTGTGGGCAGATAGTTGCTCATTGCAACTAGGGGGATAACAAACAAATGATGAAATTCTCTAATTGATTTGCTTAATGTGAGAGCTTTAAACTCAGTCTCTGGCTATGAGTTAAGGTGAAGAATAAATTACACAATTGTTCAATGGATATGATCAATGTAAGCTATGCAGAGTACATCACGCGAAATGTCGGGCTGGGTGAAGCACAAGCTGGAATCAAGATTGCTGGGAGAAATATCAATAACCTCAGATATGCAGATGACACCACCCTTATGGCAGAAAGTGAAGAAGAACTAAAGGGCCTTTTGATGAAAGTGAAAGAAGAGAAGGGTGGAAAAGTTGGTTTAAAACTCAACATTCAAAAAACGAAGATCATGGCATCTGGTCCCATCACTTCATGGCAAATAGATGGGGAAACAATGGAAACAGTGACAGACTTTATTTTCTTGGGCTCCAAAATCAATGCAGATGGTGACTGTAGCCATGAAATTAAAAGACATTTACT
The DNA here is from genome assembly GCF_014754425.2 of Oryx dammah. NCBI lineage: Eukaryota > Metazoa > Chordata > Mammalia > Artiodactyla > Bovidae > Oryx > Oryx dammah. The sequence continues at coordinate 59,394,664 of NW_024070204.1, read as the reverse complement.
CCTTGGAAGAAAAGTTATGACCAACCTAGACAGCATATTAAAAAGCAGAGATATTAAGGTCCATCTAATCAAAGCTATGGTTTTTCCAGTAGTCATGTATGGATGTGAGAACTGAACCATAAAGAAAGCTAAGCATTGAAGAATTGATGCTTTTGAACTGTGGTGTTGGAGAAGACTTTTGAGAGTCCCTTGGACTACAAGGAGATCAAACCAGTCAATCCTAAAGGAAAACAGTCCTGAATATTCATCGGAAGGACCGATGCGGAAGCTGAAACTCCAATACTTTGGTCACCTGATGTGAAGAATTGACCCACTGGAAAAGACCCTGATGCTGGGAAAGATTGAAGGCAGGAGGAGTAGGAGATGACAAAGGATGAGATGGTTGGATGACATCACCGACTTGATGGATATGAGTTTGAGCATGCTCTAGGAGTTGGTGATAGACAGGGAAGCCTGGAGTGCTGCAGTCCATGGAATCACATTCAGACTTGACTGAGCGACTGACTGAACTGAGACTATGCATATGGATAATCCAGTCCAAAGAATTCTTTTCAATAGCAGTGATTTTTAAATTACGTAGAAAATTTGACACTTTAATAATTTTTCCTGATTATAATCTTAATTCTATTTTTAAGTTTATAACTTTATAAAATATAGTCTTTAAACCCTAATTATGTTTTATGATATGTAAATAATAATATAGATTAGCTATAATTATTGAAATTATATTATTTCTATATACAAATTGAAGACTTTTATTGTCACTTTAAAAACATGAATGTTTTAATTAAAAATATAATTAGAAAAATAAATATAAAATGAGGTAACTATATATATGCATGCAAATGAGCCATATGTTTGTCTACTCATGAATAGACAAATATGTTTATATCAAAAATTGTGTTCATTTAAATTTTCTCAGGTACATTAATTATATAAACATTTCTGGGAAGAAGATATAAAAATATGAATATAAGGTGACATTGAATGCTTTTCTTATTTTAATTTTATTTTTACTTATAGTAAGAACTCATCACAATTTATCATCTTAACCATTTCTAAATGTACAGTTCAGTAGTGGTAAGTATATTCAAATTGTTGTACAGCCAATTTTCAGAATATTTTATCTTGTAAAACTGAAGTGCCATACCCATTAAGTAACAGCTTCCCATTTTCCCTTGCCTACAGCTTCTGGCAGCCACCATTCTATGTTCTCTTTCTATGAATCTGACTACTCTAACATTTTGTACATTGCAGGTATGCAGTATTTGTTATTTTGTAATTGGCTTATATCACAGCATAATGTCCTTAATATTCATCTATGTTGGAGCATATGCCAAAATTGCCTTACTTTTTAATGATAAATCATATTCCACTGTAAATATATACCACATTCCATTTATCCATTTATCTGTCCATAAGTACCTGGAGTGCTTCTACCTCTTGGCTATTGTGAAGTGCTGCTATAAACACAAGTGTACAGGTATCGCTTTGAGATCTGGCTTTCTAATTCCTTTGGATATATCCCCAGAAGTGAAATAACTGAGTCATATGACAATTCAATCTTTAATTTTTTGAGGAACCACCATACTGTTTCCCAAAGCAGCTATACAATTTTACAGTTCTACTAGCAATACACAAGTGTTCCAATGTTCCATTCTCACCAGCACTTGCTGCCTTCTGGTTGGTTTGTTCTATGTAATAGCCATCCTACTGAGTGTGAGCTAGGATCTCATGGTGGCTTTGATTTAGATTACCTTAATGATTAGTCATGAATATTTTTTTCATGTGCTTATTGGCCATTTGTATATCTTCACTGCAGAAATATCTATACCAGTCCTTTGTCCATTTTCTACCCAGATTGTTTTATTGTTGTTGTTGAATTATAGGAGGTTTTTCTATATTCTGGATATTAACACCTTATTAGTTAAATAATTTGCAAATATCTGCCATTTTCTAGGTTGCCTTTTTGTCCTGTTGATTGTGCATAGATGCACAGATGTCTTTAATTTTGGTGTAGTCCAATTTGTGCTTTTACTTTTGTTGCCTGTGCTTTTTGTGTCATATCCAAGAAATTCTTGCTAAATCCAATGTCATGAAGATGCTCCCCTATGTTTTCTTCCAAAGAGCTTTATATATTAAGTTTGAGTTATTTTTGTATATGGGGTAAGTTATGTGTACAACTTCATTCTTGGGCTTCCCTGGTGGCTCAGATAGTAAAGAATCTGCCTGCAATACAGAGACCTGGGTTCAATCACTGGGTCAAGAAGATTCCCCTGGAGAAAAGAATGGCTACCCACTCTGGTATTCTTGCCTGGAGAATCCCATGGACAGAGGAGCCTGATGGGCGACAGTTCATGGGGTCGCAAAGAGTCAGACAGGAGTGAATGACTAACATCTTCACTTTTCATGCAATTTCCCAGCATCATTTGTTGAAGAGAGACTGCCCTTTCCTCCACTGGATGGCCTTAACACCCTTGTTAAAGATCATTTGGCCATACATGTGACGACTTATTTCCAGGCCCTCTATCTATTCCATTAGTCTAAATGTCTGCCTTTATATCAGTACCACAGTAGATTGATTACTATAGCTTTGTGATAAGTTTTGAAATCAAGAGTCTGAAAGTTTCAATTTTGTTCTTTTTCAAGGTTGTTTTGGTAATGCTTTTCCTTTAAGCTTCTTATTTGTCACTCTATTTCTTTTTTTTTTTTTTTTTGATTTTTATTTAAATTTATTTATTTTAATTGGAGGCTAATTACTTTACAACATTGTATTGGTTTTGCCATACATCAACATGAATCCGCCATGGGTGTACACGTGTTCCCAGTCCTGAACCCCCTTCCCACCTCTCTCCCTGTACCATCCCTCTGGGTCATCCCAATGCACCAGCCCCAAGCATCCTGTATCCTGCATCAAACCTGGACTGGCAATTCATTTCTTAGATGATATTATACATGTTTCAATGCCATTCTCCCAAATCATCCCACCCTCTCCCTCTCCCACAGAGTCCAAAAGACTGTTCTATACATCTGTGTCTCTTTTGCTGTCCCGCATACAGGGTTATCATTGCCATCTTTCTAAATTCCATATATATGCGTTAGTATACTGTATTGGTGTTTTTCTTTCTGCCTTACTTCACTCTGTATAATAGGTTCCAGTTTCATCCACCTCATTAGAACTGATTCAAATGTATTCTTTTTAGTGGCTGAGTGATACTCCATTGTGTATATGTACCACAGCTTTCTTATCCATTTGTCTGCTGATGGACATCTAGGTTGCTTCCATGTCCTGGCTATTATAAACAGTGCTCCAGTGAACATTGGGGTACACATGTCTCTTTCAATTCTGGTTTCCTCGGTGTGTATGCCCAGCAGTGGCATTGCTGGGTCATATGGCAGTTCTATTTCCAGTTTTCTAAGGAATCTCCACACTCTTCTCCATAGTGGCTGTACTAGTTTGCATTCCCACCAACAGTATAAGAGGGTTCCCTTTTCTCCACACCCTCTCCAGCATTTATTGCTTGTAGACTTTTGGATCGCAGCTATTCTGACTGGCGTGAAATGGTACCTCATTGTGGTAAATTTCCTTTTCTTATATAGTTTCTTATATTTTCCCTTCCTTTTATAGTTTTTATATTACTGCATCCTTCACACCTGGAAGAAATATGGACCAAGACAGCCTAATTGAGTGACCCAAAAGTAGTTGTCTAAAGCAGGCAAGCCTTAACAGCATGTGGAATAAACCTCTAAAATCTTTCTAAGGAAGGAAGTGTAGGGCTAGACTAGACACTTGAAGCAGGAGTTATAAACCTATGTACCTGCCCTATCTGAGGTTCTCATTAGTCATCCAATTTTGAGCAAGCCACTTCACCTCTTTAGACATCAGTTTTCTCAAGAATCAAACTGAGAGGGGTGCTGGCTTCAACAGCACATATGCTAAAATTGAAAGGATGCAGAGAAGATTAGCATGGCCCCTGTGCAAGGATGACACGCAAATTCATGAAGTGTTCCATACTTCTGATGACCCTAGAGTCTGTTATACAGAATGAAGTAAGTCAGAAAGAGGAAAAACAACTTACAGATACTAACACATATGTATGAAATCTAGAAAGATGGTACTGATGTTCCTATTTGCAGAGCAGCAATGGAGACACAGACATTGTGAACAAACTTACAGACAAGGCTGGCGGCAGGGGGGAGGAAGGAGAGGGTGGGATGTATGAAAGGGTAGCATGGAAACATACACTACCATATGTAAAATACATAGCCAATGGGAATTCGTTATATGGTTCAGAGAACTCAAACCAAGGCTCAGCAACAACGTAGAGGGGTGGGATGGGGAGGGACGTGGGAGGGATGTTCAAGTGGGAGGTGACATGGGTAAACGTATGGCTGATTCATGTTGATGTTTGGTAGAAACCAGCACAATAGTGGGAGAAGGCAACGGCACCCCACTCCAGTGTTCTTGCCTGGAGAATCCCAGGGACGAGGGAGCCTGGTGGGCTGCCGTCTCTGGGGTCACAGAGAGTCGGACACGACTGAAGTGACTTAGCAGCAGCAGCACAATAGTGTAAGGCAATTATCCTTCAATTAAAAATTAATAATTTTTTTAAAAAGGAGGGGGAAGTTTTCTAAACTCTAGAAGTCTACCATTCCATAGGAAGATCAGATATAGGAACTGAATCTTAGTTCAGGCAATACAAACCCTTAGGAGCTGGCAGTCTGTTTTTGTCCTCTCTCTGTTCTTTTTTCTTTTCAGTTATATTTCCTTTCTGAGTCTCCATTACTTTCCTTTCCTTTCTGGAAAATTCTTTTTCCTTAATTTTGTCACTGTTGTTTCAACTTTCTCAATTTTAACTTTAAAAATTTTCACTCTATTTTCAGAAAAGGAAAAAAAGTACTGATGTTCTAATCCTCATCCAACTAAATGCCATGCCATATTCAATCCATTCTTAGGGAAAGTTCAATTAATTATAGAGATAGCATCCAAAGAGGCTGAGGGGATGAACATCTACATAGGAAAGAACTGGGTAGATACATTCCTCTGTTCTCTACTTCTTGTCCCCATTTCTGAAATCTACCATTGAGGATATGGAGAACAGTGAAAGGTAGGATATTCAAGCCCCCTTGGGCTTCCCTGGTAGCTCAGTTGGTAAAGAACCTGCCCGCAATGGGCAGGAGATCATGGTTTGATTCCTGGGCCAGGAAGATCTGCTGGAGAAGGGACAGGCTATCCACCCCAGTTGGTAAAGAACCTGCCCGCAATGGGCAGGAGATCATGGTTTGATTCCTGGGCCAGGAAGATCTGCTGGAGAAGGGACAGGCTATCCACCCCAGTATTCTTGGGCTTCCCTGGTTGCTCAGCTGGTAAAGAATCAGCCTGCAATGGGGAGACCTGGGTTCAATCTCAGGGTTGGGAAGATCCCCTGGAGAAGGGAACCGCTACCCACTTCAGTATTCTGGCCTGAGGAATTCCATGGAATGTGTAGTCCATGGCGTTGCACAGAGACGTGACTGAGTGACTTTCACTTTCAATTCTCCTTATTTCTCCCCTCAGAGTATTAACTGATCCTTTCTATCTCCTTTGTTGTTTTCTCAAATCTCTGACGTGGTCCTCCTAACTTAAATGACTCCACTTAGCTCAAGCTGGTCCCTTTCACTTCATCTTCTCTGTCATCCACCTTGCACATCACTGCCAGGCTAATCATAAAACTGTACCTAGAGTTGTCATTTGCTCAAAAATCTACAGTGGCTTCCTGTTATCTTTGGCCTTAGTTATAAATTCTCCTGTTTGGATTTCCAGGCCATTCATCATCTCAGAGTACATTATTTCCCAGCCCTCCCCAACAGGTTTTTAACAGCTCACTTCCTTTCATGCACGCTGCTCTTATTCCCAACCCTTTGCCATTGCCCACGCTATTTTTTCATTTGTAAGAATGTCTCTCCTCACCCGTCTACTGAGCAATTTTTGTCTCCTACATAAAGCTTACTTCAATTACTTTAGATAACATAGACTTTCCTCCTAATTTCTTGAAGCCTATAAAATCAACTCTATACAGTTCAGTATTTGATTTTTTAGTATTTGTGTTTTGTTTTCCAAGCTAGATTACAAACTCTTTTAGGAATGTGAACTTAAATTTTCCAATTTATAACACCATGTGCAAATGAAAGATTCCATGATTATTTTTAGAACCAAAATGTTTCAATGTGTTCCCTGACCTATGTATTCAAGCCCCTGGAATTAATTGAGCACACAGAAGTATATCATGTCATATGCAGCATACCATGGCTCTGAAAAATTATTCTTAGTATCGACAGGAGACATAGAGTCCCAGTTCGGCCTCAGTTATGTCTGACTCTTTGCAACCCCATGGACGGCAGCATGCCAGGCTTCCCTGTCCATCACCGACTCCTAGAGCTTGCTCAAACTCATGTCTATCGAGTCAGTGGTGCCATCCAACCATCTTATCCTCTGTCATCTCCTACTCCTCCTGCCTTCAATCTTTCCCAGCATCAGGGTCTTTTCTAATGAGTCAGTTCTTAACATCAGTTGCCCAAAGTATTGGAGTTTCAGCTTCAGCATCGGTCCTTCCAGTGAATATTCAGGACTGATTTCCTTTAGGATGGACTGGTTGGATCTCCTTGCAGTCCAAGGGACTCTCAAGAGTCTCCTCCAATACCACAGTTCAAAAGCATCAATTCTTCAATGCTCAGCTTTCTTTATAGTCCAACTCTCACATCCATACATAACTGGAAAAACCATAGCTTTGACTAGATAGACTTTTGTTGGCAAAGTAATGTTTCTGCTTTTTAATATGCTGTCTAGGTTGGTCATAGCTTTTCTTCCAAGGAGCAAGTGTTTTTCAATTTCATGGCTGCAGTCATACACTACAGTGATTTTGGAGCCCCCCAAAATAAAATCTGTCACTGTTTACATTATTTCCCCATCTATTTGCCATGAAGTAATGGGACTGGATACCATGGTCTTTGTTTTCTGAATGTTGAGTTTTAAGTCAGCTTTTTCACTCTCCTCTTTCACTTTCATTAAGAGGCTCTTTAGCTCCTCTTTGCTTTCTGCCATTAGGGTGGTGTCATCTGTATATCTGAGATTATTGATATTTCTCCCAGCAATCTTGATTCCAGCTTCTGCTTTACCCAGTCTGGCCTTTTGCGTGATGTACTCTGCATATAAGTTAAGTAAGCAAGGTGACAACATACAGCCTTGACGTACTCCTTTCCCAATTTGGAACCAGTTCGTTGTTCCATGTCTGGTTCTAACTGTTGCTTCTTGATCTGCATATAGATTTCTCAGGAGGCAGGTCAGGTGGTCTGGTATTCCCATCTCTTTCAGCATTTTCCACAGTAGTGATCCACACAGTCAAAGGCTTTGACATAGTCAATGAAGCAGAAGTAGATGTTTTTTCTGGAATTCTCTTGCTTCTTCTATGATCCAGCGGATGTTGGCAACATGATCTTTGGTTCCTCTGCCTTTTAATCCAGCTTGAACATCTGGAACTTCTCAGTTCACGTACTGTTGAAGCCTAGCTTGGAGAATTTTTAGCATTATTTTGTTAGCGTGTGAGATGAGTGCACTAGTGAATTTCAAATTGAGTTACTTATCCTCTCTGTACCTGAAAGTCCAGCAGGTATGTGTGTTTCTCTTTTAGGAAATTACTAAAGCAAATCCTTCTGATCAATGCATCCAAGAGCAGCTCAGTATCTTCTAAAATAATGACAATGTACAAAATAAGAACACACAAGTCAAACCAAGAAGAAATTTCTCAGTTTGTCAATGAAAAAACTTACAGGCAGATTCCCCAAGCAGCAAACCTCCCTTACAAATATAAATACCACATTTGAGAAGTCACATATTAAGGAGCCTAATTCAGTCATTTACCAAACTGTGTTTCAATTCTTCCTTCATTTACTGTGCAATGCATGTTACTTTTTTCATATAAAAAAGGAATGCCTTTAATGTTGCCTTTTGCAAAGAGCTTCCCTTGTGGCTCAGCTGATAAAGAATCCTCCTGCAATGCGGGAGACCTGGGTTTGGTCCCGGGTTAGGAAGATCCCCTGGAGAAGGGAAAGGCTACCCACTCCATTATTCTGGCCTGGAGAATTCCATGGATTGTATAGTCCATGGGGTCCCAAAGAGTCAGACACGACTGAGAGACTTTCACTTTGAAAAGAGTTCACATCTATAGTAATCTCATAAATATGTTGGCATTTCACAACTCTATTAGTTATGTATAGCCTCTACCTTCCTTTGTCCCTATCAGCACTTCTAAATCTTGCACATTTCTCACATATACTTAAGTCCACCAGGTGAATAATCAATAGGAGAAAGGCCACTGGTTTAGTCACCACTTCATTTTAATTCAGCCATGTGGTTGACAGAAAATTTATATGAAATATCTATTAAAAGTGAAAGTGAAAGTCACTCAGTCATGTCTGACTCTTTGTAACCCCCATGGACTGTACAGTCTATGGAGTTTTCCAGGCCAGAATACTGGAGTGGATAGCCTTTCCCTTCTCCAGGGGATCTTCCTGACCCAGGAATTGGACCGGGGTCTCTTATATTGCAGGCAGATTCTTTACCAACTGAGCTATTAGGGATGCCCTAAGACTCCTAAAGGTGTTCAAACTTTGGAATATCTGTTAAATACATACAATGTTAGGGTTTTAGAAAAAATACAAACTTTCATAGATTTAAATAATATGAAAGCTAGGATTAGAAAGAAGAAGTGAGACTGTATAGTGAAACTTTACTTTTGCTTTTTCTGGCAGAAGCTAAAGAGCCAAGACTACTTTGCAATAAATAGGCTTGTGCACACAATTCTGAATATCTGCATAGAAGCATTGTGTTTTTTTTGAAATCTAGAGAAAGAACTATGGTTTCCCAGTCACTGCAGAAAAAGGAGCCATGTGTTATGTTGCAGATGGTCAATTTCCTCTGGTCACATTCACTCACTGTACTTTGGGAAAGCAAAGAAAAGTATAAAGTGATCGGATAGAACAATGCTTTTTATATAGTCAAAGTGGATTATTTATTTTAAAAGGTCAGTCAGGAAAGGGTGTCATGCCTTATAGAGTTATACATATGAAAATTAGTTAAAGTCATGAATCAGTCTTGAAAGTCGCCCAAAGACCTACAGTAAATGCTCTGTTAGCTGGCATAGTTATAGAATAAAAGTCCTCTAATTAAAAATATGTTGCAGTTAAGCCTCCATTGTAATCACTAAATCATGCCTAGGTTTTAAATATTCAGGAATTAGGGTAATATAAAGTAGTGAGGAAACACAAAAGCTATAAATTCAGACAACCTGATTCCAAATCTTGGTTATGACCCTTAACAGATGTGTGATGTTGATTAAGTTATCTCTCATCTGTAAACCTTAATTTCCATATCTGTAAAATAGAGACAAACCTGGATTATATACCATGCTAGGACTTCCATTTCTGGCCAAGATGAAGTTTTGGGGACTAGATTTTCCCTCTTGCCTCACACAATTAATAAAGTAGACAAAATATATGAAGCATTGGTTTCCATGACACTGGTATTAGACTATGAAGAATATCGTCTCTGAGATATGAGAAACAAAAGAGGTGAGATATCTGGTTGTCCAAGCTTACAGCCTTGAGAACATTTCCTGGTCACGGAGCAAGAAGGCAAACCAGATGTAGTCCAGCATGTAGTCCAGCAGAATAAGAGTTGAAGAGACAGCTGGGTATCTAGGAACATCAGGAATTCATAAGGCAGAGTTCAAAGAAGAGAGAGCCACAGAGAAAGAGAACTCTAGAGAATGACGTAGAGCCAGTCCTTGAGTTCAGCAGAGTATTGGTCACCACATACCTAAGAAGAAAATAATCGACACCGGTAAGAGAATCACCAACAGGATCAGAGGGACTAGTACCCACTGCTCACACAGAATCATGAAATACCACTGTTTCCACTGTTTCCCCATCTATTTCCCATGAAGTGATGGGACCGGATGCCATGATCTTCGTTTTCTGAATGTTGAGCTTTAAGCCAACTTTTTCGCTTTCCTCTTTCAGTTTCATCAAGAGGCTTTTTAGCTCCTTTTCACTGAAACAGTGGAAACAGTGTCAGACTTTCTTTTTTTGGGGCTCCAAAATCACTGCAGATGGTGACTGCAGCCATGAAATTAAAAGACGCTTACTCCTTGGAAGGAAAGTTATGACCAACCTAGATAGCATATTCAAAAGCAGAGACATTACTTTGCCGACTAAGATCCTTTCTAGTCAAGGCTATGGTTTTTCCTGTGGTCATGTATGGATGTGAGAGTTGGACTGTGAAGAAGGCTGAGTGCTGAAGAATTGATGCTTTTGAACTGTGGTGTTGGAGAAGACTCTTGAGGGTCCCTTGGACTGCAAGAAGATCCAACCAGTGCATTCTGAAGGAGATCAGCCCTGGGATTTCTTTGGAAGGAATGATGCTAAAGCTGAAACTCCAGTACTTTGGCCACCTCATGCAAAGAGTTGACTCATTGGAAAAGACTCTGATGCTGGGAGGGATTAGGGGCAGGAGGAGAAGGGGACAAGAGAGGATGAGATGGCTGGATGGCATCACTGACTCGATGGACATGAGTCAGTGAACTCCGGGAGTTGGTGATGGACAGGGAGGCCTGGCGTGCTGTGATTCATGGGGTCGCAAAGAGTCGGACACGACTGAGCGACTGAACTGAACTGAACTGAACTGAGAGACTGAACTGAACTAATGAACCCACAGATCCAAGAAGCCACACAAAACCCAGTACACACACACACACACACACACACACACACACACACTACATTAAAGCACATTGTAATAAAATTGCTCAAAAACTTGGTAGCAACCAGAGAAAATAGATATGCTATGTACAGAGGAATAAATAGCAGATTTTCTTTATAAGAAACAATTGAAAAAGATGGTGGTCAACAACTAGAAGAAAAAAAAATCTACCTAAAATTCTATGCCCCAGGAAAATATCTTTCAAACACAAAGGCAAAAAAAGAGTTTTCAACCATGCATAACCTGGAAAATATGTTCACTATCAGAAACACACCACAAGAAACATGAAACCAAATTTTCCAGGCAAAAGGAAAACGATATCACTTGACAATATGGATCTATAAATGAAAAGCACCAGAATAGAAATAAATATACAAGATAGTTTACTTATGATTTAAAAACTTCAATATTTATCTATTTAAACAAAAATAATAATGTAGTATAGAATTTATAACAAATAAATTATATTAAAATGCACCAATAGTACCAAGACTAAGCAGGAGGAATTTGATGTATATTATTTATCTTAAAGTAAACATGAGATGACATAATATCACTTAAAGATAGATTGTGATAAGTTAACAATGTGATAAGTTAACTATAAACCCTAAAGCAGCTTTAAACAAGTGAAAAAAAAGAGTTGGATCTAATAAGCCAACAAAGAAGATAAGATGGAATCATAATAAAAAAAAAATCAGATGATCAAAAAAAAAAAGAGAGAGAGAGACAAAAAGAGTAAAAGAATGAATGGAATAAATATAAAACAGCACAAAGACAGGACTATACCTAACCACATCAACTATACCATCCCACACTGAAGGGGAATGCTATAAACAATCTAATTATAAGGCAATAATTGTCAGTTTATTGTCATTGGATAGGCAGGGAGGCCTGGCATGCTGCAATTCATGGGGTCGCAAAGAGTCTGACACAACTGAGCGACTGACCTGAACTGAACTGAATTGTCAGATTGGAAGTAAAAGGAAGACCCAAATATTTTCAGGCTTTTTAAAACAGAAATTAGAGAGCTGATACTAAAATTCATATGGAAACGTAAAGAATCTATAATAGTCAAGATAATTCTGAATAAGAAAAACAAAGTATTATTTGGAAAATAATACTGCCTGATTTTGATATTTATTATAAAACTTCACTAATTAAGATAGAGTGGCACTGACAAAGAGTGACAATTATATCAGTGGAACAGAATATAATCCAGAAATAGACCCACACATATACAGACCACTCTGTGTGTGCTAAATTGCCTCAGTTGTGTCCGACTCTTTGCAACCCAAAGGACTATAGCCCATGGGGCTCCTCTGTCCTTGGGATTCTCCAGGCAAGAATACTGGAGTGGGTAGCTGTTTCCTTCTCTAGGGGATCTTCCTGACCGAGGGATCAAACCCATGTATTTTATGTCTCCTACACTGGCAGGCTGGTTCTTTCCCACTAGCACCGCCTGGGAAGCCAATCAGAGCACTAACCTTCAACAAAAGTACAAAGATAATTCAATAGAGAAAGGATGTCTTTAAATAAGTAGTGCTGGAAATTTTGCATATCTATATGCAATGAATGAATTTTGAATCATACCTTGTATCACATATAAAAATTGACTAAAAATGAGCTGTGAAAGTGAAAGTATTAGTCACTCAGTCATGTTTGACTCTTTGTGACCCCATTGATTATAGCCCATCAGGCTCCTCTGTCCATGGAATTCTCCAGGCAAGAATACTGGGGTTAGTTGCCATAGACTACACGTAAAAAGAAATAACAAAAAAGATATCATTTAGAAGAAACCACAGAAAATCGTTGTGACCTTAGGTTGGTCAAAGATTTTTTAACTATTAATATAACACCAAAAATGTGATCATATTAAAAACTGATAAATTAAACTTTAGAAAATTTTGATTTTAAGTTTTTTGATAGAAACTCTTAAGAATATAAAAATAGTTTGAAAGAAGTTTTGTCAGATTATGTATTTGATAAAGGATTTGCATATAGATTATATAGAGACCTCTCAAAACTCAATAAGAAAACAAATGATTCACTTTTTAAGAAATTGGCAAAAAACACAAATACTATCCAAAGAAGATATACCAATGACACACTAGCACATGAAAATATGCTGAGTCTTTAGTCATAAGGACAATGCAAATTAAAACCACAATGAGATACTATTACATATCTATTAGAATGGCTAAAATATCTGCCCATACAAGTGTTAACAAGAATTTTGAGAAACTGGGAATTCTCACAGTGCTGTTGGGTATATAAAATGGTGCAGCCACAGTTTGGCAATTTCTTCAAAAGTTAAACATGCATTATTCTACCAAGTTTATCTTGTAATTTGGCAGTTACAAGATAAACAAAAACATGTCATATAAAGACTTAGCCCCAAACTGGAAATAAAGCAAATGTTCATCAATAGGTAATAGATGAACAAAAGGTGATATATTGATAGGACAGAATACTTCATCAGAGCCCTGGAAAGAATACTGGTTGTAAAAAGAGCTGGGCTGGAAATCAGGAGCCTGGAGCCTGAATCTGTAGCCTTGCCTGAGTCTTCCACAGGAAAAAGGTATGAACCCAGCTGAACACCTTCACTTCTCTAGACCTCAGTTTCTTTATCTGCTGAATAAAGCAGAAACATTTCCTTTTATTCTGAATTGTTTCTAATTTCCTCATTCACACAGGCACCAAGAAGACTAGAGAAAAAATGAGACAGAGGATGTTATAAAGAGGATAATGAAGTCTGATCAATTTCTATTATTATTTAATTGGATATTGTAGAGAGTTTGTCCCTGTGATGGAATAAAAGTGATCAGATATGTCTGGCAAAGGAGTTTTATTCCAAAAGGAATAAGGAGCCAGTCCTGGGTTCTGAAGCACAGGATCCCAGAGCACAATTCTCTAGTTTCTTGGTAGCTCCAACAGAGGTCTTTAGTCAAAAGTTTTGTGGATATTTGCTATTTATCCCTCCTCCACCCTACATCTCCCCAATGTTTCAAAAGGATCTATTTTGTAGCATTGAAAAAACAAAATTACATAGCTGAATAAAAACTTATCTGCTGTTTAGGCTATCCAATGACGATGATGCCTATATGAAAAGAAATAAATCCTCAAAGTCACAAGATGCTGTCTGTACAGTCAAGCTTTCTTAAGTCCACAGTTGGGCTGGAATGAAACCAATCTTGACATGGTAACTGAAGGATAATTTGCCATCTAGAAAGTTATATTCCTGAAGAATATTTTATTGATTGACTAAAATTTGTAGTAGTGTCAAATTAGGAAGTGTTTTAAGTTGGGAAATTTTGTTTTCTAGTGCAAGAGTTAAAGTGAGTAATTTTAGCTATGCTTGAGGGAATGGACTACATTTGGAACTCTCATGTAAATGAATGGATATAAAGCTATCCATATATACCACATATATGAGGATCTTATTGCTTATTCTTATCCTGTTAAGGAGAATATGCAGTATTCTGATTTACTTCATGTCTTATGCCACTGAAATCTTTGATGGTCATATATGAAATGTCTTCACACTGAAGAAATTCTACATTTTTCTTTTGTGTCAATCATAAATTACATTATCATGGACATAATCCCTTGCTAGCGTTCACACTTATAGTCACACTCATGCACATCCTGGATCTTTTCTGACAGCTTGCAAGGATCCCCATTCTCCCTTGCATGTAGCCTTCGCAGTTACAAAACTGAAATTTCTTTGGCCACTTCCTCTCATGATTGTAGAGCTCAGCTTTTCAAAGGTGTTGTTTTTTTTTTTTTTTTCCAATGGCTTAGACACACCTAAGAAAAATATGCATTCTTTTCACTACTGGTTATAGGCCAAAACTTTTAAATCCCCACTTGCCAAGAAAACAGTGCTACTAAGTGTACTGTGGATCAACCAATCAAATACAGTCTTGATAATCACTTTTCTACCTCAAAAAGCCCCTATCATCTTCACATTTTTTCTGCCCTTGTTACCCACAAATGGTCATTTGTTACCCACAGAAGAGCCACACTCATATCCATATTCTGCTAATGAATCTCTGGCTCATACATAGTATCTGACAGAACATTCATGATACGAATCTCACCCCGTAACCTTATTTTTTTTAAGCCTTGGAGGGACATAGTAAGTGAGTAAAGATGTTCTCTTTTCCAGGAGCATTTTTGTTTATAAAAATGGTATATATGGTGTCTTATGTTGGGTTCCCTAGAAGCAGATGGTAAGGCAAGGGTTGTGTATGAGTGAAAATATGCAAGAGAAGTGTGCAAGGGAACATAGGCAGGAGAAGGGGAGGAGGAGGAGACGAGCGGGGGTGATTCCTGGAAGAGTCTTGTGGGGCTTCAAGTGGCAAGAGACACTTAGGAGCATGATTTACACCTCAGAGTTTGTCTCCTTTGAGAACAGGGGCTGAGTCACTGGCTAAGGAAGGGTCTAGGAGATAGAAAATGCCAGGCTCTTTGAGCTCCTGACAATGAGGTTCTTGATGTCTCAGGGGAGTCCCTTAAAGCAAGCCGAAGTGCAGGCCACTAGAAGTGAAGGCACAGAGAAGCCAGGGGAAGAACACACTCAAACCCTGCAAGGATGCCAAGGGGTATGGTAGCACCAGCAGCTTCGCTGCACAAATGTTGACTGAGCACTTGCTCTGTGGGATGGTATGCTACATGCTGGGAGCAAGTTGGTAGCAAGTGGGTCCATTGTACATTCCAGCTAAGTTTCAAGTAGGATTGAAAATAAAGGATGCCTCTTAAGCCAACAACCACACAAATGAATGGAACATTACAAATTGTTGAGTACTTTGAAAAAAAAACTCCCGAGAGTATTTTTTGGAGGCACCTAGCTTAGTCTTGGGCTCAACAGATGCTTTTCCAAGGAAACAATAGATAGCAGTTTGGCTCCCTGGCTCTATGAAGAAAAGTGGTTTTGCTAAGTAAAAACAATTTGCACACTTTTAGGTGTCCGAAAGAAATTCTTAAAGTCAGGCTAAACCCTGTGAAAAGTTTTAAATAGTAGAAAGGAGATAATATGAGGATGTAGAGTACTACAAACTAAAGGATATGTTCATTAGATTGGGTGAACTAGGAAATACTCCACAGTCCACACTTTATACAGGCAACGCAACAGAACACAAACAGCCTGAATCAGAAAGTTACATACACAGCAACAATCAGTGGTCAAGTTTTGAGAAGGGTGATTTTCTGACCAGGAATAATAATAAGAATTTCCCACGGTGAAACAATACGACTGCCAGGCACTGGGCCAGGTGCTCTATTCATTACCGGTTAACTCCTAACAAACAACCCATGAGTGTGGTACCATCTTCATCCCCACTATGCAGAAAGGAAAATAGGATGAGACGGGGGTTGAAATTTGCCCAGGATCATACAGATGCAAAGCAACTCCATGGGATCAAAATGGAAGTCTGATTTCAAAGCTGAGCCATAACTAATTTGTCAGACTGGCTGAGAAAGAAGTAACCACTTATACGAACTCTCACTGGAAAGAGAAGTAGAAACAATGGCAGGTTAAAGTCAGCAGAGAACTAGCTAATTATCCACTTTAGGCAAGAGACTGGCCAGCTAGCTAACAGACCCCTTTCCAAACAGTGTGGGTCCACAGAGGAGTCAGTCAGCCACACAGAAGTCTTACTACTGCTTGTTGCCTTGTAGGAGAGCATGCTCTGACGCTTTCTCAGTGGTCTCAAATACATTATATCTTAGACTATCAGTTCCAACATCTTCATCACAGAACACATAGGGTCAATGCCTGCAAGTGGGTTCCTGATTGCCACGAGATCTTCACTAGAGGCTTCCCTGGTAGCTCAGCTGGTAAAGAATCCACCCGCAATGCAGGAGACCCTGGATCGATTCCTGGGTTGGGAAGATCCTCTGGAGAAGGGATAGGCTACCCACTCCAGTATTCTTGCCTGGAGAATCCCCATGGACAGAGGAGCCTGGAGGTCTACAGTCCATGGGGTATCAAAGAGTTGAACGTGACTGAGTGACTAACCACAGCACAGAGTCACATCAACAAAATAAGCTGTTTTTTTTGTTTGTTTGTTTTTTGTTTTTTTTTTTTACCACAGCACAAGGCATGGCTTCTGAGACAACACACTCACTGTCTTCCATAAGCAGCTCAAAAATGTGAATTTCACATTGTGAATCTGTCACACATAAATTACACTAGGGCAGTAGAATGGTTTTTTCCTTTCTCATATGGTGACTCTGAGAGATTGGTAGTGACTGTCTGGAACATTGTTGCAAAGAATTCAGGCTCAGCAGGAGGAAGCATCAGGAGCTTAGGGTGAGGTCCTTGGTCAGCACTAGATGAGGGAAGAATGTACAACATTTTGGCCACACTTGATGAAGCCCTATTTCTCAAACCTATCTAATCATAAAAGAAGAGTTAAAAAGCTGGCTTAAAACTCAACATTCAAAAAATGAAGATCATGGCATCTGGTTCCATTACTTTATGGCAAATAGATGGGGAAACAGTGAGAGACTCTATTTTCTTGGGCTCCAGAGTCACTCAGATGGCAACTGCAGCCATGAAATTAAAAGACTCTCACTCCTTGGAAGAAAAGCTATAACAAACCTAGACAGCATATTAAAAGGCAGAGACATTACTTTATTACAAAGGTCCATCTAGTCAAAGCTACGGTTTTTCCAATAGTCATGTATGGATGTAAGAGTTGGACCATAAAGAAAGCTGAGCACCAAAGAATTGATGGTTTTGAACTGTTGTGTTGGAGAAGACTCTTGAGAGCCCCTTGGACTGCAAGGAGATCAAAACCAATCAATCCTAAAGGAAATCAGTCCTGAATATACATTACAAGGAGTGATGCTGAAGCTGAAACTCCAATACTTTGGCCAACTGATGTGAAGAACTGACCCAGTGGAAGAAACCCTGATGCTGGGAAAGATTGAAGGCAGGAGGAAAAGGGGATGACAGAGGATGATATAGTTGGATAGCATCACCAATTTGATGGACATGAGTTTGAGCAAGCTCCAGGAGATAGTGAAGGACAGGGAAGCCTAGCAGGCTGCAGTCCATGGGGTTGCAAAGAGTCAAACATGACTGAGTGACTGAACTGACTGATGGATGAACCTAAGTAAAAGAATGCAGAGACCAAGGCCTTCATATTCTGTGACTCTATTCATTTAAAATATCCAGAACAGGCAAAGAGTTGGACATGACTGAGTGACTGAATTGAACTGAGCTGTTCTAATCATAAGACTCACAGGAGACTCTGGAAAGAACCACAGATTTCCAGGTCTAGGGCAAATCCACTAACCCTGCAGTCTAGGTGTCTGATAACTTACATTTAAAACTCATGCTTCTTATGATTAGGTAAGTCTGGGAAATATTAAGATAACTATTTTTATGTTATCATATATATTTTTAGGCTTTATGGAGTCAAATTCTCATGGTTAAATTTTATTTGAATTGAATAGCCTTTTCTGCAGCCATATGTGTTTGTACACCTGTGTGTGCATGTACCTATATGCAGGTGCAGGAGTATTTAACAAGAATGGGCTTTCCTACCCTTTAGCCAACCCAGAGACTAGTGATGGGATCTTCCCTTCTGTATCACCACCCCTCCTCCAGGGGTCCAGAACTTATATCATGTTTTGAGTGTGACAAGGAGTTAGAAGTGTCTGGAGTAGTTCAGAGAGTCCCAGCTAATTTTCAAGTGAGAGGCAGACATCCTTTAGTTGTAGGATCACAATAGGATGCAGGCAAGAAGCTGCCCTTTCATTGCCTCCTCTGTAGGGCCAGCAGACACTCCTAGTCCAAAGGCCAGAGGTCCACATTTCCCATGCAGCCCCTGTTTCTGACTCCAGTCAGTTACTGGCATTTTCT
This sequence comes from Oryx dammah, assembly GCF_014754425.2. Lineage (NCBI taxonomy): Eukaryota > Metazoa > Chordata > Mammalia > Artiodactyla > Bovidae > Oryx > Oryx dammah. The sequence goes on along the minus strand of NW_024070204.1, from coordinate 59,375,996 downwards.
CTGTAAACAGCTTTCTTTCTCCTTGACTGACCTCCTTCAAGGTACCACCTCATACTTCTCTTTCTATTCTTCAGCACAGATATACCTAATCTATAGCCTATTTTCTTTCCTCTGTGCCCATGTGTGTGTATGTGTACAGGTGTGTGTATCTGTGTGTGTGTGTTACAAGCTTTTATACTCCACTCTCCTCCAGGCCTCTCCTCTGATTTTCCTGTCTTAGAAGAAATAACAACAAACAGAAATTATTTACTGTTTATTTTTTTCTCTTACTGCCCTAAAAATCCTAGTCTTCCTTTAAGCAACATAAATATCTCTGCCTCTGTCTGACATTATGATCAGGAAATCCGGAGAGGAAAGAAAAGGCCAAAGTTAAATATTTCTTGCTCTTATCTTGTTATTTCTTCCTAGAGCATAAGCTCCCTGAGGGCAGACACTTTGCTCATTTTTCATTGTGACAGCTTCTGTAGTTGGTATACAGTATGGCATGTGTTAATAAAATTTGTAGGACCAATGCACAAATGACCATATTTCCAGCCTTAACTCCTCCAGTGCTCTTTTTTATCCATAACTTAACCAGTTTTTCAAGGCCCAGATCAAGTCTTCCTCTTCCAAGAAGCCTTCCCTGCATATCCTATTTTTCTCGAACTCCTCTAGCAATTTTCTCTTTATTTCAAACTATCTCTTTGTTTGTTATTTCAACAACTTTTAGCTAATTTATTTATTGAAGGCAAATAACATTTTCAACAACTTTACAATAAATGTTGTAGTGACTTTCATTCAAGTTGTTTCTTAGAAATCCTTAAAGCAGACCAATGGCACCATTCCAAGAGTCTAATTCAAGAAAAGTAAGTTGGGTCAAAACAATGCTCTCTGGGTACACAGCTCTTTGACTCTTTGACTTGTCATTATTCTTTTATTTTTAATATGTGTCATATTTCCTTCTCACTTCCTTCATGAACAAAGGATTGTGTGTTTTCCCCTACAGAGATGAGGGTGGCTCGAGGCACGTAGTAAATTCCTACTGATTACTTGATTGATTTTAAAGACACAAGGGTTACTTTAGAGATTCTGAGGTTCTTCACATGGCTGACTGTGGTCAATGTGTCCTTCCTAATACACAGGAAGGTCCCCTCAGTCTTGTGTTGTGGTTATAATGTTCTGTGAACAATAAAAGAAAATGTGTATGACTGTAAACACATGTGCGCTCCCATCCTTCATCAGAGTAGAAATAATAAAGCCTATGAAAATGATTCATTCAGGCTTAAGGAGATGTTTCTATTTGTTCTGAAATGTGGCCTTTGACTAGGAGAAAATTAAAATTCTACGATGCTTGGGCTCTTGAATGTTCTTTTCCTTTTCTAAACTTTGTCTCAGTTCAGAGCTGCCTTAGCAATTTTTTGCCAGCAACTGAAAGGAAGAGATTATTTTTGCCACAGCATTTGTCTCCATTTCAGCAATGAAAACAAATGTTCAAAAGGTACTGGCAGAACAACTTAAATCTGAGGAGGTAATTTTTCTTACACATCAATCGTCAATATTGAAAAATGAAGCAATAATATTGATGGGATGTCATCCTAAACTCTAGTAAACTACAGAATATTTTGATTAAAAGAAGCAAAAAATAAATAAAAGAAGGCATCATTAAGCAAGGAAGCCTGTTTCAGTGAGAGAAAAAGGCTTTGATTATTTGCCCCAAGATCCAGTAGTGTTGGTTGGGAAGGAAATGATGAGGGTTTGTATAAGTAACCCAACCCCAGTCCCCTTCTACCACAAATCTCTCATCTCAGAATTTTATATTCTTGAGCTCTAATGCTCTTCTGTGGTAAAGCAAACACATGTATGTTGTTAGTGGTTTCTCTACAATTATAAAACAATTAGGGTTGTTGAGCTTTCTTCTAGTGGATGACACTTAGACATGTACTTCAACTAAGATTAAAAAAGAATCACAGACATTTGAAGGGCAGTGGCTTTTAAGTGTGAGTCTTTTCTCAATTTTTTGATGGTTTATTTGTTTACAAAAATAATATAGTCTTTGGTTTGATAATTTATAGGAAAGAATCATTTCAGAAATATATTCTAACCTGAGAAACTTTGTGCATGTGGTGAATAGGTCACCTCAACCCAGATGAATTTTACAAGGGTTTTGAGTCTCCAGAGATTCAAACAATTTCTAGGTGCTTGAACTCTGGATAAGTTTCAGTGGACGAGGTAAAAAGCATCTTTCATGACAATATGTGCTCTTCACATTGCGACTAGTCTCTTGATTCTCCTGCCTACAGGGGACTCTAGCCAGATCTTAATGGCACAGTATTTTCCATATCCTCATCTCCTCAGTTAACTGGCAAAAGTAATCCAAGACTGTAAGCAAAAAAAATTTTTTAAAGAAAAGAAAAAAGAAAAGCATCATTATCTTTTGGTCAATCTGGATAAACTTAAAAATGAGAAACAGGAGCCAATAATAAACCATAAAATTCCCAAACTGTAGTTAAAGTAGCCCCTCTTTGGACTCAGAATTTCACAGAAAGTTACAGAAAAAATGCTGCAGAAAGGATTCCTTGTTTTCATTCACATGAAAAAAAATCACTGTAATGATTTTTCTGGTTAAAAGATATATTTGGGGAAAAAATACTGCCAAACCAATGCAAAACCAAGTCATAATATCCAGTACCTTGGGAAAAGGAGATTTTAGTTTCTTCATTGAACCATACCTAGGGGAAAAAATTCTAAGATCAACTAGAAAAAAGAAAAACACTTAAAAGTAGATTTCCATTTTCTTTATCATTAAAATGGAAATAATTATATTGGCAATAAAAATAAGCACTGAACAGGGACAGGCCACAGTGACAAAATCCTGACAGCATCAGTATAAAGTAAGAGAAAACTAAGGAGTAGGTCTAATTGGTTTTGACCCTACAATATGTTTGGTAATTGTGTCCTATTCTTTATCTCTATTTTTGTTTCACAGTCATCTTTACATATTTCTTTCACCAGCTTATCTGGTGTCATAGTAAAGAAGTGTAGACAATTTGGATAGTATGATGGAAGTTAAGTTTGATGCTGTAATGAGCAATATTGCATAGGAACCTGGAATGTTAGGTCCATTAATCAAGGCAAATTGGAAGAGGTCAAACAGGAAATGGCAAGAGTTAACATTGACATTTAGGAATAAGCAAATTAAAATGGACTGGAATAGGTGAATTTAACTCAGATGACCATTATATCTACTACCATGGGTGAGAATCCCTTAGAAGAAATAGAGTCATAGTCAACATCATAGTCAACAAGAGTCCAAAATGCAGTACTTGGATGCAATCTCAAAAATGTCAGAAGGATGTCTGTTCATTTCCAAGGCAAACCATTCAATATCACAATAATCCAAGTCTATGCCCCAACCAGTAATGCTGAAGAAGCTGAAGTTGAACGGTTCTATGAAGACCTACAAGATCTTATAGAACTAACACCCAAAAAAGATGTCCTTTTCATTATAGGGGACTGGAATGCAAAAGTAGGAAGTCAAAAAATACCTGGTGTAACAGGCAAATTTGGCCTTGGAGTATGGAATGAAGCAGGGCAAAGGCTAATAGAGTTTTGCCAAGAGAATGCACTGGTCATAGCAAACACCCTCTTCGAGAAGAAAAGAGAAGACCCTACACATGGACATCACCGTGATCAGACTGATTGTATTCTTTGCAGCCAAAGATGAAGAAGCTCTATACAGTCAGCAAAAGCAAGACTGGGAGCTGACTGTGGCTCAGATCATGAACTCCTTATTGCCAAATTCAGACTTAAACTAAAGAAAGTAGGGAAATCACTAGACCATTCAGGCATGACTTAAATCAAAACCCTTATGATTATACAGTGGAAGTGACAGATAGATTCAAGGAATTAGGTCTGATAGACAGAGTGCCTGAAGAACTACGGATGGAGGTTGGTGACATTATACAAGAGGCAATGATCAAGACTATCCCCAAGAAAAAGAAATGCGAAAAGGCAAAATGGTTGTCTGAGGAGGCCTTACAAACAGCTATAAAAAGAAGAGAAGTGAAAGGCAAAGGAAGAAATGAAAGATATACCTGTTTGAATGCACAGTTCCGAAGAATAGCAGGGAGAGATAAGAAAGCCTTCCTCAGTGATCAATGCAAAGACATAGAGGAAAATAACAGAATGGGAAAGACTAGAGATCTCTCAAGAAAATTAGAGATACCAAGATGATATTTCATCCAAAGATAGGCACAATAAAAGACAGAAATGGTATGGACCTAACAGAAGCAGAAGATATTAAGAAGAGGTGGCAAAAAATACACAGAACTATACAAAAAAGATCATGACAGATAATCACGATGGTGTGATCACTCACCTAGAGCCAGACATCCAGGAATGTGAAGTCAAGAGGGCCTTAGAAAGCATCACTATGAACAAAGCTAGTGGAGGTGATGGAATTCCAGTTGAGCTGTTTCAAATCCTAAAAGATGACACTGTGAAAGTGCTGCACTCAATATGCCAGCAAAAATGGAAAACTCAGCAGTGGCCACAGGACTGGAAAAGGTCAGTTTTCATTCCAATTCCAAAGAAAGGCAATGTCAAAGAATGCTCAAACTACCACACAATTGCAGTCATCTCACATGCTAACAGGACTTCCCTGGTGGCTCAGACGGTAAAGCGTCTGTCTACAATACGGGAGACCTGGGTTCAAGCCCTGGGTTGGGAAGATCCCCTGGAGAAGGAAATGGCAATCCACTCCAGTACTGTTGCCTGGAAAATCCCATGGACAGAGGAGCCTGGTACGCTACAGTCTATGGGGTTGCAAAGAGCTGGACACAACTGAGAGACTTCATTTCACTTCACATACTAACAAAGTAATTCTCAAAATTCTCCAAGCTAGTGTTCAACAGTACATGAACTGAGAACTTCCCTATGTTCAAGGTGGATTAAAAGTCAGAGGAACCAGAGATCAAATTGCCAACATCTGCTGAATCATAGAAAAAGCAAGAGAATCCCAGAGAAACATCTTCTGCTTCATTGATTATGTTAAAGCCTTTGACTGTGTGGATCACAAAAAGCTGTGGAAAATTCTTAAAGAGATGGAAATACCAGACCACCTGACCTGCCTCCTGAGAAATCTGTAGGCAGGTCAAGAAGCAACCGTTAAAACTGGACATGGGACAACAGACTGGTTCCAAACCAGGAAAGGAGTACATCAAGGCTGTATATTGCACTCTGCTTATTTAACTTATATGAAGAGTATATCATGAAAATGCTGGACTGGATGAAGCACCAGCTAGAATCAAGATTGCCAGGAGAAATATCAATAACCTCAGATATGCAGATGACACCACTCTTACGACAGAAAGTGAAGAATTAAAGAGTCTCTTGATGAAAATGAAAGAGGAGAGTGAAAAAGTTGGCTTAAAGCTCAACATTCAGAAAACGAAGATCATGGCATCTAGTCCCATCACTTCATGGCAAATAGATGAGGAAACAGTGGAAACAGGGACAGGCTTTATTTTTGGGGTTCCAAAATCAATGCAGATGGTGACTGCAGCCATGAAATTAAAAGGCGCTTGCTCCTTGGAAGAAAAGTTATGACCAAACTAGACAGCATATTATAAAGCAGAGACATTACTTTGGCAACAAAGGTCTGTCTAGTCAAAGCTATGGTATTTCCAGTAGTCCTGTATGGATGTGAGAGTTGGACTGTAAAGAAAGCTGAGTGCTAAAGAATTGATGCTTTTGAACTGTGGTGTTGGAGAAGATGCTTGAGAGTCCCTTTGATAGTTAGGAGATCCAACCAGTCCATCCTAAAGGAAATCAGTCCTGATTATTCACTTATAAGCTTGGCTTCTGTAACAAAGATCCTAAAATAACAATGGCTTAATCAGAGTAGAAATGAATTTCTCTTTTACATCATAGTCTGAATATAACAGTGATGGTATCAGGGATGCTGACTAATTGTTTGCTCTGTCAACCTCAACCTTCACCTTCTCTTTGTGTCCTAAAACAGCTACTCTACTTCTGCCTTCACCTGAGAAGAGGCCCATTCCATTAATGGCACATTTCAGAATCTTTGCATATCATTTCGATTCATACTATTCTGTCTGTAGCTTGGTCATGTGACCACACTTTGGCTGAAAGGGTGACTGGAAATGCAATCTTTGAACTGCAAATATATGCCTCTGGTAACTGCATGGGTCTCTTAATTTTCATGCTCGATTTGCTATTGGTCCTTTGGCATTTCACCTGACTTTCAGGATTCTTATTGTTTTAGGGACAAAACTTACTTTCAGACACACTTAATGTGCTTTGGTAAGAGTTCAGGGTGCTTCCCGTCTATTTATTGGTCAATCACCAATATTAAGTATCTTAAAGTCAAAAGTGAAGTTGCTCAGTTGTGTCTGACTCTTTGCGACCCCATGGACTGTAGCCTACCAGGCTTCTCCGTCCATGGGATTTCCCAGGCAAGAGTACTGGAGTGGGGTGCCATTTCCTTCTCCAAGGGATCTTCCTGAACCAAGGATCAAACCCAGGTCTCCCACAATGCAAGCAGATGCTTTACCCTCTGAGCCACCAGGGAAGCCACTAATGGTATTATTTGCCCTTGATTTCTAGTTCTTTCCTGATGGATACCTCTGACGTTAGCCTAAGATTTTAGTTTATTTTTGCTTGCCATAATGTTTATTATAGCACTCAAGTCCTGCTAAATTTTAACTCTAGGTTGCCCCTTAGAGTCTTCAGTCATTAGATTTGCTGTGCTTGTGTGTGTGTGCGTGCATGCGTGTGTGTCTGTGGGTGTGTGTGTATGTCAGTGTGTGTGTGTATGTGTGAATGAAAGTTTTATTGGTGAGTGTGGGATGGCCTTGGTTGGGGTGAGGCGTGAGCTTGGTAACTTAAAAGATCAACTAGAAAATCTGGACAAGATTTTTTAAATATTTGGAGATATCCCAAAGAAAACAGCCAGTGGAAAATACTAGGGCTGTATTCTAACAGAACAAAGCTAAAGGGTCAAGCATTTAGGTTCACTTTTCTCCTAAAGGCTTCTACAACTTCATCCAGAACCTGAGCAGAGTATTCCTCAGACACACAGATGTGTCCTCTTTGTAATAATTCATCAAGCTCTAACCCTGGAGGAAGGCATGGCAACCCACTCCAGTATTCTTGCTGGGAAAATCCCAGGGACAGAGGAGCCTGGAGGGCTATAGTCCCTGGGGTCCCAAAGAGTCAGACATGACTGAAGTGACAGAGCACAGAGCACATCACACTATAAAATAAGAATCCGTATAATTTCAATGTGTGATATACTTAAAATTTTTAAAAGAAGTCATGTTTGAAATCAAACAAATGAAAGAAATCATATAGAAAACAATATAACAAACACCTATGGGCCCAAGATGAAAAATTATTCTATCATTTAAACAATTTTGTTTTCTATATTTATAATAAATGTTTTGGATATAACCAGAGTTCTACCCTCATTTGTGTTTCACCTCCTTACAGGAAACATCATACAGAATTTGATATATCATTTTTATACAAAGATTTGTGATTTTACTATACATATAGTAAGCATAAAGATATGTCTGATGATGAAAGTAAAGTCCAATGCTGTAAAAAACAATACTGAATAGGAACCTGAAATGTTAGGTCCATGAACCAAGGTAAATAGGACATGGTCAAGCAGGAGATGGCAAGAGTGAACATCAACATCTTAGGAATCAGTGAACTAAAATGGATAGGAATGGGTGGATTTAATTCAGACGACCACAGGTGAGGAAAGAAGAGAAGCAAAAGGCAAGGGGAAAAGGAAAAGATATACTCTGAATGCAGAGTTCTAGAGAAGAGCAGAGAGATAAGAAGTCCTTCTTATGTGAATAATGCAAAGAAATAGAGAAAAACAATAGAATGGGAAAGACTAGAGATCTCTTCAAGAATATTGGAGATACCAAGGGAATACATATGCAAACATGGGCACAATAAAGAGCAGAAATAGCATAGACCTAAGAGAAGCAGAAGATATTAAGACATGGCAGTAATGCACAGCAGAACTATACAAAAAAGGCCTAAAGACTCAGATAACAACAATGGTGTGGTCACTCACCTAGAGCCAGACATCTTGGAGTGCAAAGTCACTAGGGCCTTAGGAAGCTTTCTTACAAAGCTAGTGGAGGTGATGGAATTCCAGCTGAGCTATTTCAAATCCTAAAAGATGGTGCTATGAAAGTGCTGCACTCAATGTCACAAATTTGGAAAGCTCAGCAGTGGTCACAGGACTGGAAAAGGTCAGTTTTCATTCAAATTTCAAAGAAGGGCAATACCAAAGAATGTTCAAACTACCATACAGTTGTGCTCATTTCACTGCTAGTAATTTTATGCTCAAAATTCTTCAAGCTAGGCTTTGGCAGCATATGAACTGAGAACTTCCAGATGTACAAACTGCATTTAGAAAAGGCAGAGGAACCAGAAATCAAGTTGCCACCATTCATTTGATCACAGAAAAAGCAAGAGAATTCCAGAAAAAAATCTACTTATGCTTCATTGAATATGCAAAAGTCTTTGACTGTTCATCACAAAAAAATTGTGGACAATTCTTTAAGAATTGGGAATACCAGACCATTTTACTTGTCTCCTGAGAAACCTGTATGCAGCTCACGAAACAACAGTCAAAATCAGACATGGAACAACAGACTGGTTCCAAATAGGAAAAGGAGTACGTCAAGGCTGTATATTGTCACCCTGCTTATTTAACATACCGAGTACATCATGCAAAACGCTGGGCTGGAAGAAGCACAAGCTGGGATCAAGACTGCCGGGAGAAATATCAATAACCTCAGATATACACCACCCTTATGGCAGAAAGTGAAGAGGAACTGAAAAGCCTCGTGATGAAAGTGAAAGAGGAGAGTGAAAAAGTTGGCTTAAAGCTCAACATTCAGAAAACGAAGATCATGGCATCTGGTCCCATCACTTCATGGGAAATAGATGGGGAAACAGTGGAAACAGTGTCAGACTTTATTTTGGGGGATCCAAAATCACTGCAGATGGTGATTGCAGCCATGAAATTAAAAGACGCTTACTCCTTGGAAGAAAAGTTATGACCAACCTAGGTAGCATATTCAAAAGCAGAGACATTACTTTGCCAACAAATGTCTGTCTGGTCAAGGCTATGGTTTTTCCAATAGTCATGTATGGATGTGAGAGTTGGACTGTGAAGAAGGCTGAGCACCAAAGAATTGATGCTTTTGAAATGTGGTGTTGAAGTAGACTCTTGAGAGTCTCTTGGACAGTTAGGAGATCCAACTAGTCCATTCTAAAGGAGATCAGTCCTGGGTGTTCTTTGGCAGGAATGATGCTAAAGCTGAAATTCCAATACTTTGGCCACCTCATGCAGAGTTGACTCATTGGAAAAGACTCTGATGCTGGGAGGAATTGGGGGCAGGAGGAGAAGGGGATGACAGAGGATGAGATGGCTGGATGGCATCACCGACTCAATGGATATGAGTTTGGGTATACTGCGGGAGTTGGTGATGGACAAGGAGGCCTGGCGTGCTGCAATTCATGGGGTCGCAGAGTCGGACATGACTGAATGACTGAGTGACTGAACTGAACTGAACTGAAAATTACTATGTGTGTGTTCAGTTGCTTGGTTGTATCTGACTCTGCCAGACTGTGGCCCATCAGGCTCCTCTGTCCATGGGATTTTCCAGGCAAGAATACTGGAGTGGGCTGCCATTTCCTTCTTCATATATTAAAGCCCCCAGTGTGTCTCTGTTTGGAAGTAAGGCCTCTGAGGAAGTAATTAAGTTTAAATGAGATCATAAGGGTAGAACCCTGATCCAACAGGTTTATTGTCCTCATGAGAAGAAACACTAGAACTTCCTTTCTCTCTCTCTCTGTCTCTCTGTCTCTCTGCAAGCAGGCACCAATATAAGGTCATGTGAGGACATAGCAAGAAGGCAGCCATCTACAAGCCAGGAAGAAAAGATCTTACCAGAAATGGACCCTGACAGCTTTTTAACCTCAGAGTTTCAGCCTCAAAAATTATGAGAAAAGATATTTTTTTCTGTTTAAGCCACCAAGTCTATTATTTTGTTATGGCAGCCAAAACAGACTAATACAACTGGAATAAGATAAAGTATCAAGTAGTTGAATTCTGTTTTTAACCCAATCTGGTAGTCCTTGTCTTTTAACTGATGAGGTTAATTCACTAAAGTTATTCTCTCCCTGACAGTTTTCATTTCTATCACTTTGTCTTATGCTTTCTATATCACATATTTTTTATTATTTTCCCTCTTCTCAAAACAAGTATCTGACTGAATTATTGTCCTTAATTCTTTCTTTCCTTTCATCAGGCTGGGAAATTATACCCTTTAATGTTTATGATGTTATGGTTTATGCTTTGATTTTTAAAATGCTTGCCTTCTGAACAAAGTTCAAAGTGAATCAATAATTTTACCACATTTCCAAATATTACAAGGACTTTAGAAACTTTAAATCTGATTGCTCCCTCTTCTCTCATATGTCATTTTCTCAGATTTTTATTGCAACTTTGTTTTTATGAATCTCACATTGTTCATAATTATTTTCATTTTTTATATTGTTAACATGTGTTTAGGTTTACCCTATGTTTGCCAATTATTTTGCCCACGATTACTTTTGGAAACCTCTCTTCCTTCTGGGTCCAATTTTCTTTTTTTCTGAGGTAAATACTTTAATAATTGCTTTAGCAAGGGTATGTGGGTGGTAAAGTCTCCATGTCTTTTTGTTTTAAATTGTCTTTATTATGCTCTCACTCTTGACTGATGGTTTGTCTGATTTATAATTCTAGGTTGACAGCTATTTTTCTCAGCAATATGACAATATTAGTCAATTGTACTCTAGTTCTATTGTTACCATGAGGAATCAATTGTCAATCGTTTTTCCTTTATTTATCTTACTTAACAGTTTTACTCTGAGACCTAAGGATTCATGTTTTTCATCAACTTCAAAAAATTCTCTTGTTACTATTGGACTATTCATTATTCTTCTTTTCCCTCTTAAACTTTTAATAGTTCTATAATAGACATTCTCATTCTCTCTTCATGTCACTGAATCTTTCATATTTTTATCTTCCTCAATTGCATTTTACTTAATTTTCTTAGATCTATCTTCTAGTTCAATATTTTTGCTTCAGCTGTTTCTAATTTGCTCCATAAGCCATTTGGCTATTGCTTAATTTTTAAAGTTCCATTTGATTCAATTTAATCCAATGATTCTTGGCATTTGTTTCTAGTGTATTTTTCATTATGTTTAATTATTTGAACACAATAATTTTATGTTAGCCATTAGAATATGCTATAAGGTGAAAATATTGATCTCCTAACACTTCTACCTGTTACATTTTTAGTTTCTTACCCATCTCGGATTGTTTACTTGTAAAAGTTGAACTCCAGCTGCATTTCATCAGAGGGAGTCATGGAGCAGATGTGCTGTGGAGTGGTCGTGTGTTCACGTCTGACAAGTGCCCCAGAATTATCGTTGGTAAGTACAGGAGCACACCAGTATTCACTTCTCAGTGTGAGGACATCAAAACTTTGAGGGCCTTGAGGAGAGTGTAAACGCAAACCCCACCTTCGTGTGTGGAGCAGACCCAAATTATAAACTGACTGGGAACTCAGGCAGAGACAGACGAACCTTTCTGTGGCCTTCCTGTGTCACTGCACACAGGACTTCAGTCCTGTACTTTACTCCAGAACAGACTTTTAAAGTTTCCAGTTCTCTCCTAACGGGCTTAAGGATTCATTCTGCTACCCCGAGGGTCTTGAAGCTCTTAGGACACTTGAACCAGGAAAATCCTAACATATGGTTTCCATCCCACGTGCTTCCACCTGGAGTTAACCAGCAAAGGAAGTCTCAACAGTGGGACTGTGCTCTGCTTGTCCAATTGCCTGATACCCGAGAATTGTTCTTACCTTTTCTGTTATCTCAGCTATGCATTTTGAATAATGTTATATTTTGTGTACTTGGGGGAAAGGATTCAGGTAAATGAATTCACATTATTTAAGGAACAAGAAGCCCTGAACCTGTTCCTTTAAATGTCTCAAATTTTGAAGTTTGATGAAAATTATATGCCTGATACAAAGTTACTTTATTATTTAGGCCACCTAAATAACACTCAAGAAAAAGTAACATTAGTTTAGGCATAATGATTACAAGGTCAGGTTTTGATGTTTCCCTACAGTCTACCTTCTAGGAAGTATGTTCTTATATTCAGTAATCCTGTTGGTGGCTTGAATCACTGCACAAGCATGTATGTTTCATTGAAAACTCAAGTTTTCATGAATTTAAAGAAACTATATCCCAACTGAGGGGCTCAAATTAACATAGGAATATTTTATGTTCACTAACCGCATCACACATTAATTTGAATCTGTGCTTTTTACCCTGGTGTCTCAGATGGTAAAGAATCTACCTGCAATGCAGGAGATGTGTGTTCGATCCCTGGGTGAGGAAGATCCCCTGGAGAAGGAAATGGTAACCCACTCCAGTATTCTTGTCTAGAGAATTCCATGGACAGAGGAGACTGGCAGGCTACAATCCATGGAGCTGTAAAGAGTTGGACACGACTGAGCGACTAACACGCACACACACACAAGCACATCCCAATTGAGAGGCGCGAATTAACATGTGGATTATTTTATGTTCACTAACTGCATCATACATTAATTTGAATCTATGCTTTTTACCCTGAGAATGTGAAGCAAACTAGGGTTTCACAGCTATTTAAATCTCCTCTAAATAAGCAGAGTTGTGGGACATCCCTGGTGGTCCAGTGGCTAAGACTCCATGCACCACTGATCTTGGTGCAGATTCAGTGACCAAGATCCCACATACCACATGGCACAAGCAAAGAAAGAATTGTATTCCTGAAACAAAAAGGAATATACTGGCAAAAGAAGACTCACCTTGAGTTGATAACACATGGGTCAAATGCCTCTCTTCTTAGTTTATAATCATCTTTAAGATAGGCAAAGTGTGTACAAATTATCTTAGAAACTCTGAAGTAAAACATCAGGTTTGTACATGGTAGATACTAAATAGCTGTGGAAAGAAGAGCGGAGAGAGAGTGTGACGATGGTAGGAAAGGAGGAAAAGATGTAAGAAGGAAAGAAGGGGGAAGGAGAAAGGAGCCAACTTTTGTCCATCGATATGATACCCATAAAGAAAATGGAAGCCTAACTCACTTCTAGAACCTGGGCATCTGGGGCATAAATGCAGATGTCCTTAAGTATTACTTTAAATGTTTCAGTTCAGTGAGATCCTACAGATTCCACCAATATGATTAAAGATTTTAGCTCCATGCACCCACTCCAGTGTTCTTGCCTGGAGAATCCTGGGGATGGAGGAGCATGGTGGGCTGCCATCTATGGGGTCGCACAGAGTTGGACACGACTGAAGCGACTTAGCAGCAGCAGCAAAGGTTACATAAGAATCTCTTGAGCTACATGTCTAAACTGGAATTTGTGTTCTCAGTGGAGTGTGACACTTAAAATCTCCATGGAAGCTGATGAGCATGCAACCCATGTCAGCTCATCGTATTACTTCTATGAATCAAATATTTCTGAGCTGCATCCATGTTTTGAGAGAACTGTTTCTTTCTTTTTTATGACCTAAACATCATTTTCATCCTGACTCATGTCTTTTATTTTCTCAAAATCTAAATTTCATAGACAGGGTGTGTTAGTTGCTCAGTCGAGTCTGAATCTTTGCAACACCATGGACTGTAGCCTCTGTCCATGGGTTCTCCAGGCAAGAATACTGAAGTAGGTTGCCATTTCCTTCTCCAGGGAACCTGGGTATCAAACCCAGTCTCCTGCATCGCAGGCAGATTCTTTACCATCTGAGCCATCAGGGAAGACTATAGACAAGATAGGATGGTAGAAAACCCTTGCTTTCTTCCTGCTGTCACAAAAAAAACCATCAACTCTATAAATGTTTTCTCTTTAAGATCCAAATCCAAAGGTATGTGCTCAGTTGTATCTGACTCTTTGTGACCCCATAGACTGGAGCCTGCCAGGCTCCTCTGTCTATTGGATTTTCCAGGCAAGAATACTGGAGTGGATTGCCATTTCTCCTCCAGGGGATCTTCCCAACCCAGGGATCAAGTTTGCATCTCTTGTTTCTCTTACATTAGCAGGCAGATTCCCTACCACTGAGCCATCTGGGAATGGAGGGGTTATTATGACTGAATTATACCCTCAATAAATACTTTTCTAGCTCAAGGGAAAACATTCATTGGCTTGGTCAGGATAGTTTAGCCACAGCTAGCCAAAACAATAAATGTGAAAGCACTTGGAAAGTCAAGTATCTTGTCAAGTCATTACTGTATTAATGTGGAGAGTGTCATACTCTGCACTAGCATATGGGATGAAAATGGCCACCATGGGTAGATATATAGCCAAGGCTTGTGGAGTACAAAAAGGTAGTATCCCACTCTGCTCAAATTGCTCCCTCTCTGTCATAGTCCAAGCTGCTATAGAAAAATATCATAGCTTGGCTATGCTTGGCTTATAAAAAACAGAAAACTATTCCTCACAGTTCTGGTGTCTAGAAGTCTAAGATCATGGCTCCAGCAGATTTGGTTTCCTTATTGCCAAATTCAGACTTAAAATGAAGAGAGTAAGGAAAACCACTAGACCATTCAGGTATAAGCTAAGTCAAATCCCTTATGATTATACAGTGGAAGTGAAAAATGGATTTAAGGACTAGATCTGATAGACAGAGTACCCGATGAATTATGGATGGAGGTTTGTAACACTGTACAGGAGACAGGGAGCAAGACTATCCTCAAGTAAAAGAAATGCAAAAAAGCAAAATGACTGTCTGAGGAGGCCTGACAAATAGCTATGAAAAGAAGAGAAGATAAAGGCAAAGGAGAAAAGGAAAGATATACCTGTTTGAATGAAGAGTTACAAAGAATAGTAAGGGGAGATAAGAAAGTCTTCTTCAGTGATCAATGCAAAGAAATAGAGGAAAACAACAGAATGGGAAAGACTAAACACCTCTTCAAGAAAATTAGAGATACCAAGGGAACATTTCATGCAAAGATGGACTCAATAAAGGACAGAAATGGTATGGACCTAACAGAAGCAGAAGATATTAAGAAGAAGTGGCAAGAATACACAGAAAAACTACGCAAAAAAGATCTTTATGACACAGATAATCACGATGGAGTGAACACTCACCTAGAGCCAGACATTCTGGAATGTGAAGTCAAGTGGGCCTTAGGAAGCATCATTATGAACAAAGCTAGTGGACGTGATAGAATTCCAGTTGAGCTATTTCAAATCCTAAAAGATGATGCTGTGAAAGTGCTGCACTCAATATGTCAGCAAATTTGGAAAACTCAGCAGTGGCCACAGGACTGGAAAAGGTCAGTTTTCTTTCCAATCCCAAAGAAAGGCAATGCCAAAGAATGCTCAAACTACCACACAACTGCACTCATCTCACATACTAGCAAAGTAATGTTCAAAATTCTCCAAGCCAGGCTTCAATAGTATGAGAACCATGAACTTCCAGATGTTCATGCTGGATTTAGAAAAGGCAGAGGAACCAGAGATCAAATTACTAACATCTGTTGGATCATCAAAAAAGCAAGAGAATTCCAGAAAACCATCTACCTCTGCTTTATTGACTATGCCAAAGCCTTTGACTGTGTGGATCACAACAAACTGTGGAAAATTCTTAAAGAGATCGGAATACCAGACCATCTGACCTGCCTCTTAAGAAATCTGTATGCAGGTCAAGAAGCAACAGTTAGAACTGAACATGGAACAACAGACTGGTTCCAAATAGGAAAAAGAGTACGTCAAGGCTGTATATTGTCACCTTGCTTATTTAACTTATATGAAGAGTACATCATGAGAAATACTGGACTGGAGGAAGCACAAGCTGGAATCAAGGTTTCTGGGAGAAATATCAATAACCTCAGATATGCAGATGACACCACCCTTATGACAGAAAGTGAAGAAGAATTAAAGACACTCTTGATGAAAGTGAAAGAGGAGAGTGAAAAAGTTGGCTTAAAACTCAACATCCAGAAAACGAAGATCATGGCATCTGGTCCCATAGATAGATGGGGAAGCACTGGAAACAGTGACATACTTTTTTTGGGGGGGTTCCAAAATCACTGAACATGATGACTGCAGCCATGAAATTAAAAGATGCTTGCTTTTGGAATAAAAGTTATGACCAACCTAGACAGCATATTAAAAAGCAGAGACATTACTTTGCCAACCAAAGTCCATCTAGTCAAAGTTACAGTTTTTCCAGTAGTACCATATGGATGTGAGAGTTGGACTATAAAGAAAGCTGAGCGCCAAAGAATTGATGCTTTTGAACTTTGGTGTTGGAGAAGACTCTTGAGAGTCCCTTAAGGAGATCCAACCAGTCCATCCTTAAGGAAATCAGTCCTGATTATTCATTGGAGGTACTGATGCTAAAGCTGAAGCTCCAATAATTTGGCCACCTGATGCAAAGAACTGACTCACTTGAAAAGACTCTGATGCTGGGAAAGATTGAAGGCAGGAGAAGGAGACAACAGAGGATGAGATGGTTGGATGGCATCACCAACTCAACGGTAAGAGTTTGAGTAAACTCCAGGAGTTGATGATGGACAGGGAGTCCTGGCAAGCTGCAGCCCATGGAGTTGCAAAGAGTTGGACATGACTGAGTGACTGAACTGAACTGAAATAAGAATACTGCAGCATAAAATGATCAAGAACTTATATAGTTCTTACTTAATAAGCTTACATTTTACTTCATATTTGACTCAAACTACTGATGTGTAGAATTTGAATGTCTCAGCATAAGTGGAGTATGTATGAAAGAGAAATGATCAATATGTTTTTACAATGTTTATATTGAAAGTCATGGTATAAAAAAAGAACATTTAAAAACAGTTAATAAAAAGTTAAATACAAAAAAAAAAGACTTAAATGCTGTTTATGAGATAGGTGTATTGTGATCAGTACTAACAGACACAATTTATATGTACTGCTGTGGACATTAAAGATTAAAGTACTTGAGTGCAGGTTGATTCCTCCAGTTCTATTCTTCTTTCTCAAGATTGCCTTGGCCATTTGAGGTTTTTTGTATTTCCAAACAAATTGTGAAGTTATTTGTTTTAGCTCTGTGAAAAATACTGTTGGTAGCTTGATAGGGATTGCATTGAATCTATAGATTGCTTTGGGTAGTATACTCATTTTCACTATATAGATCCTTCTGATCCATGAACATGGTATATTTCTCCATCTATTAGTGTCCTCTTTGATTTCTTTCACAAGTGTTTTATAGTTTTCTATATATAGGTCTTTTGTTTCTCTAGGTAGATATATTCCTAAGTATTTTATTCTTTTCATTGCAATGGTGAGTGGAACTGTTTCTTTAACTTCTCTGTTTTCTCATTATTAGTGTATAGGAATGCAAGGGATTTCTGTGGGTTGATTTTATATCTTGCAACTTTACAATATTCATTGATTTGATGTAGTAATTTACTGGTGGAGTCTTTAGGGTTTTCTATGTAGAGGATCATGTGACTTCAGGCTCTACTACAAACCACAGTCATCAAGACAGTATGGTACTGGTACAAAGACAGAAATATAGATCAATGGAACAAAATAGCCCAGAGATAAATCCACGCACCTATGGACACCTTATCTTTGACAAAGGAGGCAAGAATATACAATAGAGAAAAGACAATCTCTTTAACAAGTGGTGCTGGGAAAACTGGTCAGCCACTTGTAAAAGAATGAAACTAAAACACTTTCTAACACCATACACAAAAATAAACTCAAAATGGATTAAAGATCTAAATGTAAGATCAGAAACTATAAAACTCCTAGAGGAGAACATAGGCAAAACACTCTCTGAGATAAATCACAGCAGGATCCTCTATGACCCACCTCCCAGAATATTGGAAATAAAAGCAAAAATAAACAAATGTGACCTAATTAAACTTAAAAACTTCTGCACAACAAAGGAAACTATAAGCAAGATGAAAAGACAGCCTTCAGAATGGGAGAAAATAATAGCAAACGAAGCAACTGACAAACAACTAATCTCAAAAATATACAAACAACTCCTGCAGCTCAATTCCAGAAAAATAAACGACCCAACCAAAAAATGGGCCAAAGAACTAAACAGACATTTCTCCAAGGAAGACATACAGATGGCTAACAAACACATGAAAAGATGCTCAACATCACTCATTATCAGAGAAATGCAAATCAAAACCACAATGAGGTATCATTTCATATCAGTCAGAATGGCTGCTAAGCCATAAATGCTGGAGAGGGTGTGGAAAAAAGGCAACCCTCTTACACTGTTGGTGGGAATGCAAACTAGTACAACCACTATGGAGAACAGTGTGGAGATTCCTTACAAAACTGGAAATAGAACTGCCATATGACCCAGAAATCCCACTGCTGGGCATACACACTGAAGAAACCAGAACTGAAAGACACGTGTACCCCAATGTTCACTGGAGCACTGTTTATAATAGCCAGGACATGGAAGCAACCTAGATGTCCATCAGCAGACGAATGGATAAGAAACCTGTGGTACATATACACAATGGAGTATTACTCGGCCATTAAAAAGAATACATTTGAATCAATTCTTGTGAGGTGGATGAAACTGGAGCCAATTATACAGAGTGAAGCAAGCCAGAAAGAAAAACACCAATACCGTATACTAACACCTATATATGGAATTTAGAAAGATGGTAACAATAACCCTGTATGTGAGACAGCAAAAGAGACACAGATGTATAGAACAGTGTCTTGGACTCTGTGGGAGAGAGCAAAGATGGGATGATTTGGGAGAATGGCATTGAAACATGTATATTATCATATGTGAAATGAATCGCCAGTCCAGGTTCGATGCATGATACAGGATGCTCGGGCTTGGTGCACTGGGATGACCCAGAAGGAGAGGATGGGGAGGGAGGTTCAGGATGGGGAACTCATGTACGCCTGTGGCAGATTTATGTCAATGTATGGCAAAACCAATACAATATTGTAAAGTAATTAGCCTCCAATTAAAATAAATAAATTTATATTAAAAAATTAAGTACTTGAGTGTTAGAAGCCTATTGTTTGCAAAGAAAACAGTTGGCAGAGCATTTCCTGATCTTGATCTGATATTGAAGTAAGGGAGGAAAATGGAATATTATTATGTTTTAGCCAATAAGAATATATCTTTTGGTTCAATGACCAAATAAATAGGCATCTTGTATTAAAATCAAGGAAATCAAGAGGAAATTTGTCAGAAGAATTTTTGAAATGAGGAAAGTGAAAACAATCACTTCTCCTTGATATACTTGATGTTGATAAGCACCATTTCAATGATTTCAAGGGTTTTTCTCAAGAAGAGTATCTCAGGATACAGTCAATATGTTGAATAGCTCATTACTCATTACTCATAGGCTGAAATAAAATATTTTTTAATGCTAAGTAAATGATAACCAGTATTTCTGATAAAGATCAAATTGGGCTAAATGTTTGATCTGTCCTGATACATTTTTTTAAAAGATAGAGCTGTGGTTTTTTTTTAATTTTAAAATCTCATTTGTTTTATTGAAGTATAGTTGATTTACAATATGTTAATTTCTGGTATACAGCAAAGTGACTGTGTTACACAAATATATACATATATACCTTTTATATTCTTTGCCATTATGGTTTATCATAAGTTATTGAGTATGATTCTTATGCTATACACTAGGACCCTGTTGTTTATCTGTGGGTTTTTTTGCCACTTTATTTTTTTAATTGAAGTATAATTGTTTTACAGAATTTTGTGATTTTCTATCAAACATCAACCAGAATCTGTTAGATAGAGCTGTATTGACTACTATATATATATATATACACATACACTATATATTTAGTGTTTAACATATAATTTATATAACTTATATATATATATATATAATATTATGGTAGCATGTTCAGTCCAGTTCAGTAATTCAGTCATGTCTGACTCTTTGAGACCTCATAGACTGAAGCAAGCCAGGCTTCCCTGTTCATCACCAACTCCCAGAGCTTGCTCAAACTCATGTCCTTGGAGTTGGTGATCCCATCCAACCATCTCATCCTCTGTCATCCCCTTCTCCTCCTGCCTTCAGTCTTTCCCTGCATCAGTGTCTTTTCCAATGAGTCAGTTCTTTGCATCACATGGCCAAAATGTTGGAGTGTCAGCTTCAGTGTAAGTCCTTCCAATGAATATTCAGGACTGATTTCCTTTAGGATTGACTGATTTGATCTCCTTGCAATACAAGGGGCTCTTAAGAGTCTTCTCCAACACCATAGTTCAGAAGCATCAATTCTTCAGTGCTCCGTTTTCTTTATGGTCCAACTGTCACATCCATACATGACTACTGGAAAAACCATAGCTTTGACTAGACAGAACTTTGTCAGCAAAGTAATGTCTCTGCTTTTTAATATGCTGTCTAGATTTGCCATAGCTTTTCTTCCAAGTCTCAAGTGTCTTTTAATTTCATGTTTGCAGTCACCACCTGCAGTGATTTGGAGCCTAAGAAAATAAAGTCTGTCACTGTTTCCATTGTTTCCCCATCTATTTGCCATGAGTGATGGGACCAGATGCCATGATCTTCATTTTTTGAATGTTGAATTTTAACCAGCTGTTTCACTCTCTTCTTTCACTTTCATCAAGAGGCTCTTTAGTTCCTCTTCGTTTTCTGCCATTAGGGTGGTGTCATCTGCATATCTGAGGTTATTGTTATTTCTCCCTGCAATCTTGATCCCAGCTTCTGCTACATCCAGCCTGGCATTTTGCATGATGTACTCTGCATATAAGTTAAATAAGCTGGGTGACAATATAAGTTTTACATATATAATATTTTTATTATGATAGCCTATAAGGGTCTTGATAAAGTAGCACTTTAGTTAAGAGTTGAAGGAAGCATAAGACAAGAACAAGCCATGTGGATGTCTAGGGAAGAACACTCCACTCAGAGGGAATAACAAGTGCAAAATTTCTGAAGCAGAAGCATGCTTGGCAGCCTCACTGAATATCAAGGAGGTCACTATAGATGGAGTAGAGTGAGGAAGGGAGAGTAATAGGTGATGAAAGCAGAGGTAGCAATGAATCGAGATATGTGAAGACTGAATGTCACTCTGAGATGAGAAGTCACTGGAAGGTTTTGAGCAGAGAAGTGTTTGTCACCATTTTTATGAGTTCAACTTGACTGCTGGGAATAAACTGAGGGAGGTAAAAACAGAAGGGAAACTAACCAGGAAGCTGTATCAGTAACTGAGGCAAGAGAAGATGAGGGCTTATACCAAAGAAGAAGCAGTGGAAGTGGTAAGAAATGGTTGGATTCTGGACATATTCTAGTCACTTATTCAGTAAATACTGTTCGTACTGTTCATGGGGTTCTCAAGGCAAGAATGCTGAAGTGATTGGCCATTCCCTGCTCCAGTGGACCCCGTTTTGTCAGAACTCTCCACCATGACTGGAGAAGGAAATGGAAACCCACTCCAGTATTCTTGCCCGGAAAATCCCATGGACAGAGGAGCCTGGCGGGCTACAGTCCATGGGGTCGCAATGAGTCAGACAGGACTGAAGCGACTTAGCAGGCACGCACTCAATCTTTACCTTCCAAGGTGGCACAGTGGTAAAGAATCTGCCTGCCAATGCAGGAGACTCAGATTCGATCCCTGGGCCAGTAAAGATCCCCTGGAGTAGGAAATGGCAACCCACTCTAGTATTGTTGCCTAGAGAATTCTATGGACTGAGGAGCCTGACGAGCTGCAGCCCATGGGGGTCACAAAGAGTTGGACACAGCTGAGTGAGCACCCTGAGCACCCTCCACCATGACCTGTCTGTCTTGGGTGGCCCAACTCAGCATGGCTCAGAGTTTCATTGTGTTACACAAGATGGTGATCAGTTTGGTTAGTTTCCTGTGATTGTGGTTTTCATTCAGTCTGCCCTCTGATAGGATGGCAGGCTTGAGGATAAGAGGCTTGTGGTCCCAAGATGTGCCCACATGGTGGAGTAGGGCATGCATTCATCTTCTCCAATGAGTGTCCAGGAGCCTCCAGTGGAGGTGTGGATCAACCGTGGCCTGCCACAAGGTTGGGGCACTGACTACAACAGTCCTGGGAACCACGGGTCCTGGCAAAAATCCTTTGGAAGGAGGTCATCATTACCACCATTACCCCTACCATAGTTTCGCCTCAGGTTCAGTGAACTAAAATGGACAAGAATGGGCAAATTTTTAATTCAGATGACCAGTGTATCTACTACCATGGGCAAGAATCCCTTGGAAGAAATGGAGTAACTCTCATACAACAAAAGAGTCCAAAATGCAGTACTTGGATGCAATCTCAAAAACAACAGAATGATCTCTTTTCATTTCCGAGACAAACCAGTTAACATCGCAGTAATCCAAGTCTATGCCCCAACTACAAATGCTGAAGCAACTGAAGTTGAATGGTTCTATGAAGACGTACAAGACCTTATAGAACTAACACCAAAAGAAAAAAAGAAGATGTCCTTTTCATCCTAGGGGACTGGAATGCAAAAGTAGGAAGTCAAGAGATACCTAGAGTAAGAGGCAAGTTTGGCACTGGAGTATAAAATGAAGCAGGACAAAGACTAACAGACTTTTGCCAGGAGAGAATGCACTGCTTATAGCAAACACTCTCTTCCAATGATGACTCTACACGTGGACATCACCAGATGGTCAATACTGAAACGAAATTGATTATATTCTTTGCAGTCAAAATGGAGAAGTTCTATAAAGTCAGAAAGAACAAGATGGGGAGTTGACTGTGGCTCAGATGATGAACTCCTTATTGCCAAATTCAGACTTAAATTGAAGAAAGTAGGGAAAACCACTAGACCATTCAGGTATGACCTAAATAAAATCCCTTATGACTATACAGTGGAAGTGAGAAATAGATTCAAGGGATTAGATCTGATAGGGAGAGTGTCTAAAGAAGTGTGGATGGAGGTTCATCACATTGTACAGGAGGTGGGGATCAAAACTATCCTTAAGAAAAAGAAAATCAAAAAGGCAAAATGGCTGTCTGAAAAGAAGAGAAGGGAAAAGGAAAGGAGAAAAAGAAAGATATACCCATTTGAATACAGAGTTCCTAAGAATAGCTATGAGAGATAAGAAAGCCTTCCTCAGTGATCAATGCAAAGAAATAGAGGAAAACAATAGAATGGGAAAGACTTTGAGATCTCTTCAAGAAAATTAGAGATACCGAGGGAATATTTCATGCAAAGATGGGCACATTAGAAGACAGAAATGGTATGGCCCTAACAGAAGCAGAAGATATTAAGAAGAGGTGGCAAGAATACATAGAAGGACTACGCAAAAAAGATCTTCATGACCCAGATAACCACGATAGTGTGATCACTCACCTAGT
The DNA here is from genome assembly GCF_014754425.2 of Oryx dammah. Taxonomy (NCBI): domain Eukaryota; kingdom Metazoa; phylum Chordata; class Mammalia; order Artiodactyla; family Bovidae; genus Oryx; species Oryx dammah. The sequence goes on along the minus strand of NW_024070204.1, from coordinate 59,352,564 downwards.
GCCAGACATCTTGAAGTGGGAAGTCAAGTGGGCCTTAGGAAGCATCAGTATGAACAAAGCTAGTGGAGGTGATGGAATTCCAGTTGACCTCTTTCAAATCCCCAAAGATGATGCTGTGAAAGTGCTGCACTCAGTATGCCAGCAAATTTAGAAAACTCAGCAGTGGCCACAGGGCTGGAAAAGGTCAGTTTTCATTCCAGTCCCAAAGAAGGGCAATGCCAAAGAAGATTCAAACTTCAGCACAATTGCACTCATCTCACATGCTAGCAAGGTCATGCTCAAAATTCTCTAAGCCAGGCTTCTGCAGTATATGAACTGAGAACTTCCAGATGTTCTAGCTGGATTATGAAAGGCAGAGGAACCAGAGATAAAACTACCAACATCCATTGGATTATTGAAAATGCAAGAGAATTCTAGAAAGCATCTACTCCTACTTCATTGACTATGCTAAAGGTTTTGACTGTATGGATCACAACAAACTGTGGAAAATTCTTAGAGCGATGGAAATACCAGACCACCTGACCTGCCTCCTGAGAAACCTGTATGCAGGTCAAGAAGCAAGAGTTAGAACAAGACATGGGACAAAGGGCTGGTTTCAAATTGGGAAATGAGTACATCAAGGCTGTATATTGTCACCCTACTTGTTTAACTTACATGCAGTGTACATCATGTGAAATGCCAGGCTGGATGAAGCAGAAGCATGAAGCAGACACGCAGATGACACCACCTTTATGGTAGAAAGCAAGGAAACTAAAGGGTCTCTTAGTGAAGGTGAAAGAGGAGAGTGAAAAAGCTGATTTAATACTCAACAATCAAAAAATAAAAAGATCATGGCATCCGGTCCCATCACTTCATGGCAAATACATGGGGAAACAATGGAAACAGAGTTTTTATTTTCTTGAGCTCCAAAATCACTGCAGATAGTGATTGCAGCCTCAAAATTAAAAGATGCTTGCTACTTGGAAGAAAAGCTATGACAAACCTAGACAGCACATTAAAAAGCAGAGACATAACAAACGTCTGTAGAATCAAAGCTATGGTCTTTCAGTAGTCATGTATGGATGTGAGAGCTGGACCTTAAAAAAAAACTGAGCACTGAAGAAATGATGCTTTTGAACTGTGGTGTTGGAGAAGTCTTGAGAGTCCCTTGGACTTCATGGAGATCCAACCAGTCAATCCTAAAAAAAAATCAGTCATGAATATTCATTGGAAGGACTGAAGCTCCAATATTTTGGCCACCTGATGCAAACAACCAACTCATTAGAAAAGAGCGTGATGCTAGGAAAGCTTGAAGGCAGGAAGAAAATGGAATTATAGTGGACGAGATGGTTGTATGGTATCACTGACTCGATGGCTGTGAGTTTGAGCAAGCTGCAAGAGATGGTAAAGGACAGGGAAGCCTGGCGTGCTGCAGTCCATGGGGTCACAGAGAGTCGGCACGACTGAGCAAATGAACAACAACCATTCAGTAAATGTTTATTGAACATTTATATAACTGGAACTATCTTGAACACTGGAAGTGTCATGCTAAGCCAAACAAACAAAGAAAAACCAAACACAAATCTCCATGGTTCTTATTTTCCCTGAATAATTATCTATCTCATGATGGAAGTTTGGAAGTAGAAACAGGCAGTATAGATGTAAACCAGTTTGCAAAAATACACACTGTGAATCAAGTTAACCAGTGTAAAAGGAAAGAGTATCTTGAGGGGAGTGGATGGACTTTGCTACTTTGGACTGTGAGTCTGAGAATGGCCATTTAGGAAGCAGTGACTTACCTGCTTGGGCCTGAATGATGAGAAGGAGGCAACTCATTGAAGATCTGGTGAATGATCACTCAGGTAAAATGAACTACAAGTTCACAATCAGAGAGCTTGCTCAGCCAAAAGATGTAAATTTGGTAGTGTGACTGGAACATAGTGAAAAAATGGGGAAATTGTTGGAAGTAATATTCTGTGTGCATGCCCTCAGTTGCTCAGTTGCATGTCCAACTCTTTGTAGGCCACCAGGCCCTTCTGTCCATTGGGATTCTCCAAGCAAGACTACTTGAGTGAATTGCCATGCCCTCCTCCAGGGGATCTTCCCAACCCAGGGATCAAACCCAGGTCTTCTGAACTGCAGGTGATTCTTTACCATCTGAGCCACTAGGGAAGCCCAGGAAGTGAGATTAGCAAGGAAGATTATGTAGTATCTTGAAGGCTGTAAAAAGGAATTGAAAAAGTATTTTAGAAAGCCTTTGGAAGGCTTTAAATAAAAAAATAGCAAGATCTACTTTACTGCTCTAGAAGATCCCTCTGATTACTTAGCAGAGGATTGATTCTGTTGGAGACATACAAAAGCAGAGCTCAAGTAAACAGCTGGAAATATGAGTCTGATGTTCAGGAGAGCAGTCAGGCTTGGAGATACAAGTTGAGGAGTAATCAATGCATGGATTGTATTGAAAGAGATGGATATAAGTGACATGACTTCAAAGTGAGTGTGGGTGGTGAAGAGTCAGGAATCCCAAGGACTTCCTGGTCTCTTAGTGAGATCAGTCATTCATCTGTCTCCCATCACAGAAAGACCGTCTAGCTATTATCTCCCATTCTCTCCTCAGCTCACTGCACTGAGACATCTCTCCCCTCTGCCTTACTGAATCTGTCCCTGTTACAGTCACCTTTCTCCCCTTGAAACACAAAGCAAATGGGTTTCAGTGAATAAGTAACAAGTAGGAGAATCTGGGAGAATTAGAGCGTTTTGAGTGACAGGACACCAACAGAGAAAGAACAATGCCTCCAACAACTGGGGACCAAAAAATTAAAGTGCTGAGGAGGGTCTCTGCCATATCTGAGAGAAGATTCCTACCAGGAGCTTTGTGGCTTGGGTCTGTCTTCTCAAATTTAAGCTGCTTGCCTGTGTTTCTGATCACCATCTGCTCCTGAATTTCCCAGGGCCAAGCTTCACTACCCATCTTTATGACTCCAATTTGGGCCTTCTCCGGACTGTGCCAGGCTGGCATGCCACCTGCTATCTGTTACCAGGCCTCTCAGACTCTCCATCAGTCTGCCTGCTAGCCGGAACCTCTCTCTCACACCCACACACACATGCCCCTTTCCCATCATCTCTTGTGCGGCTCTGGTCCTACTTTGTGACTTCACTAGTCTGTGCATCTTGCAATAATTAATGAGCTTCGTCTGATTGGTCGTGTCCTCAACGTGACATTTCCTTAGTATCCTGTTATGGTATTCTTTAGGGGTCTGGGAGATAGCGCGTGAGTGCTAAGGTTTCCCTGGTGGCTCAAACGGTAAAGAATCCACTTGCAATGCAGGAGACCCAGGTTCAATACCTGGGTCAGGAAGATCCCCTGGAGAAGGGAATGGGAATCTACTCCACTCTTCTTGCCTGGAGAATCCCATGGACAGAGGAGCCTGGTAGGCTTTAGTCCCTAGGGTTGCAGAGTCAGACACGACTAAGCAGCTAATACACACAACACACTGTAAGAATCTGAAAACCTGGAAAGGTCTCTGGGCTCATTTTAACACATACTCTGTGGTTAAGTTAGACTCCCAGTGAGGGCTGTGCCCCTTTACAAAGCATATACTCTCATATTTTATCAAAATTAATAGCAGCAGCGAAGGAAACAGTGACTAAAGTGAGGAGCATGTGGCAAATAAGGTATTCTTATTATCTTGTCCTGGGAAAGGCTGGACCAAAATTTGGTGGACAATAAGGGCTTTGCTGGAAATTTTAATTCTTCTTCCTGGCACTTGGTATAGGAAGACACAAGAGTCCCGAAGGAGTTACTAGAAGTTGAAAAGCAAATGTCACACTAATCTTGAAAAATCAACTTATAATTTAATATATAATCATGGAATTACATAGTCTATTATGTATTTGAAGCTTGTTTTGAGTTGAATTGTATCCCCCACAAGTTCATATGTTGAAATCCCCGTGGTCAGGATCTCAGAATGGGACTTTATTTGAAAACGGGTTTGTGGCAACTATAATGAGGTCATACTGGAGTAGGGTGGACTCCCCATCCAATATGACTGTTGCCTTAATTTGGACACACACACACACACAGAGGAAAGAAGTCATGTGAAGGTGAAGCAGAAACCTTCAAGCCAAGGATCCCAGTGACTGCCAGCAAACCACCTGAAGCCAGGGGAGAAGAATGGAACAGATTCTCCTTCAGGCCCTCAGAAGACACCGATCCTGCCAACACCTTGATCTCAGACTTGCAGCCTCCAGCACTGCGAGACAATACACTCCTGTTGTTGAAGCCACCCAGTGTGAGGTACTAACACAAAGCTTAAACAGACATAAATGAGATTCTCTATAATATTTTGGTCACATTTTCCATCTTGCATTCATAAAAGTACAGAACAATTTGTCTGCACTTTAGAATTTTGCAGACCCTCACCTAATCACAATCACCACAGGGAGGAAGGAAAAACAAGCCGAGGTGTGTGTGCAAAAACATGGTCTCCCCTCTGAAGACACTGAAGGAGCGCTTCTTAATTTAGGCTTATTTCCAAAGAAGCTGAAGAAGGGAAATCACATTTGAAACAAACATTTACCCCTGTGGCTAAGTAAATGTCTCACAATATTACTATACTATCAGACATGAAAATTAAGCCAGAATTATGCAGTTAGGTCTATCCAAGCACTGCTGCTGCTGCTGCTAAGTTGCTTCAGTCGTATCCGACTCTGTGTGACCCATAGACAGCAGCCCACCAGGCTCCACCATCCCCGGGATTCTCCAGGCACTAGTGACAGACAAAGAGAAATAGTTGCATTTTGTATGATAATTGGCCAGGGATATGCAGCCTGTACTTAAAAACCATGTCGGGACACTTTTGCATATCAGAAAACACTCTCATTAACACGTTTCATGAGACACTTGTGTAATCAAAGAATTCTAATTATTCTCAAAGCCTTGGACAAGGAATACAATTCAAACCATTTCAATGATTAAAAAAATCAACAATTTTTACATTCCCACTGGCAGTGTCAAACTCATAATTGTATCCTTATTACTATGTCATCATTGTTTTATCAGAATAATTACTACTTTGTAGTACAAGTAAAAACTATGTGCTTATAGAAACATGGACATGGGAAGTGTATTTCTTCCATTCACTTGAGATAGTAGAATCTACCAAAATTAGGCATAGGATAAAAGAGGATATGCAAGAAAAAGGCTGATGTCTTTGTTGTTTTCAAATTCGCATAAAACCCAAAGGGTAAAAACCAGCCCACACCACAAGTAATGTCCCCAAGCTTGACCTGGTGGTTTGACTTCATGAAACTTGCACTGAACCAGACATTAGGCTTTTTACACAGCTGACCAAAGGCTTTGGCTGTCACGGCTTCTCTTCTGATGCCTCATTCTCGATATGCCCACTCCCATCCTGCCCAGACACACAGAGCTCAAGGCTCCTGGGCAATTCAGACAGGATGGCGCAGCTCATGGAATCTACCCAGCAGACCCTCACCAGCCTGGTTTCCAAAGCCTGTCTGTTAAAACTAAGGTGAGGGTGAGTCATGGGGCCCATAGTCACCACCCAACCTGTTTGGGAGCATTGCTCAGTCATTTTAACAGCTAGACCTGCAGGCAACGTGTAGCCTGTTATCATAGGCTGAACAGTGCTAGGTTTATCAAGGATCTGATTGGCCGAGCAGCCTTAGTGCTTTATAATAGTTCCTAGAAATGTTTACAGAACACTGTGTTTTGCACCTCCATGTGAAGCACACCACGTGAAGCTGTGCCCCAGCCCATGTGGAGGGGGGGCCAGTGGGAAGCTTCAGATTTCCCAAGAAGGGACACCTGTCTGTTTACCCCAAGCACTGTAGAGGAGGCATTAAACTCAAATGGAAGCAAGAGAGATGTAGATGAGATTTGAAAAGCTTAGGCTCCTACAAGAACGGTTTGTTAGTCGGTCTCCTTGAAGGGGTTTTAAACAATGACAAGGAAGCTTTATCTTTTACCAGTTTTGGAATATCTTTATTCTGTGCCCCTTGGAAGACACCAAACAAATATATCAAACTAAATGGTGCCTCATGGGTTTAGGACTAGGGCTCTGTTCTTTTCTGTTGGTTTGGCATCCTTATGGAATTTAGGGAAGAAAATCGTTTTTCCAACTCTTAATGAACACCTCACATCCCATACACAGGTGCTCTTCCTTTAGGTCTTTTTGCTTCTAATTCTCTTTAATTTCCTTGGTCTTCCAAAACTGGCTCTGCATTATACATTCAGATAGTCCTTTTGTGGACAAAGAATTAAAAAAACACAGTATGCTTTCAAAAAACAGTTTAATGCTTTCTGCCTTTAAGCTTAATATGCTCAAATACAAAGAAAGATCTAAGGACCCATTCATTGCTATATTTTATCTTGGATTGCTGGACTTGTCAATTAAAGAAAGTATTGTCACATTCAGACATATTCAGGGAATATTGAAGGAAAGTGAAATGCAAGTGTAAATAAGGACTCACTAGGAAGGAAATGTAAATGGGTGGAGGGTAAAATCCACTTAGTATAGAAATAAAGTTATGTTCACAGCAAGTCCAAACTGAGACAGGTAACACATTGCCCTAATGATCTAGCAGTTAAGCTTTTAAAGGCCTGAAGTCTCATATTCTCAATTAAATTTCAGATTATTTGTGATTCCATGATTGGTTCAGCTTGGCCAGAAGCAGGGAGAAAGGGAAAGTGTATCGCTGCTTTAATTTTCCTTCTCTTTCTGAGTTTCAGTGCTGAATAGTGGATTGTTAGTCACTAAGTTGTGTCCAACTCTTTTGGGACATCATGGACTGTAACCCACCAGGTCCTCTGTCCATGGAATTTCCCAGGCAAGGATACTGGAGTGGGTTGCAGTTTCCTTCTCTTGGGGATCTTCCCGACTCAGGGATCAAACCCGCATCTCCTGCATTGGCAGGAGGATTCTTTACAGCTGAGCCACTGTGGTGGGTGAATGAGGGCAAATGCTTTCGCCAGGAGAAGAAAATTTGGAAACACTCTTTTTACCACCTATATCCAGTTTTTAAATCACCTTACTCAATGGCAAGGTTTGGTGATTAGAGTTCAGAGAAACAAATGTTTTTCATCAGGGCTATGGCAATAGCTCCCGTATTCAGTCTCCTTTACTCAAATGAAATTAACACATAATTCTTCTGTTGGTTCAACAAAAATTTATTAAGCATATACTATGTGCCAGATATTATTTTAGACCCAGGGTTATGGCCCTGAAACATTTGAAAGATGTTTCTACCTTTACAAGTTTAACTCGTAGTGAGAGGAGATGGATATTGAACAAGCAAGTAAGTGAAACTATAGTGTGAGATGACTGAAAAGGCTATGGAGAGAAATAAAGCAGGGATGGGCAATGGGGAGCACTGACGGATAAGTTGAGTGTTAAAGTTCAAAGAAGGGAAGATAGGAAAGACTTGGCTGAGGAGAAAATATTTGAGCAACTATCTAAGGAGTACTAGATGTGGATGTTTGGAGGAAGAGTGTTCCAGGCAGTGGGAATGGCAAATGCAAAGGCCTGAAAATGCAGTAGGTGCAACATTTGTCAAAGCACGAGATCGCCCTCATCCTATCAAAGTAAATGTCACACAGAAAGTAATTCTGTGCTAACAAAGGTAGCCAACAACATGTGAATCCTATACTCACAGTACAGGTTTTTTTTGTTCAGCATCAATTTAATGGTATGAAGTGCCTTGGGACTTGGTCCACGTGTTACATTCATCTTATGTAGCTTTCTATTTGTTTTTATCTTATACTGCTGCTGCTGCTAAGTCACTTCAGTCGTGTCTGACTCTGTGTGACCCCATAGACGGCAGCCCACCAGGCTCCCCCGTCCCTGGGATTCTCCAGGCAAGAACACTGGAGTGGGTTGCCATTTCCTTCTCCAGTGCATGAAAGTGAAAAGTGAAAAGGAAGTCGCTCAGTCGCGTCCAACTCTTCGCAGTCCTATGGACTGCAGCCCACCAGGCTCCTCCGTCCATGGGATTGTCCAGGCAAGAGTACTGGAGTGGGGTGCCATTGCCTTCTCCAATCTTATACTAGTAATATATAAATACCAAATTTTTGAAAAGATAGAAACAAAATAGGACTTTATACAGTGAAATGTGACCATTTTCTTATCCCACTTCCCCTGTTCTAGTCTCCATCCACCTCCTGATCTCATCTCAGAAGAAACCACCGTTAATAGTTTCATATATGCTCATCAGTCTTTTCTCTGTGTATTCACATATACAGAATACGTAGATGAAAGTAGTTTTGCTCATGAATGAGGTAATTTACATTTTATTTGACAATTTGCTTTTCTTGCTTAACAATGTGGAAGATTTACCTGAATTAGTACAGAAATCTCTCCTCCTTTCAACTACAGTGTGATATTTCATGGTATGGATTTACCACAAATTATTTGTACTTCCCATTGATAACAAAGGCTCCTTTGTCCATGGCAAGAATACTTCAGTGGGTTACCATTGAGTGGGTTACTAGGGGATCTTCCTGACCCAGGGACTGAACCCACATCTCTTGAGTCTCCTACATTGGCAGGTGGATTCTTTACCACTGAGCCACCTGGGAAGCCCAACTTTAAGCAATGCCATGGCCAAAATCAACATATAGCCCTGACTGTTTGGAAGATGCCATAATGACCCACTTCTACTATGAGTATCTGGACACCTTTTTCATATGTCTGTCCCTCCCTCACTCCTCCATTGCCCCAACCATCCACTACTGTTGCATTATTTAATGGGATTAAGAAAGCTGGTCTGATGATGAGGCATCATTCAACACACTCTGAATAAAACTTTAAAAAAACGTTATTTGGAAGGGACACATTCTGGGCAGATTTAGACAAACAAAATTACTTAATAAGTCTTGTGGAAAAAATTACAGTAGGTTAGAAGAAGGGAGGAAGCTATGGTAATTTGGAAACAATGTATGTTCCTTTGGAACAGGACTTAACTAACAGAAGACACTTGGTTTGTTTGGTAATAATTGCAACAGATTTCCATGATGAAGTAGGTGAAATGCTCCCATGCTTGGAATTTCATGCAGAATTGTTTTAACATGTTGCCTTTTCCTTTGAGGGTATTCTAGAATCAAAGCACAGTTTCTCCACAACCCTAGCAACACTTGCATGGAATTTGGGATTGTTGAGGCTAACTTAGACCTCTTCCCAGAGTCGGTTACTCCAAGTATCAGCACAATCTTGGTATACTCAGTCTCACCCATGCCACAATAGTACAGTCTTCACAAAAAGCGGTTTATATTTAGCTGATATACATATAATCTCAGAGATTTCCCTGGAACATGCATGTGGTCCTTCTTGTCTATTTTTATGGCTATAGCAATCTGTAAAGTTGGGCTCTCTGGAATCCTTCCTTCGTTTTCTGATGTTAAGTCCATCTGTTTTGCTGCAGTTTAGTGTTAATAGTAGCATTACCAGAGAACATAAGTTCAAAATCCAGTCTAGGTGCCCTTATATCCAGGGACACATACCCTTTCTGTGGCTTTGTCACAACCCTTCTATAGGTGACGTGCTTTACAGCTTGAGACTTACCCATCATTGTTCTCAGGAAATTTCTGTGCCTCATTAGTCAGATAATTGAAAATCAGCTGGATTTTTCAAGCTTAGCTTCAAATTCTTTTCACATTTGTCCTATGCTAGGTGACATTAGGAAAACATCGCTGGTAGTAGATCAACTCTTGTGCCCAATTACCTAATGGCTTAGCTGCTTGACATAATCATTTATAAGCTCTGCAGTGATGTCTACTGGCATGGAGCAAATGCTGTCTGGCTGAGACAGATAGGGCCCCCTGGAGAATAAACATATTTGCTGGGTTATTCTTGGAAGAGCTTTGAAAATTCTTTGAGCACGGGGTAGAAAGTGGTGATGAGTTGCAGACATAATGCCAAACGAGCCCCCACTTCCCTAGCTCATAATTCCCACAGTTGGCTACAGATGGAAGTCCACGGGGACAGAAGCAGTGATTGAAAGTGCTGGCAGCTTGGACCACCCTTTCCTGTGAGCTCAGTCTATGCATAAAGTGAGAGAAATCCTTATGCAAACCCCAGATTTTGAGAGCCTCAACAACATGGACATTTAGAGCCAAGGAAGATCTGTACCAGGACCGCAGCTGCACAAGCCTCTCACTCATTCCCCCAAACTTCTCAGCCATAGACATAGAACATCCTGTAGAGAGCAGTGTCCAGAGATGTGAAGCTGAAATTCTACGGAGACCATGCCTCCTGGCCGGCAGATTCTTCACACCACCAGAGGGTGAGCACTGACACCCAGTCCAGCCCAGCCACCTTACTAAGCCTCCAGCGGCCACACCCCTTTCCTGCCCTTCTGGTCTCTAGCTCTTGCTTAGACTCCTCTTGTTGAGCCAGTACAGCCACTCTCTTCCTTATTCTACATTAACACCACTCTTTGAGGGGTTACTGGTGACTCATAACTTCAATCTTTCTTCAGTTTCTAGCACAAACCATAAGTATAGAATTCATGGGTTTTGGAATGAGGCAGATTTTTTTTTTTTTTTTTGGCCTATTTGCAGTGGCAGCTTGAGCAAGATGCTTAACTTCTTCCCATCTGTAATCCCTGCAGGATGGCTGGAAGAATTAACTCATTCCTTCATTCAGCAAATGTCCATTAAACATCCTAAAATAGGAAAAGCAGAAAGCACAGTACCTGACATATATTAAGTTCATGATAAGAGTAATCATGCTTAGTGTGATGAAAATAATAACAGAGACAGAAGTAATATTAAGCACCAATCTGACCTGGGTCTTACATCCTTAGCTACTTCAATCTGAGATCAGGAAATATGGAGCCATTGTCCATAGTTTCTATGGCTTTGGTTGGGCCTCTAACTTCTTCCAGTTCATTCTTCCTGTGTACAGCATTTCTTTCTTGGCTTGGCTCTTGCAAAGTTCTCAGGTTGTAGTCTTGCCATTTTCTCTGGATAATATCATCATCCGGATAATATAATCATCTGTGAGAATTTGAACTTCTTCACAAGCTGCATGTCTCAAGTGTCACTCACCAGAAGAGTTCCTGTGTGGAGGAGCCGTTGGATGACATCCTGAGATATCGCCACCTGCCATATGGTGTGGCAAATGTCATGAGGTAATTGCTTCCTTCATTCCAAGCCAGCCTGCCAGGAACTTGATGCTGCCTCTGTAACATATGACACCAGTGGCTTAACTGTTCTCAGGCTTTCAAAAGCAACGACTTTGAATGTTCTAACACCATGGATTCCCTAACGTCTTCACCATCCTAGAGAGTTGTGTTTCCTGTGTGCCTTCTCCTAAGTACAGCTCTCTAATTTTATGTTAATTGTGCTTGTTCCTACTACTCACCCTTGGAATTGATTCTAGGTTAATCAAAGTGTTCCAAACACAATTACCAAGTGACTGTTCCCTTAGTATTTATGTTCTTACACCCCAGTTAATAATCTCACAACTTGAAGGAACTTGTTTCTAATTGCTTATGAATGTTTTGTCTATCTTATTTTCTTTACATAGAACAAAATACTAATTATTTTTTTTTCTTGTTCTACACTTGTTTATGTCATTAAATGACAACATCTACAACATGAGTATCTGGAGGGCATCGTAATTTTTTAGCTGAACATATTTCCTAATTTATTAAGCTCATGTAATGGATAATTGATCAGATTAGTTGCTTTCCATAAGAGGCCTTGTACAACAAGGTTTTTATTTAGTTATTTCTCTTGGTTACATCCTTAGGGTTTGTTGTTGCTTTCAGTCTCTAAATCATGTCTGATTCCTTGCGACCCCATGGACTGCAACATGACGGGCTCCTTTGTCCACCACTATCCCCCAAAGTTTCCTCAAGTTCATGTCCACTGAGTCAGTGATGCTGTCTAACCAACTCATTCTCTGCCCACCCCTTCTCTTCTTGCCTTTAATCTTTCCCAGCATCAGCATGTTTTCCAGTGAGTCAGCTATTCACATCCTTACTGTTATGTAAGCAAAAATATAATTCATCCTTAACTTCTTCTAACTTGTGTTTCCTAAGTACCTTGTTCACTGTTTTGATATTTTTTCCCCAGGATTGCATTCAAGTCTCTCAACAGAGTGGAAAGGGCTGGAAAGAAATGGTAAGGCCATGCTTCATGTAGGCAAGCTCAATGTTGCTGCAGTATCTGACTTGTCAGAATATAGATAGATACTAGAGGCCAAAAAAAGAAAAAGAAAAAATCAGTGGACCATAGTTGATGGAATACCATTTAGAACCCCTGCTTTATTATCATTGGGTTCTCATTTCCTTGAGTATTCTTTACATAATAAAGACCAAGGTACTTAACATTGAAATCTATGCTGTCAGAGACTGAGTATGTTATGCTATGCTAGTAATTATTTTTAGGATTTTAAATATATTTTAGAGTTTTAAGATGTCAATTGTTGATCTGTCAACCTTTCAATTGATTCTCTGTGTGTGTGTGTGTGTGTGTGTGTGTGTTAAAAGAAATAAATGACCCTCCTCAGTTCTACAACTAGGTATTTTCTTATTAGCATAACATACATGTATCTGTAGAATTTTTCTGCATTCATATAATGTCTCAGAAGGTTTTCTCTCACAGTTTTTAAAGCCATGGAAATATAATTCCGATTTTTTTCCCTCAAATCTTCAAGAGTTTGGCAAAAGAGGCTTCTAACCAACATTTTGTTTGATATATTCAGGGGAGAATTGTTGAGGGTTCCATAGAACTCTCTTCCTGTGGCTGGCACATCTTATTCCCTGGACTTTTGTAGTGTGAAGATGCCAGTAAAATCTAAATACTAAGCTTCCTTAATCAGTTGTTTCCTTATAGTTTCTTGATAGCCTCTTAATTTTCCTGTGTCCACCCTAGGAAAAAGAAATCATGAACAGTCTGGACTAACCCCAGTCTCTGGTGGATTCTAATGTGCTAGGAAACGAGAGTATCTTAACAGACTCACATGGAGATAAATGCTGATGAGGCAGGGAGAATCTAAGGGGAAAGTAGAATTGAAGGGAAAAGATTTCATGATTCATAGAAACTTTATATGTTCAATATATACAATCGGAACATCTGCTGAAGAACAATTGGGAGACTGCACAATTAACACTGCCCCCGCCCCCCCCCCCGCAAAAATAAAACTTTTTAGCCTTTTTCTGATAGCCTTTACCCTCAGAGCCTGCAGAGAGTTTATTTAACATTTCAAGTACATACTTCCTTTTTCAAAAATATAGGATGATTCTTTGATAAAGTAGAAGAAATCTGATCTATCTTTGAACAAAGATTTTACTTACATTGCCCAGAAGGATATTTTCTTGTTCCATTAAATTTCTGGTTCTTTGTCCTTCACTGATTTTTTAAAATAAATTTTCTAATCTTAAAATGTACCAGAAGACTACAGTTGCAGGAGCATTCATTGTGATCTTCATAGCTGGAACACAATGAGGTGGATACTGTCTTGTACTACTCGGATGCCCCCTTCAGGACCAAGGTACTCATCTCCTCAGCTGCCAGGAATGTTGGTGGCTGATGGCTAGCAGCTGAGTCTCAAGTCCCTATTTGCTTGTGGACAAAGGGAGCTGACTCATCCAAGTGAACAAACCTTCCCTGGAGGCAGTCAGCATCTAGTGACTGATTCTGGTGGCCTCCTTGCCTCAGTTTGGGAAACCCCTGAAGCACTGTCACCATCTCTGAAGCCATGGATCCCAGAGAGAACTGCAAAGGCCTCTGTTGCAACCACATTGGAGTTCAATTTCTCCTTGTCACAGTCTTGCTTCTCTCATTTCCCCTACAAACTTCCTGCACACAAATCTCTACAACAGAGTTTATTTTCTGGGGAACTCACAAAAGAGAGTGGATACCAAGAGTGGTCCTAGGAAGCAGCCTCTAAACTGGAATTTTTGAACTAGATTATCTGCCAGTCAGCTGCCAAAGAAAACCCCATCACTCCTGATAGGCTGAGGCCTCAGAGCATCCAGTGTGTGGTACTGGTGCAGTTGTTAATGCTATGGTTGTTGTTGTCGGTTGCTAAGTCATGTCTGCAGCACACCAGGCCCATGGACTGCAGCACACCAGGCCTCTCAGTCCCTCGCCATCTCCCGGGGTTTGCCCAAGTTCATGTCTGTAGAGTTGGTGATGCCATCCAACCATCTCATCCTCTGCCACCCTCTTCTCCTTTTGCCTTCAAACTTTCCCAGCATTAGGATCTTTCTCAATGAGTTGGCTATTCACATCAAGTGGCCAACATATTGGAGCTTACCAGTGGCAAACTGGAATGAGATACCACCTAAAAAGAATGCATTGGTTGGTACAAGATCTGAGGAGCATTTGAAAAGAACTGAGGGAGGAGGATTATGAAAGAAGTGAGGATTATGAAATTGGCTGGCTGGCCTGGTACTCTTGATATAATTAGAATAGAGACAGCAAAGTGCTGAGAAAGATTAATCCCCAACATAAGACAAAATGTGAAAGTTAGAGGGTCTTATTGGCAGCATAGAAAGAGATTCATTTCCAATAACTGAGGACAGAAAAAAATCTGAAAACCAGGCCCAGAACTTAATTAGCAGGGTAGCAAAGCTCAAAGAAAGTTGACTTCTCAACTGCAACCAGTCTGCTTCATCAACATCAATTTCTAAACTTGGCCCTATATCTCAGATTTGAACCCATTGACAGAAGGGAAAGCCATGTTCTGATAAGAAAGAACCCTGCATCATCATAGTAAGAGTGTACAGGAATGAGTCTCCTGATTGGCATGGAACAATATCCACTTCCTTGGGCAACTGCATAACTGAGGAAAGGGGATACCAAAATTTTTGAGGACTCCTTGGCAGAAGTTATGTGTTAACATTGTTAGTCAAGGACTCAAAGCATCATCATAGCTCCTCTTAGAATGGCATTATCTGAGTGTCAGGTAATAAATGGTTCATGTCCTGTGTCTGGCTCAGATGATCCAGTGGGTGGACCCTTCAGCATGGAGGGTCATGCTTAGCAGTGGGAAGAAACCCTACATTTGCTCCTTGGCTTGTGGTAAAAGAGCTATTATAATGGGTAAGGAGAAGTAGTTTTTGAAAGTGTCCCTTCCTCTGTCCAAGAGGGTGAATCAAAACAAATTTTGCATTCTGAGTAGACTGTCAAAGGTTAGTGGTACCCTTAAAGACCTAGAGGGTGGTCACCTTCACTTCTCCAATGAGTTAACCAGTCCAGCTCCTACAAAGAGCTGATGGGTCCCAACTGATGACAGTGGCCTTTCACTCAGTCAGCCAAGCATCAGCCCTGATTGCAGGTGCTGGGCCAGATGTGGTATTTCTGCTTAAGGAGATTCTCAACCTAGCTTCAGGAACATAACTGGGCAGATGCCTTCTTTTCCACCCTTATCAGGAAGGAGGATCAGAAGCAATTCCCATTCATGCAAGAAAGGCAGTATTTAAGATCGTGCCTCAGGGCTCCGTCAATTCTCTAACCTCAGTCATAGTGTATGTGATAGGAAGGGACCAGAACCATGAGGACATTGCACATAATATCACATTGGTTCATTATACTCATGGCATGTTAACTGGACTTGAAGTTCATTCCAAAATACTTTCACTCCTAAGAGAGAGAAACTCTATGAAGATTTGAGTTTCCTCTTTGTCAGTGAGGTTTTTAAGTGTCCAGAGGTCCAGGTATGCTCATATATGCCTCTAAAGTAAGGGACAGATTATTGCATCTTGCTTCTCCTGTCTCTACGAAGGAAACACATGTTCTAGAGGCAGCATCTTTTATGTCTAGGAACACTGCTCCGATCTATTTACTGAGGGACACAAAGGTTGAGACCAAGTAGAATCAAAGTAGCAAATGCAGCCCATGAGATAATCATCCCTGTAGCCTGGGCCACAAAATCCAGCAAACACTAGGGTACTAGAGCCCTTGGTAGCAAAAAGAAACATTCTGTGGATCTTCGAGCCAACCATTGATTACAGGGAAATCACAATGTAGACCACTATGGTTCTGGAGCAAGGCATCTGAAGTCTAGAGACACCGTTCAAAACACAACTCTTGCTATGCCACCAGGCCCCTTATCAAGACTGAGCTTCTGACCCAGGCCATAAAGTGACCACAAAGCCACAGCTGTTCATTATAGTTGGGTTCTGTTTACCAAACCACAGGTCATGCACCCTCAATAGCAACACATCATAAGACAGAAATGGTGCAGCCAGGATCAGAGATGAGCAAGGCCACAGATACAAGTAAGCAGCACAATCCATGTGCTTCAGATGGCCATGTCATCAACCCCTGTTTCACCAGCTTCTCTCTCTCCCAGCTCACATCTGTGACTGCAAGGGAGTCCCTCAGACCAACTGAAGGAGGAAGAAAAAGACTGATATTATTCATAGATGAGTCAGTACAAATGTGGGCACAGCTGTAAGTGGACTCCTACTGTACAACAGTCTTGCTCAGGGATGACCCAGGGAAAGGACAGTGAGAAAAAATCCTGCTAATGAGCAGAGTTTGGGGTAATGCATCTGGTCATCTACTTTGCGTGGTAAGAGAAATGGCTAAGGAAAAAAAAAAATAGGCATGGATACCTAGTGAGTGGTTTCACTGGTGGTTCAGGAATGTAAAAGAAATAATACTGAAAGATAAATAAGACAGAGGTATGGGGAAATAGCATGGTGATGGGCACAGAGTTAAGACCTTTATTTTGCCTGCTAACATTCACCAGAGCGTATCTACCTGGGACAGTGCTTGCCATGGTTCTAGGCAGAGAATGTCCTCAACAAAGATACATTGCATTAACTGGGAAATAAAACAGGTAATGCTGGTTTTCCCCAGTATAATACAATAAGTAAAATGAAAAGTTTTACTTTTCATTACCACTCAGAGGAACAAAAGCTAAAAATTTCTCAGTTGAGCTAGATTTTTAAATATAAACATAACTAGAAGCAAACATGAGATAACAAAGCAATATCAAGTGACACCTAAAATCATTGCAGACAGTGACTGAAGAGATGAAATTAAAAGATGTTTGTTCCTTGGAAGGAAAGTTATAAAAAACCTAGACAGCATGTTAAAAAGCAGAGACACTACTTTGGTGACAAAGGTCCATATAGTCAAAGCTATGGTTTTGCCAGTAGTCACATATGGATGTGAGAGTTGGACCATAAAGAAGGATGAGCACTGAAGAATGGATGCTTTTGAATTATGGTGCTAGAGAAGACCCTTGAGAGTCCCTTGGACTGCATGGAAATCAAACCAGTCAATCCCAAAGAAGATCAATCCTGAATACTCATTGGGAAGGACTGATGCTGAAGCGCCAATACTTTAGCTATGTGATTCATTGGAAAAGACCCTGATGCAGGGAAAGATTGAAGGCAAAAGGAGATAGGAGTGGCGGAGAATGAGATGGTTAGACAGCATCACTGACTCAATGGACATTAATTTGAGAAAACTCTGGGAGGACAGAGGAGCTCCGCGTGCTGCAGTCCGTGGGGGCTGCAAAGAGTGGAACATAACTTGGCGACTGAACAACAACAAATCCTACACTGTTCTCATGAAGAGGATGTTTTAAATGCACCTCAGCATTTTAAGAGAGACTTTTGTGAAGCTGAGCAGATATTTGTGCATAGGTGTATTAAATGGGAAGTGTTTCACTGCCTTGAACACTGGCTAGTTCAACGAGTACTGGGTAGAGTCAGAGGACTGGCCTTCTAGCCTCCTCCTTCTATGAACAAGCTTTGAGACCTGAGTTTTTCTAGACCTTGATTTCTGCATTGATAAAATAAGTGGGCAGCGCAGGTCAGAGGATCTTTTAATTTTTCCTGCTCTAGCACTCACCTGCTTTTGTGTAGTCCAGGAACACGTAGATGATGCCTTGACATGTACACCCAGACTTAGACATAAGCAAGATCCCCAATAAATGGATCACTTTAGAAATTCCCACTCAACCACTACAAATAGTAATTAAGTTATTGTTCAATTATGAAGTTCTATCTTCTGCATATAGCCTCTAATAGTAGAAATTTTTATATAACCACTATAGAAATTTTTAGGTAACCACCAGGTTTTTTTAGGGAGGGGAGTCTATTTTCTTGAGCTTCTAGAATACTCCAGGCCCCACACATTTTTTTAAATTGTCAGTCCCTTTTTGATTAAGTGTGTCTTCATCTTGGCCTAAAAAATCAAATTTTAGAAAGAAATGTATAATGTACTAATGCAACTTTTGTACATTCCATGCTTTCCCTCTGAACTGATCAAATTTTCCTATGTGATACAATTCTACAGAAAAACAAAAATAATAAATAACAAGTGAATTTGAAAATATTATATTCCACAGAGAGGGTGTTAGGTAATGAAGAAGACATGTCTCAAATAGCTTAAATACATGAATTAGATGAGAATAAAAAGCAAAATATGATCCCCCACCAATAAAAGGGTATTTTGGCCCATACATATATTTTTCTAGAAAAAAATTACTTTGAGATATACTCTCAAAATTAAAAAGAATAGTGCATTAGCCATCAGGAAACTGCCAATCAAAATTATGATCAAATTTCACTGTATACCAACTGAGATGGCTATAACAAAATAGACAATAACAAGTTTTGATGAGGATGTAGACAAACTGGAACTCTCATACACTGCTGGTGGAATTTTTAAATGATACAGCCACTTTGCAAAACAACCAAAGAGTTCCTCAAAGGTTAAACATAGACTTACCCAGACTTAGCAAGTGCCCAACAAATCTGTAGGTTTATACCCAAGGAAAAATGAAAATATATAATCACACAAAACTTACATATAAATGTTCACAGTAACATTATTCATAATAGCCAAAAAGTAGAAAAAAAAACAAATTTCTATCAACTGATGAGTGGATAAGCAAAATGTGATATATCCATACAATGTAGTATTATTTGGCAAAAAAATTTATGAAGTATTGCAACATACTACTACATGGATGAACCTTGAAAACATCACTAAATGAAAGATACCAGATGCAAAAAGCCACTATAATGGATGATCCTGTTTAAATCAAATACCTAAAATGAGCAAGTATATAGCAACAGAAAATAGATTAGTGGTTGCCTAGGGCTGGAATGTGGGGTGGGTGGAAAGAAATGGGGAATGACTACTAATAGGTATGAAGTTTCCTTTGTGGTGATGAAAACTCTAAAATTGATTGCTACTATGGTTGCACAACTCTATGATCATAATAAAAATCAGTGAATGGGTGAACTGTATAGGTGAATTATGCCTCAGTGAAACTGCTATAAAATGTAACAGATAAAAGACAAAGACTCAGAATGTAAGATATAGTGCACAATGCAATGAAGAAGTGAGTGTGAGAAATCCTACTATGATAGCTAAGGAGCAGCCTGATAGAAGTTCGTACATATTAGAACAAACAGGCTTACAGGAAAAATAGTTTCAATAAGAAGACAAGTGTCATCATTCAAACAATACAATCTGCAAGTACAGTATCATATCGATAAAGTAAAGGCAATTTTTTTTCTGATAAAAAAGAACATGTGCATGCTAAGTTGCTCAGTCATGCCCAGCTCTGTGCAACCCCATGGACTGTAACCCACCAGGCTCCTCTGTCCATGGGATTCTCCAGGTAAGAATACTAGAGTGGGTTGCCATGCCCTCCTCCAGGGAATCTTCCTAACCCAGGAATTGAACCCACGTCTCTTATGTCTCCTGCATTGGCAGGCGAGTTCTTTATCTCTAGTACCACCTGAGAAGCTACACACCCCCCCAAAAAAAGAACAAAGAAAAACAACTAGAAGAAATACATTTAAAAAAAAATCATCACTCAAACATGATATGATATTTAGCAAATGGCATCCAAGGAAAAGTACTATCTGAAACACATAGCTGCAGCCCCACAGGTCGAGTAATTCAGGATTGAGGAGATGACCAAAGTCACTCAGAATTCAGAGGTAATTACTATCTTTGGGCCAATAACAAGACAACTAGAAGCATTTTCTTTTGATGAATTTGTACTTTTCTCGAAAGTGATTTGTCACTTTGCTAGCATATTTGTTCACAGAACAGTCTTTCCCTTTTAATCATTTATGGAAAATCATTCAAAAATATGTTTGCATCTTAAAATTTGTTTTTCTTTTATAAAAATAAAAGGGCTTACATAAAGAATATTTCCTGACTTTTACTTGTGTTTTTTTTTTTTAGAAAAAACTGACTAAATTTTATCTTCTGGGAAATTCAAATTTCAGTTCAGTTCAGTTCAGTCGCTCAGTCGTGTCCGACTCCTTGCGACCCCATGAATCACAGCACGCCAGGCCTCCCTGTCCATCACCAACTCCCAGAGTTCACTCAGACTCACGTCCATAGAGTCGGTGATGCTATCCAGCCATCTCATCCTCTGTCATCCCCTTCTCCTGCCCCCAATTCCTCCCAGCATCAGAGTCTTTTCCAATGGGTCAACTCTTCACATGAGGTAGCCAAATTTAAACTTATCCTCATGTAAAAACAGGTAGCTTAAAAAATTGCCCTAATATCTTAATGATCTCATAATCACTTTTTAATTTATAATGAATTTTTAGGAACCAAAAGTTCTAGTTTTGCTCTAGTGTTAAAGAACCTTTAGCTGACCTGAAGCATTTTTTAAAATTTCAACTCCATTTTTTTTTCATTAAGCTGCTTTGGCTCAGTGGATCTTCTCAAGTGTTTTCTTAGTTTCTGTTTCATTTATTTCTGCTCTGATCTTTATGATTTCTTTCTTCTACCAGCTGGGTTTTGTTTGTTCTTCTTTCTCTAGTTGCTTTAGGTGTAATGGTAGGTTGTTTGAGAATTTTCTTGTTTGCTGAGGTAAGCCTGTATTGATATAAACTTCCCTCTTAGAACAGCTCTTGCTGTGTCCCATAGGTTTTGGACCATTGTGTTTTTGTCTTCATTTGTCTCTAGGCATTTTTTAAATGTTTTCTTTGAATTCTTCAGTGATTCATTGGTTGTTTAGTAGCAGATTGTTTAGCCTCCACATGTTTCTGTTTTTCCCAGTTTTTCTCCTTGTAGTTGATTTCCACTCTCACAGCATTGTGCTTGGAAAAGATGCTCCATATGATTTCAATTTTCTTAGGTTTACTGAGGCTTGCTTTGTCGCCCATCATGAGACCTATCCTGGAGAATGTTTCACATGCACTTGAAAAGACTGCGTATTCTGCTGCTTTTGGACGGAATGCTTTATAAATATCAATTAGTACATCCCATCTAGTGTGTCATCAGGTCTATATTTCCTTATCAATTTTCTCTCCAGATGTTCTGTCCATTGATGTAACTGAGGTGTTAAAGTCTCCCAGTATTATGGTGTTACTGTCAATTTTTCCTCTTACATCTGTTAACATGTGCCTTATATATTGAGGCACTCTCAGGTTGGATATATATATATTTTTTTAAATTGTCATACTTCTTGGATTGATCCCTTGATCATTATGTAGTGTCCCCCTTTGTCTCTTGTGAAAGTGAAAGTGAAGTCACTCAGTCGTGTCCAACTCTTTGCGACCCCATGGATTGTAGCCCACCAGGCTCCTCCCTCCATGGAATTCTCCAGGCAAGAGTACTGGAGTGGGTTGCCATTTCCTTCTCCAGGGGATCTTCCTGACCCAGGGATCGAACCTGGGCCTCCTGCATTCCAGGCAGACGCTTTAACCTCTGAGCCACCAGGGAAGCCCTGTCTCGTGTACCTATCTTTATTTTAAAGCCTATTTTGTCTGATATGAGTATTCCTATTCTAGGTTTATTTTGATATCCATTTGTATGGAATACCTTTTTTATCCCATCAGTTTGTCTGTATGTGTCCCTAGATCTGAAGTGGGTCTCTTGTAAATAGCGTATACATGGGTCTTATTTTTGTATCCATTCAGCCAGTCTGTGTCTTTTGTTTGGAGCATTTAATCTGTTTACATTTAAGGTAATTATTATATATATGTCCTTATTGCCACTTCAATTGTTTTGGATTTATTTTTGTAGGTCTTTTTCTTCCTTTTCTTTTGTTTCCTTCTCATGTGACTTAATGACTATCTTTTAGTGTGATGTTTAAATTCAATTTTCTTTTATTGTGAATATCAATTATAAATTTGTGGTTATAGTTATCATAAGGTTTTGATATAGCCATCTAAATAAAAGCACAAATGTTTTAAGTTGCATATCACTTAATTTTAAGTGCATTTCAAATATCCTGCACATTTTTACTCCCCTCCTCTCATAATTACTGGTTTAAATATCATATTTGTGTGTGGATGATTCCCTACCTTTAGGAAACATGAACAGACAATTACAAGTAGTGAAATTGAGTTTGTGCTCTGAAACTCCCAACAAACAAAAGAACAAGACCAGATGGCTTCACCAGTGAATTCTACCAAATATTTAATTCCTATCCTTCTGAAACTATTCCAAAAACTGCAGAGGAAGGAAAACATCTGAACTCATTCTATGAGGCCACCACCACCCTGGTACCAAAACGAAAGATATCACAAAAAAGGAAAATTGCAGGCTAATATCACTGCTGAATGTAAATGTAAAACTCCTCAACAAATGTTAGCAAACCAAATTCAACAGCACCTTTAAAAAGATCATACATTGACGATAAGTGAAATATATCTCATGGATGCAAGGATTTTTCAATATTTTCAAATTATTCAAATCAATCAGTGTGATAACAAACTGAAGAATAAAAACCATATAATCATCTCAATAGATGCAGAAAATGCTTTTGATAAAATTTATCATCGATTTATGATTAAAACTCTCTAGAAAGTGGGTATATAGGGAACATAGCACAATATAATAAAGGTCATATATGACAAACCCACAGCTACCATCATACTCAATGCTGAAAAGCTGAAAGTGTTTACTCTAAGATCAGGAATAACACAAGGATGTCCATTTTCACCATTTTTATTCAACCTCATTTTGGAAGTCCTAGACAGAACAATCAGAAGAAAAACAAGTAAAGGAACCCAAATTGGAAAAGAAGTAAAATTGGCACTGTTTGTAGATAACATGAAACTATACACAGAAAATCCTAAAGACACTATCAGAAAACTACTAGAGCTCATCAATGAATTAGATAAAATTGCAGGATATAAAATTAATACACAGAAGTTGTATACATTTCTGTACAATAATAATGTAAAATCAGAAAGAGAAGTTAAGAATAAATCCCATTCACTGTCTCATCAAAAAGAATAAAATATGTAGGAATAACCCTACCCAAGGTGGCAAAAGAACTGAATCCTGAAAACTATAAGATGCTGATGAAAAAATCAAAGATAATATAGCCAGATGGAAAGATATAGCATGTTCTTTCCATCTGGGAAATTTTTAAAAGCCTCACAATTCAAGGCACAGACAAGGAAGGAAAAGTAATAAATTGCTCAACATAAAAAATGTATTTTTATGTAAAGACATACCTCAGAGATATTGCAAGTTCAGTTCCAGACTACTGCAATAAAGCAAATATAAGAATAAAGTAAGTCAGAGGAATTTTTTGGTTTCACAATGTATATATGTTATGTTTACAGTATGCTATCTTCTATTGTGTGCAATAGCATTTTGTCTTAAAAATGTACATTACTTAATTAAAAAATACTTCGTTGCTAAAAAGTTCTAACCATCATCTGACAATGTAGGGTTTCCACAAACCCTCGATTTGTAAAATACACAATATCTATGCAGCACAAGAAAGCAAAGTGCTGTAAAACAATGTATGTCTGCAAATGCGAAATAACAATGTTAGGATTGGTAAAAGACAAAAAGAAAACAAAAGGGCATACTTATCTAACATACAATGGAGTTATCTTTTCCCTTACAAAGCAGAGATGTTAATAAAATAAAGGGGCAAAAATTGTAAATAAGAAATTCACAAAAGAAGAATAACGAAGGAACAATAAAATAGTCACCCTCATTAGTAATCAAAGAATCCAAGTAGTGTTAGTCACTCAGTCATGTCCGATTCTTTGTGACCCAATGGACTGTAGCCCATCAGGCTCCTCTATCTGTGGAATTCTCCAGGCAAGAGTACTGGAGTGGGTTGCCACTCTCTTCTCGAGGGGATCTTTCCAACCCAGGGATCGAATACAAGTCTTCTGCACTGCAGGCAGATTCTTTACTGTCTAAACCACCAGGGAAGCGCACCACAAAAGAAGGGACAAGAAAACAGTCACTCTCACTAGTAATCAAAGAAGGCAAACTAAAGCACAAATGAGAACTGTTTTTCTGAGCAAAGGAAAGAAGAAATTTTTAAAAATTAGCTTATTTTAATTGGATGATAATTACAATATTGTGATGGTTTTTGTCATACATCAACACAAATAAAAGTTTTATATGTATAATGTAACAGTATATAACACTTTGTATATTAGCAGGCCATGAATTTGCTGAAAGAAAAGATTTTTGTACAAATGTAGAAAATGAAAAGCCTTCATCCTTTTTTCTAAATCACAAATTCTTTTTAGAATAATTTCTGGGGATGTAAGGTATGGTATGATTATAATTAATAATACTCTATTACCTACTTGAAAGTTGCTAAGTGAATAGATCTTAAATGCTCTCACTGTAAAAAAGAAATGATAACTGTGTGATATGATGAAGGTATTAGCTGACATGGTAGTAGTCATTTTGCAATATATAAGTGTATGAAATCAATATGTATTTACCTTAAACTTATACACATGTTATATATCAATTGCAACCTCAATAAAGCTAAAGAATAAATCAACTTTTTAGTTAGGTACTTTCTCTCATGTATCCTTGAAAAACTATCCATAACCATGGTCACTGAACTTAAAAATCTGACACAGGGGTTAGCAACTAAATAGTTAATATTTATCTGAATGAATTCATGATATATTCATTTAATGAAACACTAGTTTTCTCAGAGTTCTTTTTTCTGCATGGCCAAGTCTTCACCCACAGAACTTCCCATGAAGCTGCTGATCTTGCAGAAGTGGTGGGTGGAGCTCTTTTTGTCAGCCTACAAGGCCCCTAAGAATCAAGGCCCCATTGTGTCCATGCCAGGAAGCAGTAGCAATTCTACAGGCAAGCAGGTCTCAGCAAGCCCAGCCATAGGAGACCCATTCAGGTCAGCTATGCATAGACTCAGCTGTTGACACATAAGTCACCCATGACTTATTCAAAAATAATGTTAAAAGATTTTCCATTTTTACATTCTAACAAAAAATAACATTGGAAGCTAAACTCAAGCTCCTATATTATAACTGACTTGTGTTGGCCAGCTTATATTTTAAGGCTGACAGGTTTCCATTCGTTAAGGAATGAAGTTGTATTTGTTTAGGGGCCTGGTACTCTAAACAGAATTGCCCCCAAGACTGCTACTAAAACATTTAAGAAATTAATATTTAATAAGAGAATTTATTAAGCACATACCCAATTCCAGATATTATTCGAAGTACTCTAGGTGTTTTAATTCGTTTAATGCAATGAGAACATTTTACATTTGGGGAAAATAAGTCTTACACAAAAGGTGACTGACTTGCCCAAGGACACACAACGAAAAATGGCAAGACCAGAATTTGAACTCTGGTGACAGGGTGTTAAGATTCTGTTCCTAACTACCAGGATATTTGACAAAGAAAAAAAAGAGACTGAATATAGAAGAATGAGCTTCCCAGGTGGCTCAGAGGTAAAGAACCAGCCAATGCAGGAAAATCAGGAGACACAGGCTCGATCCCTGGGTCGAGAGGATCCCTGGGTTGGAAGAATCCCCTGGAGGAGGAAATAGCAACCAACTCCAGTATTCTTGCCTGGAAAATCACTTGAACAGAGGAACCTTGGGCTACAGTCCATGGGGTCACAAACAGTTGGACACGACTGAGCGTTTGAGCACATACACATACATAGAAGAATAGTTGGCTACTTTTCTGATTATAAGTTGTTCTAGCAAATATAGAGTTGAAAGTTTATGATGTGTCTAAAGAAAGAAAATCGCTACCCCAGAACGTAAAGGAGAACAAAAGTTTTCAAAAGCAGGTAGCTCTGCCTGGGTGCTGGGTTAAACATGGAATTGTGGTGGCCAACCATTTGGATCTTTTAATGTGTACCAAGCCAACATAACAAACCTCATTATCCCAGTCATATTAACTTACATTTCATAATTTAATAAAAGGTGAAATTAGACCATGAAGAGCAGTTATCAGCTCAATGTGCTAATGTGTTCTCTGACAAAGGATCAACTAGACAGATCCAGTTCCCAATCTTCCATATTAATGCTGGTGATCAAATCATGACACTTTGACCAAAGTGCCAAATGCTTCTTTTTCTGTGCTTTTTTTTTTTTTTCAAGGTAATTATGTTAGAAGTGGGGCTTCCCAGGTGGAGCTAGTGGTAAAGAATCCGCCTGCCAACGCAAGAGACACAAGATATAGGGTATGATTCTAGGGTCAAGAAGATTCCCTGGAGGAGGAAATGACAACCCACTCCAGTATCCTTGTCTGAAAACTCCCATGGACAGAGGAGCCTGGTGGGCTATAGCTGATAGGGTCACAAAGAGTCAGACATGACTTAGAACACACATACACGTTAGAAGTAAAATAGACCACTTTTATTTTTATCTTTTATCATCATATCTCCTTTCCTTACGATAAGAAGGTCATGAATAGAGACTGCTAGGAAAGTGTAGGCCAAGATTTTGAAAACTCTAACACAAGACAGAGTCTTACTTAGATTGACTGGAATGTCAACATAGTAGCAATTATTAAGTGTGCTCTTAGGTTTTTAGAAAGATTCTGGTAGGTTGGTAATTAGATTCTATTAGTTTAGCTGTAGGAAGAACTTGGCACTTGCCCAAGTTTTGTTTGTTTGACTAGATTTCTTTGGTAAAGAAAAGTAATCCTTTCTTCATCCTTATTTATTCATTCAATTATTTATACCATCACAAACATATTTAACTATTCTTTCCTGATTCTGAAATCAACCACTTCAAGTAGCCCTGGTTACTTTTATTTGAGATGATATTTGGAAACCAAGGTCTGGAGCATGTATATTTTTATTTTATTTTTTAATCTGTGTCTTTTAGAAACTGAGTTAAATTCGACTGCATTTTGTTATGAAGACTGATATATTTAGAGTAATTTCTATCATCTTTCTAAAAGAAAAGTTTCTGTTTAAGATGCATTTTCTTTCCTTTTTTTACATCTTTCCTGCCTGCTATTAACCTTATGGAATTTACTTTACTCTCTTTTTTTCTTCTGCTGACTTGGAAGGTGCAGAGTGTATTACATATTTAGTTATGACCATTAAATTTTTAGTATAGGTATTTATCTAAACATTTTTCTAGCAAAGTAAACTATTTTTAGCCCTCTCCTATACATGGC
This sequence comes from Oryx dammah, assembly GCF_014754425.2. Taxonomy (NCBI): domain Eukaryota; kingdom Metazoa; phylum Chordata; class Mammalia; order Artiodactyla; family Bovidae; genus Oryx; species Oryx dammah. Next base: position 59,325,225 of record NW_024070204.1, on the reverse strand, counting down.
ATCGCAACCCATACTCTTGCCTGGAAAACCCCATGGATGGAGGAGCCTGGTAGGCTGCAGTCTATGGGGTCGCGAAGGGTCGGACACGACTAAAGTGACTTAGCAGCAGCAGCAGACAAGGCATCTATACCCTGAATTCTCTTCATCTTCAATAACTGTTCTAATTTTATTTCAACATTTAAAAACCTTTTTGCCATGCCTGCATGTTTAGTTGTGTCTGACTCTTTGCTCACATTTGAACTGCAGCCCACCAGGCTCCTCTGTCCATGGGGTTTTCCAGGCAAGAATATTGGAGTGGGTTGCCATTTCCTTCTCCAGGGGATCTTCCCAATCTAGGGATCCAACCCGTCTCCTGTGTCTCCTCCATGGCAGGCAGATTCTTTACCCACTGAGCTATTGGGAAGGCCTCCTCCCATTAAAAAAAAAAACAAAAAAACAAAAAACACTTTTTATTTGAGTATATATATCATACATGTACAATTGGATTAATTTTCATAAAACAAATAATTAAAAATACTGTACAAAATGCATGCAGATCAAGAAACAATATTATCAGCACTCAAGCCCTCATTAATCTACTCACCCTGGAATCACAGTCTCCCACAAAGTTCTTCCTCTGGTAATCATTACTTGACTTTTAGCAGCATAGATTTGTTTACCTTATTTTTGACTTCTTATAGCATTTACTTTTTCATTTTTAGCTTCTTTCACTCAATATCATTTTTGTGAGATTATATTTTTGCATGTAATAAATAGTTCAGTCTTAATGGTATATACTGTTTTGTTGAGTGAATATAAAACTTATTTATATATTCTCCTGTTAATAGGCATCTGAATGGCTTCCAGTCTTCTGCTGCCTTTGGTTCACATGTATAGATAGAAGTCTGAAACCTGCATGACTTTTCCTCCCATTTTAGGTGATCTGTGACTTCTGTCTCAATGCTTTTAGAATTACTGGATTTTGAATTTCAAAGTGTCATAAGGAATTGTTGATAGCATTCCAATAACTTTACCTAATAAAGTAATTCTTTTTACTTTGCACAGTTTCTTTTAATTCAATTACAGGTTTTCTTTCATATTTCTAACTTTTTAAATATTTCATTCACACTCATTATTAATATGCAAGATCTCTGGTTTCGCATCTTATATCTATTACCTACTCCTTTATTATTTCTAACTTTCTGCCTCTTCCCTCTTCATGCTTTAGAATTTCCTCCCATTCATCTTCCAGGCTACAGATTTGTCTGTCTGCACTGTTGATTCTTTTCTCTATATCTATATCTCTGTCTCTTTGACCTATACTACCATTTAAATTTTTTAAAATTTTTAAAATTTGTTTTTATAACAAATCTGGTACTTTTTAATTTCCAGTCTCTTTATTTCATTTTTTATCTTTTTTCCTTCATTCATGTTTTTCTATTTTTTTCTATTATTCCTTTAAAGTGAAAATATTTATTATCTACTTTTTCCTATTTCCCAGAATAAGTATTTTCTAAAATGATGTTCTTTCTTGGAATGTAATTATTTTCCTTTTTTATTACAGAATTTTTCAGAAGTCTAGTTTATTCCTTTGCTTGAGTTAAAGAGACAGGCTAGCTCTGTCATTTTTAAACAAACAAACAATAAATAATATAGACGGAGTCCTGCATTTTCTCTTGTTGTAGTCAATTTCCTATCTCACCTTTGAAACTAGTCTGAATGCCTGGCTGAACAAACTAATGTAATCTGTTCAGTCATTTAAGTTATCCAGAAGCCTTTGGTTGAGAATAGTTGGGATTATGAGCCATTATGATTTTAAAATGTTTGATTGTAAGGTTTTTCTACATATGTTTGAAATTAGTTCATCAAGTTCTAGTTCCACTGAGTGGGAAGAAGACTGTTTTATTCAGTAGACACTAGTTACCAGTCATACTGGATCAAACTTAACATCAAGAAATTCCCACTACTATATCTTTTTTGTTTGATGAAAGGGAGTATTTTTTTTTTCTTCATCACCAGCATCTTCCCTTCACATATTACCATTCACTTAATATGTGGCAGTAGAAATAGTTCCAAGTAAAGTGAGCTCCATCTCCTCAATGATCCACCTTCTAGACACTACTTCTCCAGATGACCATTGTTAATACACTTCTGAGTCAAAGAATTCCCAGAGAAAACATCCTTTGCTCTCTTTAAGGGATCTATGATTTCAAAACACAGCACAAAGATGGGTTCCAACTACAATAGTTCCTCCCAATTCTTTCAGTCTTAGCCCTTTCAAACTAAGGAATGTTTAGAAGAATTCTCCAGAATGATCTATTTTTACTCGTCACAGTTCACACTCCCCCATCACTTTCTCAGTTCTAGGGTAGCTCACTGAATCATTCTCTGTTTAGATTCAAAGTCAGTTTTTATTCTGTTAGAAATTTTAGAGCGCCAGATTGACACTATTACAAAGATTAAATGCTGGTGTAAGTTTATTATATATTTCCCTCTCTGTAGTCTTTGAGTTGGTTTTGATGATTAGAAGGGAAGGAATGTTAAAACTACTTTTACTTCTATCTTCCACTGAGCTCTTGTATTTTCAGTATTAGACACTGTATATCTTTCCTTTTTCTTTTTATCTTAATGAATCCTGTATGGACCTAAGCCTTTTAGGGTATAATAACCTGGGACAATTCACCACTTTCTTTATCTGTTTAATAAATGTGCCTTTCATAAATTAGATTTAATACATATGGAGCTTAACTGTGGTTATGGCAACATACCTCCCAATTTGCTCACTTTTTTTCTTTTCCTCTTTTGATTTTTAATGAGGCAATTATGTTCTTTTTCACATATGCAGAATTCTTCTGTTGGGAATAATATTGCAACTTACTTTGCCAATAAAATTTCTGTTGCAGCAATATGGCAGGAAGTAAAGTGTTTTTTTTCCCATAGGAATTCAGTTTTAGTTCATTTCTCTAAGGTTTCCACTGCATATATTGAATACACTTCAATCTATAAGTAAGAAATCTTCTGAAACCCAGTGGCAAAAGATAATGAGAGATACTTTAACAGAGTTTGCATATAATCACTTTGCTTTAAAGCTTCTTTTGCATGATAGAGTGGTGTGGGGCTGGGAGAAATGAACATGTAAATTATTAAAAATAGCATTCTTGATCTACAAACCTCTTGTTTCCACCCCTTTTACTTTCTTTTAAGATCTAATATGAATCGAAAGCTTTCAATGCTCAACATCTTAAAAAAAGAAAAAATGATGTAAAAACAGTGTGCTGCTCTGCAGTGCGTCCCTCTGCAGGGCATCATCTGTTTGAATTATCACATCTCAAGAGTCTGTGGATATGGTCTGATGAAAAAGGTGATATGGATCTAGTTCCACCCTTGCCTTTAACTAGTGGTGTGACCTTGAGGGAGTCACTTTACTTCTCCAGGCATCTGCTTTTCAATCTGTAAAATAAGGGGGTAACATTAGAGGTCCCCAAGCCTCCTTCCTGTTCTCAGACTCTGAAACACAAAGAGCCTCAGGTGTGCAATTACAAATGAGGGGTCTGCTAAAGCTCCTGAGTGTGAACAAAAATAGTCAAGCAGGCAGAGAGATAGGAATAGTTTCAGGAGCCCCCAGGATATTCTTAGATATTGTCCAACTAAATATTGTGGGGAAACACTTTGATCACTGTGCAAATCACTAGCATTTCATTTTAGAAGTGGTCTGACAATTTAAAATAAATTGTGTCACCAATACTGTTGCCTTAGACTCATAGCAGATAGCTCTCATCATGTCTGAGCATCAGACATGAAGAGCCTGTTCCTGCCACTCCCTCTTGGTAGAGCATTCCAGAAATTGCCCCCAGTCAGTGAGGGTCAACACATAAGATGTCACTGCTCTGCCACCCTAAAGCCTAATGTGTTACTCAATATCCACAGTAAGTTCCATTTTCAGAAATCTGAAATCTGACAGATCTTGCAGCATTCTACACTGCCTGCCAATTATTTACTGAGAAATGCCCTGTCATCTTCTTTGAAGAATCTTCACAACGGCACACATTTTGAGAAACCTCTGGGAGGCAATTTCTATGAAATATTCTTGGCTTAGTTTTAGTTATGATCGATCCACTATAAAAATATGATATTAATTCCTTTTTATGTGGATGAAGCTTGAAAAAAGTGAGCAAAGAGCTTGAGAATCTTGCCCTCTGGTAAAAGGGCTGCTGGAAACTTTCCACAGCAGTTTCCTGACCTGGAGCATCTCATTACAGAGAGGGCATAGAGAATGACCTAATTTCAAGACTCAGTAGCATATTCTTAGTAAAGGTACATTGCTAGATCCTTGGAGAAAGAATGCATTTTTAATTGTCATTTTCCTTTTATATAACAAATATTCCATGTCAAAAACTAAAGGGAGGGAGGGGAGGGAAAGACAGAGAGAAATCAAAACAGAAAGTTAAAATTGCCTGTTATCCCACTTTCTTTGAAACACTGTCATTAAAGCTATTTTTATGTAGATTTTTAATACAATTGATAATCAGAATATATAACTATTTTATATGTGCTAAAAAGGCCTATTGTTTTAGCATTTCCCTGCCTTCAAGCACATTCCATCTGCTGGCTAAAGTTCTTTGAAGTTTGAGAAGACTCTTCCTTACCTAATTGAATCCCTCAAACCATAATACTGAGACAGGGCATTGAACACAACATGGCGTTTAACACTCAGGTTTGTGTTCTTTGGATTTTCCATTAGAAACAAAGATATATTCTTATTGGGAATGAGACCAGAAACTCAAATTAGAACTAAGGAAACATCCAGATTCATCAGTCTCCAGTTTCCCTTTTTGAGTCTCTTTCCTCCGTAACCCATCTCTCTAAACAGGATGAGCAGTATTTCAGTATTTTTCTGAAGCAGAGTTATGTCACCACCTGGAGCCGAGTGACAATGACCTGGTGTTTAAATCAGCTTTGTTATAACACTAAGCATGGAAGTGGAAGAGAAAGAAGAAATGGACTGCATTTCATTACGTTTCCTAGTACTGTTTAGCCCACTGGCCCACCTTCAGGAAGGATGGGACTTTAGGAATTACGCTTGTTTCTGTTAAGCAACTGTTCTAACTCATCAGTGGAGAAACACTTGGAAAGGTTCTCCTTCCCTTAGGAATGTTGGCCAGTTCTGTCTCCTTCCATCTACACAGTACAAAGTGTGAACTGCCCATCAGCTAGGCTTTTAAGGATCCATGTGATTTCTGAAGAGTGGCAATGTTCCCTTTATGCTAAGGATCGGAAATCACGTGATTCGTATTCTAAGAGAACCCAGAGGGGACTCCTCTTTTAGGAAAATATAAGCATCAGTTAAAGAAGGAGAAACAGAGTAAGTAAACATCCACAGACAGATGAACACATGAAGCCAGGACACATGTCCCACGTGAATGGTCAGCAGACAGCAACAAGAGGCTTGTTCCCCTGCTCAAAACCAGGTGACAAGGAGAAGAGGAGGACAGTTCTGGCAATGTTTCCATGAGAGCATGTGAAACCCCAAAACACCAGACCCAAATGAAAGAACTGCCAAACCCTTGAGAAAACCATAATTAGAGGGACTCCTAAAACTTTCAGCAGGGCAAAAAAAAAAAAAAAAAAAAAGGGGGGGGGGTTAAAACCCAGCAATTTTATTAAATAAGCTATTCATCTTATGGACAATGGTTCATAATTGTCTCCTGTTATTTGGGAATCAAGGATGGATCCTGGTAGCAACCCAGTTAAAACTGAGGAGAAGGAAGATTAAGTTGTTGTATCTGGTTTATCTTTTTTCTTAAGTGAGCAATGAAACAACTGTGAGGCATATACTGCATACTTCATTCCTTGAATCAACACGGGAGCCATGCCAAATGTCAGATTAAATATTCCACAGCTGAAGTGTTTGCATAACTTTTTGGTGGCTACCATTTAAAGAAAGAAAAACAGTGATGGGCCTTTAAAAAAAAAAATATTCCCTTAACTTGACATGCTCACAGTGCCCTGCCAGCAATTGCTCTCAACTTGGAAGGCGAGGCCATGCATATCTTGTCTCTGGAGCGACAGTGCCAGCTGGCAAGCGTGTCCCTGTGTTTCCATTCACCCTAGGAGCATGAAGCCCCACTGTGCGCCCTGAAGGCCACAGCTGCACTGCTGTATTGTTTAACCATCTCTGCTTTGGCTAAGAAGCAAGTCATCTCAAGAAGGAATTTCCTGGTTTCTGAAGTGTCTGTCATGTTTCAACAATGAGTTTGCAATGGCTGTGTGCATTTTCAGTTTGGGTTGGCTTTGTGGGTTTGCCCAGGAAATTGAAGACAGGTCTCTTTTTGAAACAAAATAATAAGTCTGAACAAATCAGCTTTATTGTTGTTGGCTCTGATGTGGCTTGGATTAATTTTAGCTCTATGTTTCTAAAGGGTTGCTCAAGAAATGATACTCTTCAATCTCAGGTTGTTTGAGGGAAGAGAGGGAACTGACATTTTGAAGTGCCTACTAAGTGTTAGGTGCTTTGGATGTATGATCTCAATGACTCTTCCTAACCATTGGAGGTAGTTGTTTCTCTGTTCATTTTACCAGTGGGGAAATGGAGACACTGAGAAGGTTATTCCCTTGCCCAAGGCCATGTAGTTAAGAGCGCAGGCTGTGAAGTCCAATGGCTTTGTTCCATCCCAGACCTGCTACTTACTCTCTGCGACCTAGAGCAAGTCACTTCACCTCTCTGCTCCAACTTTATCCTCTGGAAAATAATAATAGGTAGTTTCCATCGAGGACTAAATAACGTGTGTAAAGTGATCAATACCTGAGCTGGTAGTACATTCAGCCCTCGTTACCTGACAGTGCAGGGATTTCAGCCCAGTGCAGCTCCCTTCCACATTGGTGCTAATGCCACTGCGTCACCAGTTTGCTGACCAATGCCAAACTTATCCATGGGGAAGTCTAAGTCAACACTGGTATTCAAGCTCCAAAGCTGAAGGCAGATTTAATATCCTTGCTTTAAACTTATTTTCTCTATTGAAGCAAATAAGATCTGCAGCTCTGGCTCCAGCTCCTATGAAGGAAGCGTTTTCTGAAAAGGGACCAGAGAGGAGAAACGATGGATGGTAGAGAGGGTGGGGGGGTTCTGTTGTCTCGTCGTCCAGGTCAGGGCCTTGGATTCAGAAGCAAAACCTGAAAAATTACTGTGTGATGTGTTTTCTCATGACAGCCGATGTCTATTTTATTCACTGCAGTCAAAAGCAGAGCTGAACTGGTAGTCCTAACTGATATCAACCATCACAGTGCCTGTCAGCGTGGTGCTCAAGCCCCATCTGGGTGCTTCCCGGGTGCCAGGCTCTGTGCTGGGCCCTGAAATGGAAATATGGGTAAGACATAGTCCCTGACCTTGCGGAGCTCAAAAAAGTGATCCAATAAGCCCAAACAACAAAGGGATCTGGCTCTCCAATGAGGCTGTTTAAATTCTAGATCCTCTGAAATCCATTTGAAGAGAAACATGTATTTCATTAGTTGTCTTGTAACCAGGAATTTCTGGTGCTTTGTGAAGAGGCTTAAGTAACTTTCTTTAATAATCCTCAGTGAGAAAGCAAAAATCCACAAACAGGAGGGAGGGCCATAATGCTACCAACCCAGTTAATCACTTGGAAGTTTTTCCAGTCTTGCAAGGATTTCTTGGGCTTCAGTTGCCCTAATAACTACCCGCAGGGACTTGAAATCAGAATACCTGAATATAAGTTCCGGTCTTCCCTATTTATAAGCTGTATGATTTTAGACAAAATCACTCAACTTATCTGAGTCATATTTTTTTAACCTGTAAAATGGAGAAGATAAATAATATTCAGGCTACAGATTTATTATCAACGAGCAAATAGATTCATGTCTTTGAAAGCCCTTTTATGCAGTAAAGACTTGTAAATACTTATTCTTGTTACTCCCACTCATACTTTCGCTTCCATTCATTTTAGAAACATTCTGTATTGTATGACTTTTAGATTGCAAGCTTTTTGCTTTGTAATCCAATGTCTGTGAATATTTCAATAAAGAGAAGGTTGAAAAGAAGGCATCAGTGAGTAATTTTTCAATACCACTTCCATGAGGGACAATGGGTAAAAATAAGATATCTCTCACTATTTTATTTGTAAACAACTATTTGTGAATTATTTACTTTGTCATCTATTGTGCTAAATACTGTATGTATGTGTGTGTAAAGTCCCACAACGATATCATTCTCACAATAGACTCATTAGAATATGATTATTTCCATTTTACAAATAAAGAAACAAAAGCCTAAGCAATAACATCAAGGTAAGAAATCTAGTAACCAGTCGAACTTGGTATGTGAACTTATATCTGCCTAACTCCAAAGTACAGGTTTTTAATCACAATTTATCCTGTGTCTGAAGATGATGATAATAATAATATGCAATGGGAAAGGGATGATTAATAACCATGTCTATTTCTTACATTTATAGGAAACTGAAATAAGATCACTTAGGAATCTTTGAAGGTTGGATAATAATTATCATATGTACCTATGGATAGAAATTTATGAGTTATGATCTAAGGAAAAGATGAATGAAAATTATAAAGTATTATGTAAATATGTGGTGCTTTTATACAAACCTCTTCTTTAATTGGACCTCTGTTTTCCCTGAACTGATCTCGAGGGTCTTATATCATTATGAACTCTTAGCTAGAAATAATCTCATCAACTCTGAATTCCCAGATCCTGTTAGAAGAATGTTCTTTTATGACTAACACTCCTGCCTCTATACCTTTGCACTTGCTTTTCCCACTGCCTGGAACATTATCCATCAAGAAATCTGTCCAGCTCACCTGCTCACTTCGTGGAAGTGTCTGTTCAAATGTCCTTTATCAAACTGAGCCTCCAGTCACGTGACTTGACTAGGTCTTCTCTCATCACATTGTACAAAAGAGCCAAATCCCCCTCACGGCTATTTACCCATTGCCTTATTTTCCATGTCTTCAAAGCACTTCTTACCACTGAATATATTATTAAATATGTGTATATTTGTTTACTGACTGCTCTCATGGCTCAGACAGAAACTCTGTAAGAACAGGAAATTTTTTGTTTGTTTGTTGATTGCTTCCCCAGATCTAGATTACTTCCCCAGATCTAGACTAGCACTTGGCACACAGTAGGTGCTGAATACATTTGCTAAATGAATGAAGAATGGGGCCCTTTCTCTTTTGTATCATAATTAGTTATATGCAAGTCTTACCTCACCTAGGAAACTGAATTTTTTGAGGTCAAGATCTGTGCCTGGTTCATTTTTACATCTCTCTAGTTCCTAACACAATATACATATTTTGTTTAGTGATTGAAAATTTGCAGAGACATTATATATATTTCATTTGTGATCTAAGGACTCCATAACATGGTTTGGTATTTTTATCCCCATCTGCCTTCCTTGGCCTGCTATGACAAAATACCACAGACTGGGTGACTAAAACCATGTACATTTATATCTCATGGTTCTGGGGGCTGGAAAGTCCAAGAAAAAGGTATCAGCTGATTTGGTTTCCGCTTAGACCCCTTTTCCTGGTTTACAGACAGTCACCTTGTCTTACATGGTGGACAGAGAGAGAAGAACAAGCTCTAGTCTCTTATAATCCCATTAATCCCATTCAGGAGAGGCCTACCTCATCTAAACTTATCTACCCAAATCCCCACCTCCAACACCTCACATGGGGGTTAGAGCTTCAACATACAAATTTTAGGGGGATATCAACATTCAGTCTAACATATCATCTTACAGATAAGAAACTATAAGTCTGAGAAATACATTAAATTTTCTGAAGTCAGAGATAATGCATAGGTCAGATCTCAAGCCCAGTTCTTTTCTCCACAAGCCTAAGACTCTCTTTTTGAAGAATCCCTGCCTCACCCTGTGTTAGACTGATTAACAACTACTGAAAAGGAAGTAATAAATGATACTGAAGCAGGGCTCCCTTTGAGGTATGAAGGAGGTATGTATGTGTTCAGTTGCGTCCAGCTGTCTGCAGCCCCCGTGGACTGTAGCCCACCGGGCTCTTCTATCCATGGAATTTTCCAGGCAAGTGTACTAGAGTGGGTTGGCATTTCCTTCTCCAGGAGATTTTCTCACCAAGGATCAAACCCAGGTCTTCTAGATCTCCTGCATTGCAGCAGATAATTTACCTGATACTTTACCTCTACTGTCATTCGGTAGAAACTGTAAAAATCTTTCATACAGTCAATGTAAAGGAAGATTATTAGCTTCAGGCTTTCTTGAATATTATTTTTTAATCAAGCATTGTTTTAACATTTTATTTTGTAATCGGAAATCTATCCTCACACTGTTACACCCTCTTCCTTCAGGTTTGAGAAATAGAGGCTCTGAGAGGGCGAATAATTTGAACAGGCCACATAGCAACTAAGCTGAGAGAGACAGGATTTGAACTCAAGCCAAGCTGTCTCTTTTTATACCTGCAAGAAAGCTCAGTTCTTAATATGGTCACTGAGAAAATATTGTATGTCCTATTTGGCCTGCTTTTTCCAGTGGGCATGGTTTAGAATAGAGCTCTCTTCTCCAATAGAAGTTGAAAAGATATAAGTCTCTGAAAACATAAAGCTTTGGTTATTAATTATTCTTTCCTAAGTATATATGTGTATGTGTGTGTATATATACACAAACATATATATTTGGGGGACATACTTAAAGGATATGAATTTTTTCCCTGGATTCGATGAGCTCTTTAATCCCCAAATATTTGTGTAATCTGTCACTAAGCCCCAGAATTCCTGGAACCCTTATATAAAATCAACCCAGATTCCAAACTTAATGAGATTTATCCACCACTAATCTCCATATCTATTTTTAACAGAAATATCTTACTTATTTTCAAGATAGAACATGTCTCTATAACATGCCATTGCAGCAAATTCTACATTCTTGTAGATCAGAATATAAAACAAGAGTGCAGGGCTAGATCTCAACCCAAAGAATGCTTTATCTTCTATATTTTAGGTTGAACTACAGATAGGATGAAGAACTGTGAGGTTTAGACACTAAACAGACTAGTTTAAATTCAAAGCTACATTAAATGTTTCCGTGTGAATGCCTGATATGCTCCATAATTTGTAATTTCATTCTCTGTTTTACCCAATCATGGGCCAGAAAAAAACAAACCAAAATCAAAAACCTGCTTTGTTTGATGCCAATAATAAATGTGGGACATTCTTTCAATTCATATGGTAAGCTGCCTTTTCGTGGTACCCACTAAACATGAAAAATTGCATGTATCGAGTATGACCTAAACTAAGAAACTTCAGAGTAATCACTTCTGAAGGCCTCCATCTCTGAAGCCAACAATTTCAATCCTTCTTTGGAACTCTTCAATGGATATGGATTCATCTTTTAAAGTTAGCTTGGAAAGAGAAAAGAGAAATGCTTGGAAGACAAAACTAAGATGCCCATTCTACTTTTTGCATCTACAATATGAATAATTTAGCCTGATTAAGAGAATGCTAAGGGCCATTAAATCTCCAATATTCCCAGATGATCTGATTTTCTCCATATAATACACTGTACCACCAATCCCAGTCTTATTTTCTTTCTTTTCAGAAATCCAAATGTTTTGACATGGAGTAGGTTGTTTAATATGATTTCCCAGTGAGTAAAATAAAATGACCTTTCTGAGGTTTGAAACTGATTTACAACAAATCAGTGCTAGAACAGTTATTTTCTTCTTTGGCCTCTTATTCTGGATTCACAAAACCCATGACACAGACCATTAACTGTTTATCCTACTTCCAGCTGGCTTCTGAAAGTGTCAAAATCTGTGCTAGAAAATGAAGAGAATACAGGTATACTGCATTTCCAGGGAATCCAGAGTCCCTAAGAAATAATGTTTTCAAACATTAAAATGTATTAAAAGCAGCTTCTTGTTTTAAGTATTGACATGGTAAAGGAACCTCTTCTTTAGCAGACAATCACTCTGCCAGCTTTTCTATTTGGCAAGTCTAAATTTTAGTAAGTTGGATGCATTTAAAGTGAGCACATCTGTGAACAGAAAGAGCATTAACCTCAGGAGAGTGACATAATTCCTGGTGGACAAGCTGGGGTGGTATCTGGTGCCTGTGGCAGCAAGGCCAGGGTGGCAGGGGTGGTGGGCAGGTTCTTCAATGTCATTGGATTTAGAAGCTAAGAATCTTGGGCACAACATTGCTTAAAAGCACATGATTATTGCCCCCATTGGTCTACGACTTTCAGAATGTTTTCATCATGACACCTAAGCAAGTTGAATAGAAAAACAATTTTAAATGAAGTCTTCTGAAGATTCGTTCTTGAAAGGAAGTAGAAATAAAGTGTCAAGATAGCAACTCAGAAAAAGGGGATGGCTGTACAATGTTAGAACATAGGCCTGTATGCAGAATATTTTCTGAAACAGATACAAAGGCTCTTCTCTCTTCTCCATGTGCCTCTGTATTTCCAAGCCCTCATCTAACTAAGCAGAGATTGGTTGAAACACACTGCTCTGAATATGAAAGAGAGGTCACAAATGAATCATTTTTTAATAGCACTGCTGCTGTTGCTAAGTCACTTCAGTCGTGTCCGACTCTGTGTGACCCCATGGACGGCAGCCTACCAGGCTCCCCCATCCCTGGGATTCTCTAGGCAAGAACACTGGAGTGGGTTGCCATCTCCTTCTCCAATGTATGAAAGTGAAAAGTGAAAGTGAAGTCGCTCAGTCGTGTCCAACTCTTCGCGACCCCATGGACTGCAGCCCACCAGGCTCCTCCATCCCTAGGATTCTCCAGGCAAGAACACTGGAGTGGGTTGCCATCTCCTTCTCCAATGTATGAAAGTGAAGTCGCTCAGTCGTGTCTGACTCGTAGCGACCCCATGGACTGCAGCCCACCAGGCTCCTCTGTCCATGGGATTTTCCAGGCAAGAGTACTGGAGTGGGGTGCCATTGCCTTCTCCAGATCCACTGGATCTGATCAAATGTTAACCTCCAAATTTTCCTGAAGGACACTGTGAGGAAGATTTTTATTAAAACCCCAGTTTCCACAGCTTCAAGAGACAACACCGGTTGTCATCAGCATCACTTTGCACTTGCTCTGATGTGGGAGGTGCTTCTGAGTTTGTGCAGAACCAGTGTTACAGACTACATGTTTGTCCCCCCAAACTCACATGCTAAAAAAACTAGCCCCAATGTGATTGTATTAGGAGGTGGGGGCTTTGGGAGGTGCTCTCATGAATGGGACTACTCTTGTTTTTCAGTTGCTAAGTCGTGCCCAACTCTGTGATCCCATGGGCTGCCGCATGTCAGGCTTCCCTGTCCTTCACTATCTCCCCGAGTTTGCTCCAACTCATAGCTGAGTCAGTGATGCCATCCAACCATCTCATCCTCTGTTATCCCCTTCTCCTCTTGCCCTCAATCTTTCCCAACATCGGGGTCTTTTCCAATGAATCAGTTCTTTGCATCAGGTGGCCAAGGTATTGGACCTTCAGCTTCAGCATCAATCCTTCCAATGGATATTCAGGGTTGATTTCCTTTAGGATTGACTGGTTTGATCTCCTTGCTGTCCAAGGGACTTGCAAGAGTCTTCTCCAACACCACAGTTCAAAAGCACCAATTCTTCAGAGCTCAGCCTTCTTTATGGTCCAGCTCTCACATCTGTACATGACTACTGGAAATACCATAGCTTTGACTATATGAAATTTTGTCAGCAAAGTGATGGCTCTGCTTTTCATATGTTGTCTAGGTTTGTCATAGCATTTCTTCCAAAGAGCAAGCTTCTTTTAATTTTGTGCCTGCAGTCACAATCCACAGTGATATTGGAGCCCAAGAAAATAAAATCTGCCACTGTTTCCCCATATATTTGCCATGAAGTGATGGGACCACATGCCATAATCTTTGTTTTTTGAATGTTGAATTTGAAGCTAGCTTTTTCACTCTACTCTTTCACCCTCATACAGAGGCTCTTTAGTTCCTCTTCACTTTCTGCCATTAAAGTACTATCATTTGTATATCTGAGGTTGTTGATATTTCTCCCAGCAATAGTGGAGTGGGTTGCCATTTCCTCCTTCAAGGGATTTTCCTGACCCAGGGATCAACTGTGTCTCTTCCACCTTCTGCACTGGCAGGCAGGTTGTTTACCACTTGTGCCACCTGGGAAGACTCGTGAATGGGACTAGTGCCTTGTTTAAAAGACCTCAAAGAGCTCGACTGCCCTTTCTACCAGCTAAGGAAATAGCAAAAAGACAGCCATCTATGAACCAGGAAATAGGCTCCAACCAGACACCAAATCTGCTGAAACCTTGAATTTGAACTTCCATCCTCCATAACTGGGAGAAATGTTTAAGTCTATGATTTTGTTACATCAGCCTGCACAGAAAAAGACACAGTAAGCCCTGATACTGCCTGACTACACTGCTGAAAAGCAAACTTTATAAACTTCCCCATCCTTAGAAACTCTAATATTTCACCCTCAGCACCTTGTAAGCCTGTAAGGATGTGAGAGCTGGACTACAAAGAAAGCTGAGCACCGAAGAATTTATGCTTTTGAACTGTGGTGCTGGAGAAGACTCAAGTCCCTTGGATTCAAGGAGATCCAACCAGTCCATCCTGAAGGAAATCAGTCCTGAATATTCATTGGAAGGACTGATGCTGAAGCTGAAAACTCTAGTACTCTGGCCACCTGATGAGAGGAACTGACCCATTTGAAAAGACCCTGATGCTGGGAAAGATTGAGGGCAGGAGGAGAAGGGGACGACTCAAATTCAATGGACATGAGTTTGAGTAAACTCTGGGAGTTGGCGATGGACAGGGAGGCCTGGTGTGCTGCAGTCCATGGGGTAGCAAAGAGTCAGACACGACTGACCGACTGAACTGAACTGAACTGAACCTTGTAAGCTCACACAAATGCTTGTCATATGTTGCTTAGTTTCCTTAAAGCTATTTATAGCTCAAGTTGTATCCTCCTCTGACTCCTATTTCTTCTCCTAATTTCATAAATTAAGTGTAGTATTTCAATTGATGAGGCTTCTTTTAATTCCTCCCTCCATCATCCCCCATGTTAGAGATGATTTGAAGTGGTTAGAGAAAAAAAATTATGCATCTGCCTAACATTCAATGAACATCTATATGCAAAACATTGTGGAGCATCCAAAGCTGAATCAGTCAGATCCAGCTCTTACATAGTTTTAATCTATAGGAAAGAGAAAACATAAAAAACTATGTTATAAGAAAAAGAAAAAATTGTTAGATGTTAGTAGCAAGTTTCAAGGAAAATGACATTTGGTCTCTCCTGGGAGATCAGGAAGAGTGTACTGAAAGTCATTTTTGGATTGAGCCTTAAAGTATTCTTTTTAATTTTATATGAAACAATATATTTTATTTTTCTGATGTCACAGACCCAGCAAGTGGTTTTATACTGAATTTAAGGAAAGTTACATACAACATTTTGTAAGAGGAGGAGGAAGAAAGGGAAATATTCATGAAATTTCAAAAAACAAAACCAAAATCTTAGATAACTTTTAGTATCTGTTCCATTCACACATTAATAAAGTTCATCTGAAAATTCTACATAAGAGAAGAGAAACAAGAGCATAGGCAAAAAAAAAAAAAGAGCATATCAGAACAGAAAAAGTCACAGGGGAGAAGAAACCTACAGAAAATTTCCAGGATAGACCTTACTCTTCCTCCCAAATCAGGAGGATGCTCAACTTGGACACTGGGGCTTTATAGATCGATCTCCCCAAAATATTATTGAGTATGCAGCACCCAAGGGAAAAGAGGGAAGTGAGCAGGCTGGGGGTGAGTATGAGAGAAGGAAACATGCTTAATAGAGAAGATGGTGAAGGGGTAGATGTGTATGTAGAGACAGTGCTGAAGAGCACTTAAACTAGAAGAAAGCCCTGAGTTTCATTGTTCTTAAAAAAATAAAATAAATTTCTGTATTAGTTCTATCCAACACTGAACTTAGTAAAAATTCCTCCTTTTAAAATTAATCTTGTGTGTGTATTTCATTAATATTTTGCTCTTGCTTAAGAGAGGCTTGTGATCTGCTTGAGAGATGCCAGTGAGGCTTGGCATGGTTACACCCATGCCCAGAATGATGTCCAGAGTCTCAAATGACCCCAGACACAAGACAGACAGAGCTAGTGCATTCTAGGGGGATGGTTTGCCCATCAGTTCCTGTGCAAAAACCCAGGTCTAGGACCCCATGGCTGTTTATGTCCTGGGATTTCCCCTCATGGAAATCATTTCAGTGTCTGACTGGGCTTCTCAGATGGAGGGCAGAAGACAGATCCAACTCAGGTATGACCTCCTGCAGCTCTGGGTCTGAGAAGACTAAAGGCAGGCTAGTCCCCAGCACAGTGAAGGCCTCAGGACCCCTTGGGCCTCCATGCTTGTAAAGTGCTGAATTTTGAGGAGAAGTGATACCATGTCTCCAGGAAGTTACTCTACCTTCACTGGGGCCACCGTAAGAAAATGATATCTGCTGTGGAAGAGACTTATACTGGAGGAAACTCCTGCAAAAAAACACATCTGTCCTTGAGATACCATCTGAGGATCCTAGGGTCCAAGACCCATCATAAGGTGTGATGTGAAATCAAGCCCCACTGAAACACCATGAGGAAGCATGTTGGTTCCTATGGTACCCAGGCAGGGCATCTGGTTGGAGTGGGGAATGGCGGGGCCTTCCCATGGGGCTGAAGGTTGGCATTGGAACTGGAAGTTCAAGGATTTGTAAGTATTAATGCCCATTCCTGGCATGTTACTCATTGATAAGAAGTTGAGTAAAGGGGCTGGAGGAGACCTATCATTCAAGCCAACTGATTTCTTGATGCCACAATGGAATAATCCGGTAGAATAGGACACTGCAAACTCAAACACGTAAGACATCACAATGGAGAGGAAGCCTGGGGACAGATGGCTCTGGAGGCAAGTCGAACTAGAGAGAAGACCTCTGGATACTCACAGAAGCAGATCTTGCACAGAGAAGCAGCAAGCCCTAAGAAGGCTATCATTGAAGGCAGCAGTATCTGAGCCTGCCATCAGGCCTGCATGTGTAATGAAATCTTGAGGGTTCCTGAGGGCAAGCCCAGCATTGAAGACTGGATGGTACATGATGGGAGGTTTCAGAGGTTTCAGAGCAGGAGAATGCACATGGCTGCTTGCCACAGATTTATTCAAAGGCTTTTGCCCCAGGCCGTCTCAAACTGGAGGAGCTGTGTAGAAGCTAAGGGGATGTCTAGGAGGGGTGAGATCTGCTGGCTATGACAGAGCTGACCATTAGTCCTTCTGCTGGGTCTGATTGGTCCTCTGAGGGTCCAAAAAGCACTGTGGCATCCTAGACTTTGAGACACAGAGAACATGGCCTAAAGCCCTCACCATATTCCTGCTGAGGGTGCTCTCCACATGACAGAGGAGCCGTCTTCTTCTCAGTAGGAAGCATCCCGGAGCTGCCTGAGTGCAGTTCATCATTGCCCCCACTGAGCCTCTCATCTTCTCATGTAGCATCTGAGAGTTGGATCCTGTGTTGACATTTAAACTAATATTTCCTTCCATGACATTAAGGGTCAGAGTAAACTCCAACTCAACCAGAGCTCATTGGTAGGGAATCGTTTTCGGAAAGTCATGTGGGTAAAAGTCAGAGGAAAAATGGGAATGTTCACTGAAAGCCTGGAATCATGGTAATCATCTCCATGTGGGACCTTAAGACTGTCATGCTTATCCTAGGAAGACCACTTTGAAATTTCTCTGAAAATTGCTGTTGAAACATCTTGGCAGAAAATCTTAGGGGATTTTGGAAGCAATCCCCTCAGTTGAAACCACTGAAGATCCCCTGGCATACTGTCTGGCCAACTGATTTCAGAAAGACCTGGTCTGGATGCAGGATTGGGGACATTTGCCTTTCATTTCAGAGTCTATCATGCTTGCAAATCCAGGAAGGCATATCTGATCCCTGGCGTGTTGGAGTTGAGGGCCATACTCCTAGGAGCAGAGAATGTGGTGTAGTCATACTATCAGAATACGGTTCTGTTTGCCCAGGTGCCCAGCCTTCACTAGGGGTCATCTAGTGTCGAGGGAGAGGCCCTAAGGCACATTCCAAGGCCCACGTGGGTAACCCAGTATCCTGGAAGGAACACTGGGTATAGCCATTGTCCCTGATTCTTCTTCTGTTGATTAAACACTCTTGCTGTAACTTCAGGCAAACTATCTGCTCAGGAGTCACATAATCTGGGTGATTGGATGCTAGGGACCCAGACTTGGAGCTCATGGAAGAAGGAATCACTTCATCTGAAGAAAAGGGCACATCTTCACATCCAAAAATGACAAGTGGAGCCTCTGCGTCTGTCTGGGACCCAGGTCCCTTTGTTACTGAGCCATTCTGGCCTCTATCAGTCCTTCTGGTTTCTCTGGAGAGTCAGCTTCCACTGCAGCATTTTGCTTTCTTCAGGCTGCTATGAATGTATTTTCATCAGGAGAAATCATACACTAGATTTGAGAGTTTGTAAGGAGATGCTGGAGACACAGCTTTGATCCCTGAGTTGGGAAGATCCCCTGGAGGAGGAAATGGCAATCCTCTCTGGTATTCTTGCCTGGGAAAATCTCATGGACAGAGGAGTCTGGCAGGCTACAGTCCATGGGGTTGCAAAGAGTCAGACGTGACTAAGCCACTGAAAACACCCGATGCACACACAAGAAGTTCTGCTGATGCACGAGCTCCTCATGATGTAGTCTATCTGGGGTCTCTCCCAGGGTGTGGGAATGTCAAGTGGACACCAGTGGAGAGGGAAAGGCAAGAAGACACTGGGCTCTGCCAGAGCCATTGCCCCTGTGAGAGATGGGTAGTTGCTCCCTTTGGGGGCATCGGGTTTGGCACAGTACCATGGAGGAAGAATGGAGGAAGTTGGCAGGGCTGCCTGCAGAAGGAATCCGTTTGTTTTCCACCCCAGGCTTATCCCAGGGGACACATGGGAGCAGCAGGTGTGGTATCCAGGGAAGAATTCTGGGCCTGGTTGGCTTTCTGGGAGAGGTTGCATGGCATTGCAAAGTCAAGTGTGTTCAGACAGGTTTGCTTCTCTTTGACTTGCTGCTAGGGATGCCGTGGGTGGGAAAGGGGCGGCAGGTTCCATTTGACACTCAGCGCAGTCTCTGCAGCTTGAGAACATACACATCATTTGGTCTGTCTTTGAAGCAGGTGTGGGCTTTGGTTAATAATCTAAAAGTCTGGAAGACCTGTGGGTCCCGTGAGATGATGGAATTGTCAGGGTGTTGTGTGCTGGGGATCCTAGGAATCTATTAAGTCAGCAGAATTCTGACCAGGAGCTCTCTGACCAAAGCAGTGTGGGGCAATACCTTGCTCCCTTGGCACTATTTTCAGCCCCATTCTTCAGGTCCAGCTCTCACCCGGCCTGAGGAGTGCTTGCTGGGTATGGTTCCCACTCTCGGAGTCTTAAAGCGGGAGGGACTGGGATTGACTGGCCAGCCCCCGTGTTCTCTCTGCCTGGAGAATTTGAAAACCAGTTAGGGATGCCCAGATGAAGCCACCACTGTAAGGGAAGGCCAGCACCTCCTGGGTGTTGACTCTTTTGTGATAGAATTCCTTCCTTTAGGGTTACTGGACCACACTGGTTGAATGCCTGAGCCTTCAGTCATAGACAGGGACAGGCTCCCTGAACTCTGCTTTGAGCGCAGCAGGAACAGCTGCTGAGGCAGTGGCAAGGGCCCGCCACTTACTGGGCATGTCCCTTCACACTGGCTGCCTGTCTGCCTTGCTCCTCTTAGACTGTCTGTGTTCTGGAAGTGAGTCTTGAAGCTTCAGCATTCTCTGAGTGTGCTTCCTGCTTCCAGAGGAGAACCTCACATGCTGAGGGCACACAGTGCTAATCCTAGAGCTTGGAGGTCCAGAAGCCGTGCTCTCAAAGGCAACCCTCGGCCTTCAGGGGTTCAGTTTGTTCTTTAATCTGCACTGGCACACAAAAGAACTTTCCAAAGATGATCTCTGCCACCTAAACTGAATTTCCAGGTGAAAACTGGGGACACCAGCGAGTTCCACATTTAGCCCCTGGAGGAGACAGCATGGGAACAGGGAAGGGGAAGCAGGCTTTGGTCCAGGGCCCAGACAGCTGCTGAGCTGGGCGGCACCCTCCCCTCTCCCATCTCCCCACTGCAGCTCTTAACATTTGTTAATCACTGGAAGGACCATGTAAATGAAGCATATAAGAAATAGCTTAGAAAGGTGAGTTGAGGGAATTTTTAGAAAACATTTAAATGATAGGTTATAAATTTGGAAGTTTTCTTTTTTCTTTTTTGTAGGGAGTGAGGAACTACTAAGATTTCTGAATTTGGGAGTGACACTATTATGACTTGGCTTTAGAATGATCCATTCTCCCATTATTGTTTAGAGGAAAAAGAGTCAACCCACTTCCAGATACAAGTAGGAGAATACCAAACCAAGATGGCTTGGATGACAGATATTTATTAACTCATGTAGGAAGATGTCCCATAACTGTAAAGAGGGATTCAGTTGTTTTTCCACAAAGTAATGACAGTATTTGAAACCAAGAGACTGGCTGAGGATATCAACAAAGGACACAGAAAAACAGCAACAAAAAGGAACCAATATCAGAAATTTACAGAATGTTGGGAAGAAAATTGGAAATCAGAGGAACAAAAACTACATTTCTTATTATCTAAATTTTGCTACTTCTAGTTTAGTGTGAGAGCTCACCTCTACCCCCAAATGATTATTTTTAAATGAAAATAACTCAACATGAATACACAGTCTCTTAGAAATAATACATTCTTATTTCAGAAGATCAATTTAGCCAAGCATATGTATAACTAAAAGAGTTCTTTCTCTATAGACAAGACCTCTAATGCATTTCAAAATAATTGTATTTACTGTCACTTAAAGTAATTAGAACATTCATCCCTAGTGGCTACTGGTCACCTTAGGAACAGTTTCCACATTCATATAAGGAGCAACGCTGAGACTATAAACTCAACAACCCACAGAGCACTGGTCCCTCACTGGAAGTAGGAAGGGGGCTGTTGCTACAGTTATCTGTAGCCAGGCAAGGTACTCATCAAGATTTTCAGAATGCTCACATCAGGGGCACCTATTCGTGCGTCTTGGAAGAGCGTTCCCCAAGACCTTTTTGTAATCACCATGAGATTGTATTTTGTACAGCAGAATAAAGGGATGCATAGTTGAAACTGAAAAATGACTATTTTTCATCTTTTCCTTTTGACTGAGCCTAGTCAACACATTACTTCTGTCATTCTTCTGAGTACTCTGGGTGTAAGTGGCAACACTTAGCCAAGGCAGGTGTCCCTCAGTGCTCTCCCACATAATTTTTTTTTCACCAACAGATGAAAATGATAAGAAACAGGTATTTATGATTCTGTGGGGAAACTATAGAGGATGTTGAAGCTTTGTAAATGATGAAGTTGATGCCAGGCAACCTGCCATTGCATAATGATTCTACTGCCAACACCTAAAGACTCAACTTCTTGCCCTTGGGGTGATGTGATTTTGCCACAGAAAATAACAAAAATGTCTAACTTGAAAGTAACAGTGCTACATTCTGTAAAATTATATCAGAGCTTTTAATTTTAAAAGTATGATTTTTAGATTAAGCCCTCAGATGCCACACATTTCTTGGGTGGATTTGAATGAATAAAAAAAGCAAACATTATAGAATTATAAATACAGGAATAAACACAATATATACTGGGCACATAGCATGTACTAATATGTTTATATATAGCAAATCATTTCAACCTTTTCAGGAAGATATTTTACCATTATACTCTTTTCATAGATGAGAAAATGAATAGAAAAAGAGATTGAGAAATGGTTGTCATGAGTTCCAAATGAAAGTAAGAAATAGAATGCCATCCATGATATTTGCATATCCCCAATCAGACGTAAATTGAAGAAAGTAGGGAAAACCACTAGACCATTCAGGTATGATCTAAGTCAAATCCCTTATGATTATACAGTGGAAGTGAGAAATAGATTTAAGGGACTAGATCTGATAGATAGAGTGCCTGATGAACTACGGACAGAGGTTCGTGACATTGTACAGGAGACAGGGATCAAGACCATCCTCATGGAAAAGAAATGCAAAAAAAAGCAAAATGGCTGTCTGAGGAGGCCTTACAAATAGCTGTGAAAATAAGAGAAGCAAAAAAGCAAAGGAGAAAAGGAAAGATATAAGCATCTGAATGTAGAGTTCCAAAGAATCGTAAGGAGAGATAAGAAAGCTTTCCTCAGTGATCAATGCAAAGAAATAGAGGGAAACAACAGAATGGGAAAGACTAGAGATCTCTTCAAGAAAATTAGAGATACCAAGGGAACATTTCATGCAAAGATGGGCTCGATAAAGGACAGAAATGGTATGGACCTAACAGAAGAAGAAGATATTAAGAGGAGGTGGCAAGAATACACAGAAAACTATACAAAAAAGATCTTCATGACCAAGATAATCATGATGGTGTAATCACTCACCTAGAGCCAGACATCCAGGAATGTGAAATCAAATGGACCTTAGAAAGCATCACTATGAACAAAGCTCGTGGAGGTGATGGAATTCCAGTTGAGCTATTTCATATCCTGAAAGATGATGCTGTGAAAGTGCTGCATGCAGTAGGCCAACAAATTTGGAAAACTCAGCAGTGGCCACAGGACTGGAAAAGGTCCGTTTTCATTCCAATCCCAAAGAAAGGCAATGCCAAAGAATGCTCAAACTACTGCACAATTGCACTCATCTCACACGCTAGTAAAGTAATGCTCAAAATTCTCCAAGCCAGGCTTCAGCAATACGTGAACCATGAACTTCCAGATATTCAAGCTGGTTTTAGAAAATGCAGAGGAACCAGAGATCAAATTGCTAGCATCTGCTGGATCATGGAAAAAGGAAGAGAGTTCCAGAAAAACATCTATTTCTGCTTTATTGATTATGACAAAGCCTTTGACTGTGTGGATCACAATAAACTGTGGAAAATTCTGAAAGAGATGGGCATACCAGACCACCTGACCTGCCTCTTGAGAAACCTGTCTGCAGGTCAGGAAGGAACAGTTAGAACTGGACATGGAACAACAGACTGGTTCCAAATAGGAAAAGGAGTACCTCAAGGCTTTTTTAACTGCTTATTGTCACCCTGCTTATTTAACTTATATCAGAGTACATCATGAGAAATGCTGGGCTGGAAGAAGCACAAACTAGAATCAAGATTGCCGGGAGAAATATCAATAACCTCAGACATACAGATGATACCACCCTTATGGCAGAAAGTGAAGAGGAGCTAAAAAGCCTCTTGATGAAAGTGAAAGAGGAGAGCGAAAAAGTTGGCTTAAAGCTCAACATTCAGAAAACTAAGATCATGGCATCTGGTCCTATCACTTCATGGGAAATAGATGGGGAAACAGTGGAAACAGTGTCAGACTTTATTTTGGGGGATCCAAAATCACTGCAGATGGTGACTGCAGCCATGAAATTAAAAGACGCTTACTCCTTGGAAGAAAAGTTATGACCAACCTAGATAGTATATTCAAAAGCAGAGACATTACTTTGCCAACAAACGTCCATCTAGTCAAGGCTATGGTTTTCCTGTGGTCATGTATGGATGTGAGAGTTGGACTGTGAAGAAGGCTGAGTGCCAAAGAATTGATGCTTTTGAACTGTGGTGTTGGAGAAGACTCTTGAGAGTCCCTTGGACTGCAAGGAGATCCAACCAGTCCATTCTAAAGATCAGCCCTGGGATTTCTTTGGAAGGAATGATGCTAAAGCTGAAACTCCAGTACTCTGACCACCTCATGTGAAGAGTTGACTCATTGGAAAAGACTCTGATGCTGGGAGGGATTGGGGGCAGGAGGAGAATGGGACGACAGAGGATGAGATGGCTGGATGGCATCACTGACCTGACGGACATGAGTTTGGGTGACCTCGGGGAGTAGGTGATGGACAAGGAGGCCTGGTGTGCTGCAATTAATGGGGTCACAAAGAGTCAGACACGACTGAGCGACTGAACTGAACTGAACTGAATGCATACATGTATACAATATATACTGAGTGCTGAAGAATTGATGCTCTCAAATTGTCATGCTGTTGTGTTGGAGAAGACTCTCAAGAGTCCCTTGGACAGAAAGGAGATCAAACCAGTTAATCTTAAAGAAAATAAATTCTGAATATTCATTAGAAAGATTGATGCTCAAACTCCAATACTTTGGCCACCCGATGTGAAGAGCTGACTCATTGGAAAAGACCCTGATGCTGGGAAAGATTGAAGGCAAAAGGAGGAGGGGATGATAAACAGAAAATGGCTAGATTGCATCACTGACCCAAGGGACATGAAAATTTGAGCAAACTCCCATAGACAGTGAAGGACAGAAGAGCTTGATGCGCTGCAGTCCGTGGGGTCGCAAAGAGATGGACACAACTTGGCGACTGGACAACAACAACAAACAGCAGTGTATACACATACTTATTTTGTCTTTTTTCCCCCTTTCTCCTCCCAGCTTCATCACACAAAACAGTTTAGAACCCTGATAGGCTGAGCAACAATAGTCAGGACTACAAACAAAAGCTGCTGTTAATTAGAAACTGAATTAGCAGATTTCCAGAAGACAATGCTCCATTCTCCTTTGGAACAAAGTGTTCATAGACATTTGCCTCTGAGAGGTAGCTGGTAAAGAGCTCCTGGTGGCTCTTCTTACCCTGTTTCCACAGTTTGCAGTTACAACACGCACACAATCCAATGCATTAAGTAATTAGTTCTCAGCATCTTGTGAACTGAGGACCTACTTCCAGAATGATTTAGTACCGTTTCCTCTGAAATTCATGGTAACAGAGGAAATAATTAGGCTCAAAAGGGTTTTACTTAAAATCTTGTGTCTCTGCTTATCTAAAATGACTGTGCTAATTAAGACTCTCACAAATTTTCTGGATACACTTCAACTCTGAGGTCTTGGGTCTTCGCCTCAGGTGTTCCCTTGGGGTCTGGCACAATGCTGGGAAACTCCCGAGGTGGGAGTAGCTCAGACTGGAATCCCTAGAGACAAGCAGCTCATTTTGAACACAGGCTCTTCTATTGTATAGACATACATTCAAAGGCCTTTTTTTTTTTTTTTTTTTTTGCACTTTTTTTCTGTAATCATGTTTAAGTCAATCTACTTGAGGTTAAAAAAAATATTAGTCTAATCAGGCCTACATCAAGTGTGGTCTACAGACCAATTGATGGTCTGTGGATTGTTACTGGCCATTTCATGGAACAATAAATGTAGAACATGAAAGTAACATTTAGAAACTTTTACAGCAATTTATGTCCATTAAATTAAAAAAAACAATTTTAAATGGGTCTTATATTCTTACATCTTTTTTTCTGTTTTATTTTTATATGATTTATCTTCTAGTAGTTGTTTTTTTCCCCTTCTTTAGGATCATACTTCCTGCCTTTTTACATATCGGGTAATGCTTTTATTGGATTGGGGGTTGTGTTAATCTTCAGCAGTGAGTACTGAATTTTGCTTTGTTCTCTTACATAGCTGTGAGCTTTTTTCTGGCATGCACTTGTGTTGCCAGGGGTCAGTTTGGTCCTCTCAGGTATGCTTGTGGGCTGCCTCTAAGCAGTAAGCTCAGGTGAGGTAGGATTCCTCATATTTCTTTTCTCTGAAGGGATCATACTCCTAATGGAACTTTTGCTCAGTATGTGAATAACCATTGTTTCATGTAGTATTCTGGTTTCCTAGTCATTTAAATTAGAGCAGCGAATCAGTCCCTTTATCATATGGCTAGAAACACACGCACTAGGACTTCATCTTAACACCCTTCATCTTTATATCCAGCAATTCACTGGTAGGAATTTTACTCTATTTTTAGAAAACCATCAATCGATAACGGAAGAAATGTTAAAGAACCAAAATAAATGAAAAAGAACAACAACAAAACAAATAATTCAATTGAATGAACAAACAACTTGAAAAGAATTTCACCAAATAAGATTTACAAATGGTCAATAAGTGCATGAAAAAACTCAAAATCACTAACCATTAGGGAAATATAAATCAAAACCACAATGAGATACCACCTTATACTCATTATAAAGATTATTTTTAAAAACAGTGACGACAACAAGCTCCAGAAAATAACAGACCTTGGGGAGAAAATGAAACTCTAGTCCATCACTAGTGGAAATGTAAAACAGTACAGCCTCTGTAGCACATAGTATGGCAGTTCTTCAGAAGATTAAAAATAGAATTACCACATGATCTAGCAATCTCCTTTCTGGATATATACTCAAAAGAATTGAAAGCAGGGATCCAAAAAGATATGTGTACACCGTATTTATAATAGACAAAAGGTAAAAGCAGCTCAAGTACTGGTAGGATGAAGAGATGTTTTAAATGTGATATATACATATAATATGGGCTTCCCTGCTGGCTCAGCTGGTAAATAATCCACCTGCTATGCAGGAGACCTTGATTGGATTCCTGGGTTGGAAATGTTAGGTAGGTAGAACAGGGAAAAGGAGTCCAAAATGGTGGTGGCTACAAGACAAGGAAGGGAAAAGCCCGTGAAAACGAAACAAAAGAAGGTCTGAGGACCGGAGTGAGGACCTCAGGTAAAACAAACCACACTCCTGGCTGGCCCAATTTACATAGGACAGGCCCAGGGAGAGATAAACATATAAATAGAAGAGCCAAAGCCAGCTCTCCCTCTCTCTCTCCTGCGTGCTGGGGCACTCTTCTCCTCGTGTCTTTGGATCGACGTGCCTTCACGCCTCGAAGATGGATTTTCCTGCTATCTTCTAAATAAAATAGAGTGGTAACACTGAGCTGTAACACTGATTTGTCTAAGAGCTATAACATGGTCCATTAGAGACCTGAGAGCTATAACACGGTCTATCCAAGACCTGAGAGCTGTGACACGCTGAGGGGGTTTAATGTCCGTCACTCCAAATCTCTGTTGTGATGAGACAAAGAATCGAGGAACATACGCTCGCGTGACAGAAAGATCCCCTGGAGAAAGGATAGGCTACCCACTCCAGTATTCTTGCACTTCCCTGGTAGCTCAGATGGTAAAGAATTTGCCCACAATGCAGGAGACCTGGGTTTGAATTTGGGGTTGGAGAGAGCCCCTGGAGGAGGGCATGGCAACCCACTCCAGTATTCTTGCCTGGAAAATCTCCACAGACAGAGAAGCCTGGGCTCCTCTGTCCATCAGGTCACAAAGAATCAGCGCAACTAAGCCCAGCACAGTATATACATATAATAGAATAGTATTCAGCCCTAGAAAAGAAGGCACCTCTGACATATTCTATAACATGAACAAACTTTGAAAACATTGTAACTGACATAAGCCAGACACCAAAGACAAATACTATGTGATTCCAAATAATATGTGAATGTACTCAATGCCCCTGAACTGTACACTTACAAATGGCAAAACAGTAAACTCTGTGCATTTTACCACAAAGAATACTGAAAATAAAAAAGCAACAGCATCTTCACTCCAGTTCACTTGAGAATCACTGAAGTTTAGATGCTGAAGGTAGAAAAAGGCTGAAATGAGGGAAAGTTTGATGAAATTTTCTACCAGAGCTCAAGATGACAAGCAATAGCATTTCAGGCCACCCAGGTGCTTCCAACCAGGGAACCAGGAAGGTCTAAGTGAGTCAAATCTTACAGAACCTGCCATCATGGCTATTTTTGTATCATCTGTTTTTCCTTTTCAATTAGCAGTAAAATCTTTAACAAAGATCTGTGTGGAAGGCTTCAAGAATAGTGAGGAGAGTAGAATCTGGAGGCTGCATTCTGTAGTACATCGTGGGGAGACACCTTGAGAAACTAAGGAGGTAACGGTTTCTCTAAAGAGGAGAAGTAATTAAGTCCCTGTAGTCTCAGGGAGGAAGAGGGACAATCAGCCTAGGACATATTATTTATCATGAAAAAAGAGAATTGTGTTAAATAATATGCATAACATGATCCTATTCCTATATGTAAGAAAAAATATATATTTCTATGTATATACGCATAGAAGAAAATCTCTGGAAGAATGTAAGTGAAAACAACATTACAGCAATATCACATGTAGGCCCTTATATTAATATATGTATATATTGGGCTTCTGGTGGCTCTATGGGAGAGAAGCCTGGTGGGCTACAGTCCATGGAGCCACAAAGAGTCAGTGGCAACTAAGCACATGTGCATATATGTATATAAATATATAGATATATATGTATAGTCAGTTTGTAAATTAAAGTATCTCTGTGGCAAACAACAGGAGCACAGTGATATAACATTGGTTATATCTCTGTGGTCAGATCATGGGTGGTTTGTACTTTTTCTTTGTAAGTTTATCATCTGTTGTTTACAGTGGGTAGGCAAAACTTTTATAATCAGGGAAAGAAAGCAATTTTTATTTAAAAGTTAGGAAAGGATTGTTGGGAGATGTTATGTGGTTCAGGCTTGAGATACCTTTAATTGTTTTTGGAGATTTATCCATAAATTAGTCTGTTTCATTATCTCTCATTCCATTTTTGTTTTTAGCATTACAGATCAGATAAGCAGCTTACACATTTTAAGGTAACAATGCCTACCATTTTACATACTAGAAATGCATTTCATTCATTTAGGTCAGATAAGATTAGAGTAATTAAGGTCACTGGATTTTGCCATTTAACAAATCCTTAAATCCAATTCTAATCTCATTCATTAATGTCACAATAAAGGGGTTAATTGGTAACATATAATGTTTCAGACCCACTCTGACACAAATATTATAATATTATTAATAGATGCTATTAATGCCTTGCTTTCTAACTTTAGAGAAGGGCTGATGTATTCAGTACTTAAAGAGTTACACAGAGTTATTGGTTCTGAAGAGGTTATCCCTGGGGTAACTCATTATCGCTTGTACAAGCACGGAATGTTCTGTGACAGGAGAATGTCTACAATGAGACAATCCAGTTAATCAAGATGGGGCATGCCTGTGGTGACTCTGCAGTGTAAGCAGACATTGTCAGCTCCTGAACTGTCACCATGAAGCCTCGTGGCTGAGCCAAGGTCCCAGCCCAGAACAGGTTGGCCGCTAATGTCGGGGATTCTGAGAGCCTGTTGCCACATCAGACTCACGCTCAGTTGCTTCACTTCAGCTCTCACCCAGCTGGAAAGGACAATCTTGTTGTCTTATGAGTCTTCCACACCAAACCCTTCACCACTTTA
Organism: Oryx dammah; assembly: GCF_014754425.2. Taxonomy (NCBI): domain Eukaryota; kingdom Metazoa; phylum Chordata; class Mammalia; order Artiodactyla; family Bovidae; genus Oryx; species Oryx dammah. The sequence continues at coordinate 59,296,016 of NW_024070204.1, read as the reverse complement.
AAAAAGAGACAAACCAACAGATTTGAATCGTAATCTCTCTCTTAATTTCTTTTTCTATTTCTTACAAAGGTATAAAGGGGAGTGAAAATTCCTAAAGGTGTACTTGAAAGGTCAGCCACCAACCAAATGTGCTATCTCAATGTTTGGAATCCTCTCAAACCATTAAAAATCATATCATTAATGGTTTTTAAAGACATGGGGATGTGTTTGCCTCATGCTTGTACTGTGAAAAGAGCAGCTTATGAATGTAACTCTGAATATGGCGTATGATTACAATATTGTAAACGAATAAGATGTAAAAGACGAAAAGAAAAAAGAAAGACTCAATGTCAAGATTAGAAGGGGTGTTTAAAGGTCAGTTTTTCTTTTGCTTTTTAAAAAATTTTTTCTGGCCTATTCACTTTCCAATATTTTCTAAACTTTCTAGAGTAGAAATATATTACTTCCTAAAAAATTAAAAAAGACTCTCAGCAACTGTAATTTTTAAGGTTGTCTCTAAACCAATGAGAGGGTAGCTTCTATTTCCTGATATCAATTCAATAACAACAGATACTTTTCTATAAATTTCCATTTGCCATGTTGAGATGAGGCCTAAACAGAAATAGTTCAACCATTTTACATTTTCCTCAAACTAAAATTTTACATGTACCCTCATCTTCTTTATCACAAATTTAGAAAACTTATCCACAAAGGGGAAAAGACATTGCTCAATCAGCACTGCAGGTTCCCAAAGCTTCTACAGGAAGATTTAATAAGAGGCTGCCTTGGTCCAAGGGTCACTTCCTTTTGGAAATGCTTTCTCTCTCCTTTCCCTGACACCAGGACAGGAAAAAAAAAAAAAAAATAACAATTGGCATTCATACTGTACTCAGAGCTTTAAAAGTACTTTCACAAGTAATAAGAAAGAATGCAAAGAGAAATTCTCCAAAACCATCTCATGCCCTACTGACAAACACACCCCCTTATCTAAGCACATTCTAACTTGGGTTACAAGTGGCGGCAAAGGGGATCCCAGAGGCACAGGATAAGGGAAATTACCATGTCACAGAGCTGACCTGAGGCCAGGCACTGTTCTCATCACTTGACATACAGTGTGTAGACCTTATGACAACACTAGTGAGACTGGAAGGAAGGCATTGGCACAACCGTTAAAAAAAATAGAACAGAACCATTAAGAAGAACAGCATACGACAAAACTGGTTAGAACCTATAGGCCCAAGTTGGCAGAAGATTCAGCTTCCAGTAGACCTCGAGCCTTATTATACCAGCATTATAGTACATTATCAGATGCTAAATGACATGACCACAGGAGCCATGGCAGTTTCAAGACCAACTCATAAAAGACCAAAAAATGGACAGTAGCCCAATTCCTGGAAACTCCCACCCCTCCTCCAAGGTAGAATATTCTTCCCACTCATTAGCTTATAAAATCATCCTGCCCATAAAAACTAACCACTCTCACACTCTGAGCCTCTCACTTTCTGAGACAGCCCCGACTCTGTCAATGGAGTGTATCTCTCTATATAAATAAACTTGTTAAATAAATTTGCTTTCACTTTTCAGTAACTCACTCTTGAATTCTTTCCTGCTCAAAAGCAAGGACCCTCACTTGGCAGACCATACAAGAGACTCACCCAAGACCTGGGACTTGACCATTCTCTTGTGTCCCATTTTTCCTACTACACTGGGATGAAGGTATCATTGTCCATACCAGGAATCAGCAGAGTATAATCCATAGGCCAACTTGAACCAATGGCTTGTTTTTGTAAATGAAGTTGTATTGGAACACAGCCACTCCCATTTGTCTCTTTGTCTGTGACTATTCTCCTACTATAATTGCAAAATTGAATATTTACAACAGAGATAATTTTTCCTGCAGAGCCTAAAGTATTTATTATCTGGCCCTTCACAGAAAATGTTTGCCAACACCTGATTTACATGATACCTATGAGAAAATTGAGACTCAGGGAAGTTCAATAACACCCCAGTGTCACTCAGCTAATTACTTTCTATACCAAGATACAAACTTGCATCTACCTTACTTTAAGTTCATGTTCTTTTTCATTTCTCCAAATTATAACTCAAAAAGTAAGACCTCAACTTTCAACAAAGTATATCATATGTGTAGCTTGTGCCAAGAAAGATGAGACATGAAGAGCTGTTTTTATTTTTAGGAGACATTATGAGACACATTAACTGTTGGATTCCTTAAACCATCTCTTAAACTAAAGAACATTCTACCATAAGTTACTATTGACTATTATTGATATAATGTGTATTAGTCACTCAGTTGTCTGACTCTGCAACCCCATAGACTGCAGCCCATCAAGCTCCTCTGTCCATGGGATTTCCCAGACAAGAATACTGGAGTAGGGTGCAGTTTCCTTCTCAGGGGATCTTCCCAATCCAGGGATCAAGCCCATGCCTCCTGCCTTGTAGACAGGTTCTTTACTGCCTGAGCCACCAGGGAAGCACTCACATTAAAACATTCTAAAATATTTGATATGTATGATATGGTACCACCTCTATGACCTTGCTAGTTTCTTCCTAGCCTAGAGAGAGAGGGGTAAGGAAACATGTGCTTAAAATAAAAGCCTAACCTATTCGTCATTTTTAACACAGCTTGTGTTTTAAATGTCAGTTTCTCTTTCAAAATCTCTTTTGCTTAACTCCTTAACCACTCAATTAGCTGTGATATGGGGCCTTGTGATAGGTGCCTAATGGAAGAAACTGCTCTGGAAGAAATGCTGATTCTCACTGCTCACACCACCTTACCCACTGGGGACATGAAGGTACAAGATATCAAAGATGAAGACCAGAGCAGGGTGGAAGGCTAGCTCTTTTCACATCTGGGGCAGCAATGGCGGCATGTTCCTAAGACCCCAGTCTTTCCTAAACAGAGTCCAGTAGTTTTGTGGAAGAAAAGCGGGGGAAACCTAGAGGATTCATTCTCTATATGGTCAGTGGTGAGGAGAATCTGGTTCCTTGGTTCTTCTTGTGAAACCCCAAGGAAAATGTCATGACCCTATTGAAAAGCAATTCCTCTACTGTTTACAAAATGGCATGGAGATTCAACCATCTTCAGGAAGGACTCAGCAGAGGCAGAATGATACGGAGAGCATTTTAAAGTGACATCCTTACCATGGGAAGAGAGGGAGATTAAAATAATCTAGTGGAAGTTAAGAATGGTGAACGATTTTAAACCTATGATTTTACACTAAATTACCATTGCACCTTGTCAAAAATCAGTTGTCCGTATATATGTGGGTATACATCCATGCTCCCTGTTCTGGTCCATTGATCTATTTGTCAGTCTTTAGACCAACAGAACAGAGCCTTGATTACTGTAGCTTTACAACAAAACTTGAAATTAGATTTTATTAGTTCTCCGACTTTGTTCTTTTTTCAGGGTGGTTTTGGCTATATTATATCCTCTGCATTTGTATGTAATTTTAGGATTAGCTTGCTGGCTGCGTAGGTTTTGATTGAGATTGCATTACATTTTAGATCAATTTGGAAAGAACTGATAAATGGAGTAGGTTATTTATGAATATATCTCTTCGTTTACATAGGTGTTAATTTCTCTTAGCACAGTGTTATCGTTTTCAGTATACAGAGCTTTCTTATCTTTTACAAATGTATCCCTAAACATTTTATTTTTGAAACTATTTGAGATTTTTATTTCTATTTCTGATTATCCTTTGCTAGTCTATAGAAATGCAATATAATGTTTTTATTGATTTTGCATCCTGCAAAATTTCTAAATTTACATGTTAGTTCTTATAGCTTTTTTGTAGATTATACATAATTTTCTACATAGTTGATCATGTTTTCTGTGAATAATAATGGTTTTACTTACAGAATGGTGAAAACAGAATCGTTGATGTCTTCCTGATCATTATTCCTATCAGTTCAGTTCAGTCGCTCAGTTGTGTCTGACTCTTTGCGACCCCATGAACTGCAGCACGCTAGGTCTCCCTCTCCATCACCAACTCCTGGAGTTCACTCAGACTCACGTCCATCGAATCAGTGATGCCATCCAGCCATCTCATCCTCTGTCGTCCCCTTCTCCTCCTGCCCCCAATCCCTCCCAACATCAGAGTCTTTTCCAATGAGTCAACCAACTCTTCTCATGAGGTGGCCAAAGTACTGGAGTTTCAGCTTTAGCATCATTCCTTCCAAAGAAATCCCAGGGCTGATCTCCTTCAGAATGCACTGGTTGGATCTCCTTGCAGTCTAAGGGACTCTCAAGAGTTCTCCAACACCACAGTTCAAAAGCATCAATTCTTCAGCACTCAGCTTTCTTCACAGTCAAACTCTCACATCCATACATGACTACTGGAAAAACCATAGCCTTGACTAGATGGACCTTTGTTGGCAAAGTAATGTCTCTGCTTTTGAATATGCTATCTAGGTTGGTCATAAGTTTTCTTCCAAGGAGTAGGCGTCTTTTAATTTCATGGCTGCAGTCACCATCTGCAGTGATTTTGGAGCCCAAAAAAATAAAGTCTGACACTGTTTCCACTGTTTCCCCATCTATTTCCTGTGAAGTGATGGGACCAGATGCCATGATCTTAGTTTTTTGAATGTTGAGCTTTAAGCCAACTTTTTCACTATCCACTTTCACTTTCATCAAGAGGCTTTTTAGTTCCTCTTCACTTTCTGCCATAAGGGTGGTGTCATCTGCATATCTGAGGTTATTGATATTTCTCCCGACAATCTTGATTCTAGCTTGTGCTTCTTCCAGCCCAGCATTTCTCATGATGTACTCTGCATATAAGTTAAATAAGCAGAATGTGGTCCACTGGAGAAGGGAATGGCAAGCCACTTCAGTATTCTTGCCTTGAGAACCCCATGAATAGTATGAATAGGCATAATGATAGGATACTAAAAGAGGAACATCAGTAGATGCCCAATATGCTACTGGAGATCAGTGGAGAAATAACTCCAGAAAGAATGAAGAGATGGAGCCAAAGCAAAAACAATACCCAGTTGTGGATGTGACTGGTGATAGAAGCAAGGTCCAATGTTGTAAAGAGCAATATTGCATAGGAACCTGGAATGTCAGGTCCATGAATCAAGGCAAATTGGAAGTGGTCAAACAGGAGATGGCAAGAGTGAACATTGACATTCTAGGAATCAGCGAACTAAAATGGACTGGAATGGGTGAATTTAACTCAGATGACCATTATTCTACCACTGTGGGCAGGAATCCCTCAGAAGAAATGGAGTAGCCATCATGGTCAACAATAGAGTCTGAAATGCAGTACTTGGATGCAATCTCAGAACGACAGAATGATCTCTGTTCGTTTCCAAGTAAAACACTTCAATATCACAGTAATCCAAGTCTATGCCCCAACCAGTAATGCTGAAGAAGCTGAAGTTGAATAGTTCTATGAAGACCTACAAGACCTTTTAGAATTAACACCCCCAAAAGATGTCCTTTTCATTATAGGGGACTGGAATGCAAAAGTAGGAAGTCAAGAAACACCTGGAGTAACAGGCAAATTTGGCCTTGGAATGCGGAATGAAGCAGGGCAAAGACTAATAGAGTTTTGCCAAGAAAATGCACTGGTCATAGCAAACACCTTCTTCCAACAACACAAGAGAAGACTCTACACATAGACATCACCAGATGGTCAACACCGAAATCAGACTGATTATATTCTCTGCAGCCAAAGATGAAGAAGCTCTATACAGTCAACAAAAACAAGACCAGGGGCTGACTGTGGCTCAGATCATGAACTCCTTATTGCCAAATTCAGACTTAAATTGAAGAAAGTAGGGGAAACCACTAGACCATTCAGGTATGACCTAAATCAAATCCCTTATGATTATACAGTAGAAGTGCAAAATAGATTTAAGGGCCTAGATCTGATAGATAGAGTGCCTGATGAACTATGGAATGAGGTTCGTGACGTATAGGAGACAGGGATCAAGACCATCCCCATGGAAAAGAAATGCAAAAAAGTAAAACGGCTGCCTGAGGAGGCCTTACAAATAGCTGTGAAAATAGAGAAGTGAAAAGCAAAGGAGAAAAGGAAAGATATAAGCATCTGAATGCAGAGTTCCAAAGAATAGCAAGAAGAGATAAGAAAGCTCTCCTCGGCGATCAATGCAAAGAAATACAGGAAAACAAAAGAATGGGAAAGACTAGAGATCTCTTCAAGAAAATTAGAGACACCAAGAAAACATTTCATGCAAAGATGGGCTCGATAAAGGACAGAAATGGTATGGACCTAACAGAAGAGGAAGATATTAAGAAGAGGTGGCAAGAATACACAGAAAAACTCTACCAAAAAAATCTTCATGACCAAGATAATCATGATGGTGTAATCACTCACCTAGAGCCAGACATCCAGGAATGTGAAGTCAAGAGGACCTTAGAAAGCATCACTATGAACAAAGCTAGTGGAGGTGATGGAATTCCAGTTGAGCTATTTCAAATCCTGAAAGATGATACTCTGAAAGTGTGTCACTCAATATGCCAGCAAATCTGGAAAACTCAGCAGTGGCCACAAGACTGGAAAAGGTCCGTTTTCATTCTAATCCCAAAGAAAGGCAATGCCAAAGAATGCTCAAACTACCGCACAATTGCACTCATCTCACATGCTAGGAAAGTAATGCTCAAAATTCTCCAAGCCAGGCTTCAGCAATATGTGAACTGTGAACTTCCAGATGTTTAAGCTGGTTTTAGAAAATGCAGAGGAACCAGAGATCAAATTGCCAACATCTGCTGGATCATGGAAAAAGGAAGAGAGTTCCAGAAAAACATCTACTTCTGCTTTCTTGACTATGCCAAAGCCTTTGACTGTGTCGATCACAAGAAACTGTGGAAAATTCTGAAAGAGATGGGAATACCAGACCACCTGACCTGCCTCTTGAGAAACCTATATGCAGGTCAGGAAGCAACAGTTAGAACATTATTCCTATAGGTTATTTTAAAAGTAGATTTCAGGGTAGAAAGAAGAAAAATGCAAGAATCAGGGAAATATTCAAGGGAAAATTTTAATAAAGAAGGAAAGAAAGACTAGAGCAAGGGTAGAATATGTAGATGGGGGCAGGATTAGGTCAATTCCATGGGAAGTTCAAGCATTTTTCCAGCATTTGGAGGAATGTGATGTAGGTAAACAGTATTTGCAAATGTCCATAACTGGGCACCACCAGTGCCAACAAGCTGTATAGAGAGATGCTCACAACCTGACCCATTTAGTGATCATGGATTTGTCTTTCCAATACACTGTTGTATCATGATGCTGGAGACTTCATTTTCAAACTTACAATAATAATTTATTTACCAGACAGTTAGATTGAAAATACACCTCACACCCTTAGTTGCAACCTCTAAGTTGATGAGACTGGACCCAACTTTTGGACATTACTGAGAAGTAAAGGCCCATCTAGTCAAGGCTATGGTTTTTCCAGTAGTCACGTATGGATGTGAGAGTTGGACTATAAAGAAAGCTGAGTGCTGAAGAATTGATGTTTTTCAACCGTGGTGTTGGAGAAGACTCTTGAGAACCCCTTGGGCTGCAAGGAGGTCCAACCAGTTCATCCTAAAGGAGATCAGTCCTAAGTGTTCATTGGAAGGACTAATGCTGAAGCTGAAACTCCAATACTTTGGCCACCTGATGTGAAGAGCTGACTCATTTGAAAAGACCCTGATGCTGGGAAAGATTGAGGGCAGAAGGAGAAGGGGACAACAGAGGCTGAGATGGTTGGATGGCATCACCGACTTGATGGGCATGAGTTTGGGTGAACTCCAGGAGTTGGTGATGGACAGGGAGGCCTGGCGTGCTGTTGTCCATGGGGTTGCAAAGAGTCAGACACAACTGAGTGACTGAACTGAACTGAACTCACTGAAAAGTAGATGTGGATCAATGTGACCCAAAAGGAAGTAAACATATCCACACTTTGATACAGCATGAACTTAATTCTTACCCAACACACGTTAATTATTGATTTTTCCCAGTGTTTTATATGATAGTACCCCACAAAAGTGCTTCTCTAGTGGCTCAGAGGGTAAAGGGTCTGCCTGCAATGCAGGAGACCTGGGTTCAATCCCTGGGTCAGGAAGATCCCCTGGAGAAGGAAATGGCAACCCACTCCAGTACTCTTGCCTGGAAAATCCCATGGACAGAGAAGCCTGGTAGCCTACAGTCCATGGGATCGCAAAGAGTCGGATACAACTGAGCAACTTCACTTTCACCCCACAAAAAGGGCTTCCCTATTAGTTCAGTTGGTAAAGAATCCACCTGCAATGCAAGAGACCCTGGTCTGATTCCTGGATGGGGAAGATCCCCTGGAGAAGGGATAGGCTACCCACCCAGTGTTCTTGGGCTTCCCTTGTGGCTCAGCTGGTAAAGAATCCACCTTCAATGCAGGAGACCTGGGTTTGATCCCTGGGTTGGGAATATCCCCTGGAGAAGGAAAGGCTACCCACTCCAGTATTCTGGCCTGGGGAATTCCATGGGCAGTCCATGGTGTTGCAGAGAGTTGGACATGACTGAGTGAACAAAAAACATGTTGAGTTTAAGTTAAAATAATTCTTCTTGGAACTGAATCATCAATCAAAACACAGACAAAGTCTTGTGCTCCTTGCAGGGATTTTGCTGTATGGATCTGTTTGTATTCTGACATGTGAATTCAAACATCATCAGTTCATATTCATGTCGGCCAGTAACACTCATGCCACAAAAGAGCACTCAACCAGAGTCAGAAGACTTGGCTTTAAGTTCATAAGACTCAAAAAATCAAAAACAAGCAAACAAAAAACCATGGAACAAATACAGAGAGGTGGACCTAAGCAGAAGGTAAGGACACTGGAGTCTTTGGAGTGAGAGGAGAAGGGAAAGAGATTGAGAATGACAACAGAAGGGGTCATGAGTACTTAGAAGTTTCATGTAAATGAGATCTGAGAGGCAGAAGGTGTGGGAGGGGTTTGGGCTCTTCTGTGAGAGAGATACAGGTTTCAGTTCTGGTTCTAACACTTCCTAACACTTTCTAACACTTGTGTGTTAAACTAGTTTTTTAAAATAATAGTTCTCTTGACTTTGTTTCTCATTCTTTAAATTGGAATAATAATAATGTCCACCACATACAATTTTTGTGCAGCTTAAGTGATGTCACACAAATGTGCAAACATCTATAAATACGCCTGGGATATGAAGGTATAATCTGATAACATTACAGTGGAGGTCACCTCACACGCTAAACAAATACTTATTGAGCACCTATTATGTGCTAACACTGTTGCAGGCACTTAGGTTACATTAGTAAACAAAACAGGAAAATCTGTGCCTTACAGTCTATTAGAGGTGATGATCCAGGGACAGAATAAATACATGCACATCACGGGTGTGTAGCAGACGCTCCTGTCTGCTAGAAGGAAGCCCCACACAGCACATTAGATGAGGCAACCCCACATCCTATGAGCCACACAGATTATGTTGAAAGATGAAGGATCCAGTCTGCAGTTTCCTGATTATCACTGAGGTCTTGAAGTCTGAGCAAGGGAAACAGTAATAGAGACATTGTATGGTGTTTTGCACAGCAGTTCTGACACCAAGTTGCCACTGAACCTTGTTTTCTCCGGGGCAGCAGATGTGTAGCTTTAAGATTCACAACATCAAGAACCAAGGTAATGCCTTCCTGTCTTTCTGTTCTATTCTGATGTCCTCCTCCTGTAAACCATGTCTGTGGAGGGCAGATTGCAGGCTCTAGGGAACTGCCCAGGGAAGCTAAGCTGCCATTGCTTTATTTCTCCTTCCCTGTGCACTCATTTAAAATGATTCCACCCCCTGAAAAGCCAATTTCTGACTCTTTTTTTTGCCAATCCTTCAAAAAAAGAGAAAAGTTTTGATACTGTTCATGTTTCCATTGAAGAAAAGTGATAAAAAGTCAGAACAAAGTTTATCCTGAGATTCAAAAGAAATGAGGAAATATAATTCCCAGCTTAAAACCAAGCTGTTCTTTTGAAATCTATTGGGGGAAAGGGTGGAGAACATTGATATTCTGCATCAGTGACTAAGTACTTAAAAGGAATATATTGGGCTCTATAATTTAACTGCCAAATCTGACATTCACATCCATCTGGACGTTTTTAAAAGGATCCTTGAGCCAGTCAGAATTGGCAGTGGGCTGTGTAATCACACCTACATATGGCATAGGAGCTTTTTAATGGGCAACAGTTAGAGCAAGAAAGTGTTGCTTGATATGCCTTCGTTGAGAACCCACACTTAAGCATGTTAGCATGTGTGAATAAATAAATTTTAAAGCTCTCTGTTAACAAGCCTTTGTTTTTTATTCCCTACAAATCAAATTAGTTGGGGACCCAGTTCATTTTGAGATTATTTGGAAAATATTTTGGTGTTCTCAAATTTCCTTTGTACCAAAGTTTTGCAAAGTTAAAAAGTAAGCCACAAACCTCCACAACCAGTGAAAGAAAAATGCATTAATTCAACAACAAATTAAATATGATAAACACCCACACATTAGGAGAGTGTAAGTAAAGTTTGGGTCTCTAAGCACATGTCAACCTCCATGTGGGATTAGCTCTGATTCACTGCCCACAAAGAGAAACTTTAATGCTTATATAACCCATCCAGGGAGCATGACTTCAGAAAGTTCAATTTAGGTGGCCAGGTCTCTCTTTGTACCATCCCTATTAGTGTACCTCTAACTGAACATTCCTCAGCACCATCTGGGAGCGAAGCTGTTGTAGGACGGGGGATATTCTTTAAGGTGATTTTCAGAGAAAGATCAAAGGTGATGGGAAAGGGAGCCTCCTTACTTGGAAGAGCCCAAATAAGGAATTATCTTTAACTACCTACTCTGCTTCCTTTAGCAGAGCTCATTTTGGGAAAGGCAACAATACAGTCTACAAAAAGCACTTGGGATGGTCTTATTAAGGAGGGGCCACTGACTCTGGCTACTCTGCTTCTTTAGAAGAATGGTCACTGTGTGAGAATCCTATGGCCATCAGGCATGGCCTCATCCCTATGCAGGAGATTCCATGATACAGCTTCTGGGGAATGATTTATAACCTTCCAAACACCAACATGGAGGAGGGTATCCAAAACACATGGGAAATTAAAAATTGTATTTAAAATGCAGGGTGGGGGCCTGCAGGCAACTACAAACACATGTGCAGGAATCTATGGCTTCTTCAGTTGTGCCGGGGATTTCCTCTTCCTCACCTTCCCCCTCACTCCTTTTTTGCTTTGTAACTTCCTGTTCATCCCCTGAATGGGTCATCCTTTTCTGACACAAAAGCCACTTTCACCTTTTTTGTGCAGAAAACTCTTGAAAAATCAGAGCTGCCTAACACAAAAGACTATAGTCACCACAAACATTATTTGAAAATAAAATCATGTTTCTTACTAAATTTGGTTCTTTGGGGTAGATAGAAAGCAGATATATGAATTTATAGGCTAAAACTCATGGCCGACTTGAACTGCTGAAATAAATGGGGAAAAAATCATTTTCTATTTCTTAGCCAGGAGTGAAAACTAGGATGGGGCAAGTGACAGGACACAAGATTTTATAATCATCGCAAATGTGACTTGAACCCTCAAGTCTGGGAGGGATGCGTCCTGATGGGAAGGGTGGGGATAATATTTAGCAAAAGAGTTGTTCTCAACAGGATCCCAAATTTGGATTGTGTAGTAGTTTTCCTATGACTAATATTTGTTTCTGGTGACAAAAGCCAATTCTTAAATGGAAAGAATGGTGCTCATATTTAACGAAACATGGCTCAATTCAGCCACTTTAAGAACAATCAGTGATTGACATGGACATGAATTTATATCTCACACAAATGGATCAGTCAGAATTCAGATAACAAAACCACTTTAGATGTTTCAAGTGGAAAAGGATTTAAAAGGAATTAAATGCTTACAAAATGGATAGAAGGGCTCTAGGCTGATTCCTGCATGAGTGACTTAGAGAACAACACTGCAGAACCTGCTCACTGGGGACTTTATTCTCCATCATCATCAGGTACCCAGGAAGTCAGGGGGCTTCTGTTTCCACTGCAGGCTCTAGTTCTGCAGTACCTCTACTGAGGTTCAGCTCAGCAAACTGGTCACCTTGCCTTTTGATATGTAGCACATTAGGGATAAACACTGGGACCCTTGCACTGCTTCTACAGGAAAACCATGACTGTATACCAACACAGAGTCAGACTCTGCTTCATGTATGCCTCCTAAATCATGCTCAGATACCTTTACTTGAAGGAAGTCAGGTCATTTGAAGACATAAGATAGATGGAAAGTCAAATATTTAGCTTCCTAGTTACTATATGGCATAAAGTGGTGGTTCTCAAATTTTGTTGCATATTAGAACATCCTGGGAAGATTTTAGGATCCAAATGCCCAGGCTACACCTCATAATGAGTCGATTTAAAACCTCTGGGACTTCATATGTTTTTTAATAAAACACATCACAGGCAATTGCAATGTGCAGCTAGCAATGAATCACAGACACAAATCACAGCTTCTCCAACTTCATGAGAATAATCTGGGCACTTTGTAAAAATGCAGAATCTGATTCAGTCTGTCTGAGTTGGAGCCCAAGATTCTACATTTCTAATAAACTCTCAGGTGTTGCTAAGGCTGACGCAGATGAAACTTTGAGTAGCAGAGGGGTACTGCAGTGGTTCTCAAATTTTACTGTGCCTCCGAGCTGCACTGGCTCTGGAAGGGTTGTTAAAGCATGGACAGCTAAGACCCACTTCCAGAGTTTCGGCTTCAGTACATCTGTAGTAGCACCTGGGAATTTGAGTCTCTAACACGTTCTTAGGTGATTTTGAAGCTGCCTGTTCCACAGACACCGATGCAAAGCAAGCTACAAGGGGGTTGGAGTGATGTTGAGCAAGCTGGTTGCTATATCTGCAACAGATGGCCACCATGTGGAGTTTCTAATGAATTCAAAGAGTTTATATTCCACTTGGATCTAACAGATAGAGAGGGACTCAGAGGAGAAAGTGAAATGCAATTACTTATGCCAAATCCAGTTACCTTTATCTATCTTCCTTCCATACATGGAATTGCTGCTGAGTTCACTGGGGAGACCTCACAGGAACATATAGCTGGGTGGCAGAAACAAGAAAAAGGAAAGAGAATATTCGTTTTCCATCTCAGTAAACAGACAGGACTGTTTATCTCCATATTTTACTCTTTGGATAATCAAGGGGAAATATCTGAACATTAGATGGATGGCAGAGATAAACAGTCTGTGGCCCATGTGGTTCCCATGGGAAGAGATTTCAAGTGGCATCCTGCTTACTGCTAGTTCATTAGACACACTTCAGATGTCCAGTATTGAGTCTTCACTGCAGTGCACTCTGGGAAATTTTTCTGAATGCATCATCAACCAACACCTTTTAAAAAGAGTTTTATCATGAGGCAAATAAAATTGGTGTAAGGCTGTAACAGTTCTCAAACAATGTACTTTGTTGTAATTTACTATGTCAGATAAAGTTTCACTCAAAATTAAGGTTTGGAAAGGTTACTTACATCTTAGGAGGGCACCTCCTATCCCTGCATTTTCACCTCTTCCACTCTACTTCCACAGGTACTGGGCTTCCAGAATGGAGGTCCAACATCTAACTCATGGTTACTACATAAGCCAAGTGTACCTGAGAACATTATGATGGTCTGAGGCTCCATGACCTCTATTTATAGAGGAATTTAGATAGCTAAGCCCCTGAAGTTAAAATGCAACAGCCATCATTAATACAGGATGAAAGAACCCCCTTTGAGAAGAAAGTTTGGCTAGTCATCTCTGACTCTTTTCTTGCGTTTCAACTCAAAATGTCCATAAAGTCATCCCCTAACTTGCCCCCAGTGGTTTCAAAGCATTTTTCTCTCACTAGCAGAGGATCTATCAAAAGCACTGAAATGCAGGGCTTTCGGAATGCAAAGGCATGTATGACAGTGAGCTCTTTTTTACTCACAATACTTCTGACACCAAACAAGAGCGGGGAGGTGAGGGGTGTGTGTGTATGTGTGTGTGTGCGTCCCTCATACCAGCCAATTCTGATCCCACATACCAAAGGGGTGTCCAGAAATTCAATTTAGTTTTGTCACTAACTTCCCAGAGTTAGCACAGTCCCCACAGGTTGGGGGCTCAGTTCCACCAAACTCCTGCACCCCCTGCCATAAGACGCCTGTCTCAAGTCCTAAGACTTCCATTCTCCAGACTGACTGACTCTGAACTGGGATTTTCCATGACCCCTTCTCCTCAGGTTTGATAATCTGCTAGAATGGCTCACAGGACTCAGGAACACACATGATAGAGATAGAGAGGGACTTAGAATGATTCTAAGAGAAAATGGTGTTGGGTATGTAGATAAGGGGGTTCATCCCTATAAAAGTGACAACCAAAGCTGTGCTGATGAATGAAATCTTTGAGGTGCAGTGTAATATGTGCCGGTCTTATGGGAAAAAATGAGGGTGGCTGTCAAAGACAGAGGGGTGACCACAGCAGATGTTCACCTCTCCATTTTGGGGTAAAAAGTGAAGATCAATGGCACGGACAGCAGTTTGGGGCTTACAAAGATGTTATTGAAAGAGATTTCTAATGCTACCCAAAACCTGCTGCCAATTCAGTATTCACACATCAGATGTGGAAAGCTGTGTTATTGACACCATGTGGCAAAAAAAATTCAGTTACAAAAACTTCTGAATTTTAGCAGTGTATCAACAGTTAATGATTATTAAAATGAGGCAACACAACAGTTTCAGAGAGAGACAAATGCACACCTATCAGGTTAGAAAAAAGGAAGCATCATGAAAAAGTATGTGGTCAGTGACGCTGAATGTTTGGTGAAGCCTGAATTAGAAGAACCCAGAATTTTTAAAATGGGGGTGGAGAAGAACAGAGAGAAGATGACGTTTTCACTTGAATGTGATAAATTTGCAGTAAAAAAGAAAGAGGGTACATTTCAAATGATTAAAAGAAGCCTCTTTGTGTCACCAGACATTTAATATCTATGTCGGGGGATGTCTAAGTTAGAAAGACCTTGTCCGTATTTATAGACAAAGGGCAAAAAAGGAATTACAAGAGGAATAATGATGGGTGAAAGAGAAAGAGGGTGATGTGTGATGGAGTGAAGTTTTAGAAGAAGGAAGGGCTCAAAAATGTAGGTAGGGTGTGCAGGACTGCATGACAGAATTCCAGACCGTGAACTGTGGGCAAGGTAAGGTGTGGTCATTGCTTACAGTGCACTTTCTCAGCTTTGGCACTGGAAACATGTTGGGCTAGATAACTCTATGTTGTGGGAAGCTGCTCTGTGCACAGCATTTAGCAGCATCCCTGACCTCAACCCACTGGATGTTGATAGCACAAGTAGGTGATACTCCAAGTGTGAGGATCAGAAGTTCTCCAGATATTTCCAAATGTTTCCTGAAGGAGGCATAGGCAAAATCACCCTTGGTTGAGAACCACTGGCTTTGAGACACCGCGGGGAGGCACTAAGGTGAGGAGACTGCTCCCCTATGAGACTTGAAACTCTAAGAGGTGAAACCATCTGGGAAAAAGAGGAATGTATGCACAGGACCCTGATATAAACCTGAGCCAGGGGTTACAAACAATGGGGAAGGGGCTAAACCCTATTGGAAAAACACCCCTCCCTCTTCATGCTGAGTCACTTCAGTCGTGTCCAACTCTGCGACCCCATGGGCTCCAGCCCGCCAGGCTCCCCTGTCCCTGGGGTTCTCCAGGCAGGAACACCGGAGTGGGCTGCCCTGTCCTTCTCCACCTCCCTCTTCAGTAGTCTCTTAAAGCAGCAAGGAGGTCACACGGTCTGGCTAGAATCATTCTCTACCTTCCCCCAAAGGCAGCCATCATTCTGCAAAATCTTTGTCAGTGGTACAGATGCTGCCGTAGCTGAGGTTTATACTTGACACATCTCTGCCTTTGTAATATGATAAAATCTCTTTCGTAGGTTCAACAGTCTTATGAGATGTTTACAGTAAATTATTGCAACCGCTGACTTTCAAGACTGCATGGGAAGGGGGTGGAGGAGGCCACACCCTGCCACATGGTGGATCCTCACAACGTCTTCAAAACCCCAGGACCACCTGTCTCACACCGTGGGACAGGGAGCGTGGTCAGGAGGCCAAGTGGGGGAGTATGGCTACTTTCTGTGTTTTGGGGGAAGTTCTGAGGGATAGAGGTGGGTAGATTAAATAAATTAGAAATTCTGGAGCTCCTCATTTCTGAATCGAACTGGAAAGAATAAGCTTACCATTGGTAGGTGAAACCACTACAAACCACTCATGGCAAGGAGCTATCTCCCCGGAACTCTCTGGTCTCTCCATCCAAGAAGTGACTGGCAGTAACGGCAATGGGGCTCTCACTTCTTCACATGTTTGGCATCTCCAGTAGCAAAGCTACAAGTAGGTCCCCTACCTCAGTATTACATAAAATAAGACTAGAAACCTCCCCTGGCCCTGGATAAAGCCACACTTGCTGTTGTTTAGTTAGACACAAGTTACACAGTGCGTATCAAGCCAATGGCCTAAGATAGGGAGATGTATTGAGAAGAACAAATCTTCCCTCTTCTTGTGATTCTGATCAAGGGAAGATTCCCTGTCAACTTGTGGGAAGAAAGGAGCTTCAGGAAAATGAAATGGAATTCCAGAGGGGAAGAAAATGGCTCTTTCCTTTTACTAAGCTCAGGAAAAGAACTCATATTTTTGCCACTAAGGAAAATAATTTATATTTCCAGAATTCTCATTGCATTATCCCTTTCACAACTTGAAAACAGTTTCTTCTGATGATATAGGGAAGAGTGATGCTGAAGAAATAACACTGAATTCATTCATTTGACTGATATTGTGCCGCTGGCACTGTCTTCAGCTCTGTTAGTAATTAACGAATAGATCCTGGAATGTTCCTGCCCTCCTGGGTTGTGATGGGAAGATGTAGTGCTAATTATCACTCTGCTTCAAAAAGGTGCTGGTCTTTAGGCTTCTTTGATCCATAAAACAAAGGGCAAGGACTTTAGTCTGAGGCTTAGTCTACCTTTAACACTCAGAATTGGTGAGGCAGTTTATAGCAGTGGACCAAAACAATCAGTCTATGCTGGGAGCTGAACTGTGCACCCTTTGACAAAAAATTTCATGTTTAAGTCCTATTCCTCACTACATCAGAATGTGAGCATATTTGGAAGTAGGGTTTTAAATAAATAATTACGTAAAATGAGGTTATTCAGGCAGACTGTACACCAATAATACTGGCATATTAGAAGAATTTAAAAACAGGTAAGTACAGAAAGATCATGTAAAGAAACAGGGAGAAGGTAGCCATCTGCAAGCCAAGGAGAGGAGCCTTAGAAAAGCCAACCCTGCCCATACCTTGATTTCAAACTTCAAGCCTCCAGCACTGTGA
Source organism: Oryx dammah (assembly GCF_014754425.2). Taxonomy (NCBI): domain Eukaryota; kingdom Metazoa; phylum Chordata; class Mammalia; order Artiodactyla; family Bovidae; genus Oryx; species Oryx dammah. The sequence continues at coordinate 59,278,619 of NW_024070204.1, read as the reverse complement.
AAAAATAAATTCTATAGTTTAAGTCACCCAGTCTGTATTTTGTAGTGACAGACCTAGCAAACTCATACAGTCTCTATTAAAAATCACTCAGAAACACTTATTTAAAGATCCACAGGCCTAGCTTTAACTCACCAAACAGTGAGAATGTTCAGGTATTAGGGCTCTGCCAGATAAAAAGATACATGGCAGAAGAGATACATTTGATGCCACAAAACCAGAGATCCACTGGCCTAGATCCACTGGTCTCCTGAGGCTATCCTATCAATATCCTTAATTTTTTCCGAGAAGTCACTTTAGCAATACTTACATGGAGACATTTACTGAACTTTTGCTTCACATCAGATGCTATGTGACACCCAGAAAGAAAGAGGCTAGCTTTCCTGAGACATCCTGTCATGCACTCCTTGTTTCCTAGGATGTTTTGAAATTTAATTACCAAATGCTTGTTAAAGCTCTCCATAGAGCCTTTTGATGAAACAAACTCTCTAACTACAAAGTGTGGTTTAAAATGGAGGTCCAGCCTGGAGGCACTGCAGGCTCCAGACAGGCCTAGCCGCTTTTTTATGCAAATTAAACATCTTAATCCACCTGGCTACTGAGCCAGCAGCAAGCTTAGGTCACGGGCTCTATGGATGTCCTTGCTACTTCCTCCCAGTTCCTCTACTTTTTCACCTCAATTGTTTCTAATTTTCCATTAGAAAATCCCACTAGTATCATTTCACATTAATGGCCTTCTTCACACCCGTGTGTTATTCTGGTTGGGTAATACTGTGTTGACTTAAACATTAGTATGACAGAACTAATTGGCTTTAAGGCTATTGTACTCACTGTCCTCTTCTTGGAGAGCCCTGAGCAAATGAATGTGCATAGAAGGTGGGTTATGTAGAGTTGAAAGAAGGTAGAGAAAGTTCTGTAAAAGCCACAACCATCTAGAAGCCAGGAGAGGGCCAGAGATAGGTAGTAGGAACTGCTCTGGCAGTATAGCCAAAGACCTCATTATCATTGAGGTTATTTGCATTTCACATTGATGTCCTCAGAGAAAATGTAAGCACCAGAGATAGGATTGAATTAGAGCTTTCCAACAAATGTGCAAGAAGAAGTCTTACAGGTGTGCTGAAATACCTAAATTACTGATTCTCTTCTGCCCTAGGAGTAGTCTACTGGCCTGAAGGACCAAGTCCCCAAGCCTGTCCCCTCCAACAGCTGGAAACCTAATCAGGGGATTTAAATTCCCTTCAGTTTAATGAGTGTGCAGAAAAACATAAACTTTTTTCACATACTCTATGCTGGGAAAAACATCAGGAAAGATGGGATTAATGACTTTCTTCTACTTTCACTGGTTCCTTTCTCACCTCTCCAATTTAATCTCCACACACATCCAGGTGGAGCCTGCTAAAATGCTCTGCCTTGGTTCAAATCCTTCCCAAACAGCCCATTGTTCTTATGATAAATCCCTTAATATGGCTAACAAAGCCCTTCCTGATCTGCCTCTGTGTGCACTGTCGGCCACATATCACACTGTATGTTTCCCATTGCATCCTCTGCTTTGACCAAGCTAAACGGTTTTCAGTTCCTCCAAGTCATGTAGACTCTCAATTCCAGGTTTTAACACATGATATTCCCTCTGTCTGGAATATCACTGTCCACTTCCAAAACACAAAGACAAACACACACACACACTGCACCTCCTGTTTCTTCATGTGGCTAGTCATCATATCTGCTTTGCTCACCGTTAAGTCTCTAGAGCCTAGAACTCAGTTTCACAGATAGCAGTACGTAGGTGGATGGATGATGCAAGAGTTTCTTTTATACTGGAAAGTCAAGAGTTTTCTTGTTTTTAACTTTTTTGTTTTGGTTTCTGTTTTTGATTCTATATCAGTACTGGAAATAAAATAATTTTCTCCTCATGAATCTCCTGAAAGAGGTCCCACCATCCCTGGACACATTATTGACATAAACTTTCACAAAATCAAGGCTCTGTTAGAGAAGATGGGTGGGAAATAAATATTGGATAAGAAACTACTCATGTTTTCTGTACTTCTCAGGAGAGAGAATGAAGAAGAGGAAGAAAGTAATGAAGAAAGAACTATATATAATTCAACAAAACTGAGTCCCTGTTATGCCCTGGACATGGTACTAAGAATTAGGAAGAGGATGGTGTACCAGACATAAGGTATCTCTCCTTGGAGATCTGGGCCTCTACCTGGGAATCCATACGCTAAAGCAATTTCATTCTGAAGAGGTACTGAGAAGCATATCTGTCATGGGAAAATATAGCGAGGCCATTTAAGCTAATCTAGTGGCAAAGTTCCCCTTCGTGGATCACAGTCATGTTGTGGCAAATGGTCTTGCATAACTCAATGAAGCTATGGCAGGGCCACTCAATATGGAGGGGTCACAGTGAAGAATTCTGACAAGACATGGTCCACTGGAGGAAGGAATGCAAACCTCTCCAATATTATTGCACTAGAACACCAAGAACAGTGTGGAAAGGCAAAAATATATGAAACCAGAAGATGATCCCCACGGGTCGGAAGGTGTCCAATATGCTATTGGGGAAAAGCAGAGGGCAATTACTAATAGCTCCAGAAAGAATGAAGTGGTTGGGCCAAAGCAGGATGACGTTGAAATTGTGGATGCATCTGGTGGTGAAAGTAAAGTCTGAAGCTTCAAAGAACAATATTGCATAGGAATCTGGAATGTTGGGTTCATGAATCAAGATAAATGAGACATGGTCAAGCATGAAATAGCAAGAGTGAACATTGACATCTTAAGAATCAGTGAACTAAAATGGATGGGAAGGGGCTAATTTAATTCAGATGACCACTATATTTACTACTGTAGGCAAGAATCTGTTGGAAGAAATGGAGTAGCCTTCTTGGTCAACAAAAGTCTGAAATGTAGTACTCGGGTGCACTCTCAAAAACAACAGAATGATCTTGATTCATTTCCAAGGCAAACCATTCAGAATCACAGTAATCCCAGTCTATGTCCCAACACTGCTGAAGAAGCTGAAGTTGAATGGTTTTATGAAGACCGGCAAGATCTTCTAGAACTACCACACACACAGATACCATTTTCATCATAGGGGATTAGAATGCAAAAGTAGGAAGTCAAGAGATACCTGGAGTAACAGTTAAATTTAGCCTTGGTTTAAAAATTAAGCAGGGCAAAGGCTAACAGAGTTTTGCATAGAGAACACAATGATCATAGCAAACACACTCTTCCAACAACAAAAAAGGCAACTCTACACCTGGACATCACAAAATGGTCAATACAAAAACTAGATTGATTAATATTTTTGTAGCCAAAGATGGAGAAGCTCTATACAGTCAGCAAACCCAAGACCTGGAGCTGACTGTGGCTCAGATCATCAGCTCCTTATTGCAAAGTACAGGATTAACTTGAAGAAAGAAAGAAAATCACTAGACCATTCAGGTTTGACCTAAATCAAAACTCGTGATTATGTAGTGGAGGTGATGAATTGATTCATGGGATTAGATCTGGTAGACAGAGTGCCTAAAGAACTATGAATGAAGGTTTTTAACCTTGTACAGGAGGTGGTGATCAAAATCATTCCAAAGAGAAAGAAATGCAAAAAAGCAAAATGGTTGTCTGAGGAGGGCTTACCCATAGCTGAGAAAAGAAGAAAAGCAAAAGTCAAAGAAGAGAGGGAAAGATATACTGAACTGAATGAGGAATTCCATAGAATAGCAAGGAGAGATAAGGAAGCCTTCTTAAGTGAACAGTGTAAAGAAACAGAGGAAAACAATAGAATGGGAAAGACAAGAGAGCTCTTCAAGAAAATTAGAGATACCAAGGGAACACTTCATGCAAAGATGGGCACAGTAAAGGACAGAAATTGTAAGGATGTAACAGAAGCAGAAGAGATTAAAAAGAGGTGGCAAGACTAGGCAGAAGATCTATACAAAAAAAGGTCTTACTGACCCAGATAACCACGATGGTGTGGTCCCTCATCTAGAGCCAGACATTCTGGAGTGTGAGGTCAAGTAGGCCTCAGGAAACATTACTACAATCAAAGCTAGTTGAGGTCATGGAATTCCAGCTGATCTATTTAAAATCCAAAAAGATGATGCTGTTAAAGTGATGCACTCAATATGTGAGCAAACTTGGAAAACTCAACAGTGGCCACAGGACTGGATAACGTCAGTTTTCATTCTAATCCCAAAGAAAGGCAATGCCAAAAAATGTTCAAACTATCATAAAATTGCACTCATTTAACCAGCAAGGTTATGCTCAAAATCCTTCAAGCTAAGCTTTAGCAGTACGTGAACTGAGAATTTCCAGATGTACAAGCTGAATTTAGAAAAGACAGAGGAACCAAAGATCAAATTGTCAGTATTCATTTACCATAGAGAAAGCAAGGGAATTCCAGGAAAAAAAAGACACCTATTATTTCTTCATTGACTACGCAAAAGCCTTTCTCTGTGTGGATCACAACACACTGTGGAAAATTCTTAAAGAGACAGGAACAGCAGACCGCCTTACTTGTCTCCTGAGAAACCTGTATGCAGGTCAAGAAGTAACAGTTAGAACTGGACATGAAACAAGGGACTGGTTCCAAATTGGGGAAGGAGTACATCAAGGCTGTATATTGTCACCCTGCTTATTTAACTTATATGCAGAGTACATCATGAGAAATGCTTGACTGGATGAAACACAAGCTGGAATCAAGATTGCTGGGAGAAATATCAATAACCTCAGATATGCAGATGACACCACCCTAATGGCAGAAGAGGAACTAAAGAGCCTCTTGATGAGAGTGAAAAAGTTGGCTTGAAACTCAACATTCAAGACACTAAGATCATGTCATCTGGTCCCATCACTTCATGACAAATAGAAGGGGGAAAAGTGGAAGCAGTGACAAATTTTATTTTCTTGGGCTCAAAAATCACTGAGGACAGGGACTGCAGCCATGAAATTAAAAGATACTTGCTCCTTGAAAGGAAAGCTATAATAAACCTAGACAACATACTAAAAAGCAAAGATATCACTTTTCCAACAAACGTGCATATAGCACAGCTATGTTTTTTCCAGTAGTCATGTATGGATGTGAGAATCAGACCATGAAGAAGACTGAGTGCCGAAGAACTGATGCTTTCAAACTGCGGTGTTGGAAAAGACTCTTGAGAGTCCTTTCAACTGCAAGGAGATCAAACCAGTCATCCCTAAAGGAAATTAACCTTGAATATTCAATGGAAGGACTTAAGGTTTGAGGTGACTGAGAAATATCCATACTAAAAAGAGTTACAGTAGTTGCCAGAACAGTTACAGTGTGGCTACAAAGCCGATGATTTCAGCATCATCTGGGAACTTTTTAGAAATGTATAATTTTAGGTCTCTCACTAGATCTATTAAAGAGAACCTCTGGGACTCCTGGTCTATAGCTCATTGTTCTTCTACTGAAAATTCACTATTTATAGCATACAGCTTTTTACGAATATTAGGATGCACTCAGATGTTATGAAAATAATAGCACTTGAATTCAGAAGATGCAAGTTCAAGTCACAAGGCCCACTTTGAACAAGGCTTTCAGGTGATTCTGATGCATTTACAAATTTGAGAGCCACTGGACCATAGCCTATCTATGATGAATACAATAAAAAAGGGGTGGAGGGAGGAAAAAAGTAGGACAAAGAATATACTAGATCTACACTACTCTGGGTATGAAATTATTTTATTTTCTTCTATTTTGCTGACCAGACAGGATTTATTCATCACCTATCTTGTCAGTGATGGCTCTTTCTTTCAATAAGCCTCCCCTATTTCAATTTTTCTTGAGTCAATTTCATCGGCTGCTTGATACATCTTAAAACATAGCCCCATAACTGTCCTTGGGTTAAAAAGCTTCAGAAGCCAGAGGGGTCTACTTAACACATCCCTAGCTCCTTGGCTGGCAGTCAAGGCTGTATGCACTCTACACCTGGTGTCCACTCACCTGCCTTTACCCACTACTCATCCCATGCTCAAGCCTAGCTGAGCTGACCACCAATCCCAGAACATGCTTGGCATTTGCCTATTCCTATGATGCGTCTCTTGTTCTTTCTCCTCTATCCATACTCTCCCTTAACTGTTGATATCTTACCCAGAGCCCAGTCTTCAGTGGTCTTCTCAGGCAGTGATGCACTGGGGCTGGCCTATACCTGGGGCCTTCTTTCCAAATCTTCATTCAGTGACTTCATATCAGTAGCTTGAAATCAGCTATGGAGGTAACATTTACACCACAGAAATGGGCAACCACTACAAAGGTTTCCTCTCCCCACCCCAGATGTACAGTTATTAAATATTTCCTAGTGCCGTACTGCCAAGAAAGAATGAGCCTGTCTCCTTATAGTGAAGACACGCAAGCTATGGGGCGAGTTTGGACTGCTGTGTGTTTCTGTATGTAAAGTGCTACTGCACACAGTCACACTCATTTGCTGATGTATTGTCTACAGCTGCTTCGACACGGCAATGACAGAATAGAATATTTGCAACAGAGACTCTACAGGCTGCAAAGCCCCAAATTCTATCTGGACCTCTCTGAAGACATCTGCCAATCCTTTTTTAGTATTGTATATTCACTACTCATGGAGAAGGCAATGGCAACCCACTCCAGTACTCTTGCCTGGAAAATCCCATGAGCGGAGGAGCCTGGTAGGCTGCAGTCCATGGGGTTGCGAAGAGTCGGATATGACTGAACCATTCCACTTTCACTTTTCACTTTCATGCATTGGAGAAGGAAATGGCAACCCACTCCAGTGTTCTTGCCTGGAGAATCCCAGGGATGGGGGAGCCTGGTGGGTTGCCATCTATGGGGTCGCATAGAGTCAGACATGACTGAAGCAACTTAGCAGCAGCAGCAGCATTCACTACTTATCACACACTTATTTTTTAATAAATACTAGGATGCGATGAAATGTCCTGGAAATAATACTTGGAATTTAGAAAATGTGGCTCAAGTCTCTACTGGCTAGCTATCGACCTTGGCCAATTTACTTAACCAAGCTGAACTTGAATTTTCTCATCTGAAAAAGAGTACTGTACCTGACAGCAATATTCTGAAATCAAACATCTGTGAAAACACCCTGTATATTACAAGTGAAGTAAAGTGAAGTCGCTCAGTCATGCCTGACTCTTTGCAACTCCGTGGACTGTAGCCGACCACTCTCCTCCATCCATGGGATTTTCCAGGCAAGAGTACTGGAGTGGGTTGCCATTGCCTTCTCCAGGGGCTCTTCCCGACCCAGGGATTGAATCCGGATCTCCCGCATTGGAGGCGGATTCTTTATCCTCTGAGCCACCAGGGAAATAAGCACCCATGCAAATCTAAGATAGTGCCACTGTAACTTGTGTACAGATCTTCTTTTTCTACTAGACTCTCCCAGGACAGTTTCCACACCTCCTCTATGTTTGCCTCCATCACAGGTAGCATCTTGTATGCAGGTGGTGTTCATTACATCACTGCGGAACAGAGGATGAAAGGTGGGGATTCTCTTTTTCAAGTCTTAATGGCCAGTTGGTGTCCAGCAAAGATAGCAAGACTAGCCTAAACAAAAACACTGTGTGGTGATTCCATAGCCTCCTCGCTCCCCTGAATGCCCATTCTCTACTTTACCACTGCTGCTGCAAAGTTTCCCTATCTGAACGTCCTTCCTTCTGGGAATACACCTTGTGCCTATTAAATGCAGCTGTCAACTGAAATGTGCTTGCTGATATAAGTAGGTACGTGGTTTTTAGAACAGTCAACTCACTGGGATATAAGCACGAGACAACTAGATTGGCTTTGTTGAGCCTTTCCCCCTACTGTTGGTGGTTCCTTTAATCATGTATTTCCCAGGTTTTATAATTGCCCTATCATTTGCAGTATTAACCTTGTGTCACTCTCTGAATCTTTTATGTCTTTCACTAATAACTTTATCCACCTAGAGCAATGCCTACATATAGTAGGTGATCAATAAATATTTGTGGAATGAATGAATGGCTTTCAGTATTCAGTTAATACTGAATCCTCTTGATTTTAAAACTAAAATGTCAAACTCAATGCAGGGGCATTTTCCCTCTCTGTTGCACTAGTCAGGCCTGTCTGGGAGAAAGGGAGCAGGTATGCTGTTCCTATACTTCCTCTTGCTCTTCTCAACTCTTTTTCTTCTGTATAGAAGCTAGGATTAAAAAAAAAAAAAATGGGAGAGGCAATTTTCCTTAGGGGCCTGGTATGGTAAGGCTGAAGTCTTCTCGCTCGCCAGCACCACTGTGTTCACGTGGCAGCCATCCACTTGCTGCCTGTCTCCTAAGCCAGACTCGTATGTTCCTCAGGATAAATAGCTGGGGGTCTCATCAGTGCATGGCTTCTGATGAGAAGAAACCTTTGACCTAAACTTTGACCTTTCCAGTAACAACCTTTCTCGTCGACCCCTCGTTTAGCTCTCACCTCAATGGTCTATGACCCACTGGCAATATCTTTCTGCCTTGACAGGACAAGGGCAGCTGAACTATCTCTTGTTGGTCCACTCTGTAGTCACTTACAGATGTGAGAGCTAGACCGTAAAGAAGGCTGAGTGCCAAAACATTGATGTTTTCAAACTGTGTTGCTGGAAAGACTCTTGAGAGTCCCCTGGACTGCAAGAAGATCAAAGCAATCAATCCTAAGGGAAATCAATCCTGAATATTCATTGGAAGGACTGATGCTGAAGCTGAAACTCCAACACTTTGGCCACCTGATGCAAAAAGCCAACTCACTGGAAAAGACCCTGATGCTGGGAAAGACTGAGGGCAGGAGGAGAAGGGGGAGACAGAGGACGCAGTGGTTGGAGGGCATCATCGACTCTATGAACACGAGTTTGGACAAACTCCAGGAGATCGTGAAGGACAGGGAAACCTGGCATGCTGTAGCTCATGGGGTTGCCAAGAGTCAGACATGGCTGACCAACTGAGCTACAAAATCTGAAAACAATTCATACATTCCTGCCAAGCTAAGTGGTAGGAGGCTGTCTGGCCTTTACCTCTTCTTTTGGCCCCATAGTCACTCTCCAATTCTTCCTCCACTTCACTGGTTACCTAGTTGCCTATCAGGGTAATGAAAGGACAACACCTCCACTTTGACTGGTAGGTCTCTGGAAATATTCCTGAATTAGTTCCAGGGACACCAAAGCCCTACTTGACTGCCACAGTGTGAAAACAAATGAGCTTCTCCTCAAGAACACTATGCTTCCTACCAGTGACCAGGCTCTCTCCCCCAGTCCTCTTATTATAATGATCAAAGAGGAAGAAGGATGAGTGGCTGGATTCATGGAGTTGATCCTGGGGCCACTCTTTAGGCTGGGAGGACAGCTCTACATGCTGGTAGCTCTCTCACCTTTGCAAACTGGGCTCCTGATGATTTGGGTATCCACTTTTGGCAACAATTCTAGGACTTTTAAAATACAAAAGCTGAAGTAATTATTGATGATATAAAGGGTGGTGGATGGATCAAGGATTAGGAGATCCCATGAGAAGCAGCCATCCTCATCTTCATAAAAGTGGCGTATACTGCAACAACATGAAATAAGAAAATTCTGTCTCTAAACTTCTAAGGTTGTCTCAGGACTGTGCTTCCAACCTAGTCTCCTGTTGGCAATGAGGGTCTAAACTTACTGTTTCAGGGAGCTGCAATCCAGGAAGACTGTGGAAGGGGCAACATATAGGAGCAGATAAAACTGAAGCCATGCCAACTAAGGCCCAAGATTACTGTGATGGATCTGGAGGAGCAAAACATTGGATTTCTTGCAAAAAGATTGTATGGAGTCTGAATCATGAGTCCTGGTAACACCTCAGTGAAAGCAAGTCAAGTAATCATTTGGAACTTTTGAGGAGAACTACTGAAAATTCTTTAATTTGAAAAATTGTCAATTTTTTTCATTGTCTTTCTTATTTTCCTTCCAATTAAAGATGTCTTGAACAATGTTTAATAGCTGCTTTCTGATAGGGCATTTCTTTCTCAGAAAAAGCCTCTGCCATGGAAATCAGTGAATAATCTGTAAGTGCTCTCAGATGATAAAAGGGATGAAAATGGAAACGTAATTGTGTGTCTTGCACCTGCCTCCTGAAATTCATTAGCAGCTTATGGTACTCTGAAATCCTCTTTGAGGACGTTAGAAACAATCACGCAATTGTTCTGGCTCCTCCTGTGTTTTATGATTCCAGCACTTAAGTGGCACAGACACAGTGGAAGATTTTAGATGCATAGCTTGTTTTCAGACACAGAATAGATCTCCGCATGCCCTTAATGCTGAATTCTCACCACTTCTCAGAGACACCTGTTTTTGCTTCGTAAAGTCATACCAACTTGAAACTGGCAAATGAAGTTAATGCATGCGGCAAGAAGTTGGAAAACTGGTTGTACTTTTAAAGTAACTTCACAAACAGAAATCTTGAATTGGTAACTCCTTCAGTGCTATAATTTATTTAGAAGAGACACTTCATTTCCTTACTTAGAAATGCCAAACAAATTGAGTGTTTACTGCGCAAGTAGAAGAACCTCCTTTCCCAATCTCACTCAGTCGATGCTCTTCAAATATTGCGTGTACAGACACCACCCCACATGCTTCAATGCCTCCTCTTGCTTAGTACTGTTTTGACTGGGCTTCTGTAGGGTGTCTCATCCAACTTATGCTCTACAGTCATCCTGTAAAGTTTTCATGGCAAGATTTTCACCAAAGAGGAATCTCACTTCTCCACTTACTACCCCCCTGCCTTTTTTTTTGTTGTTAGAGCTGTTTGTGAAAAACTGTCTCTAGAAGAGGAACTGGTCATCATTACTACCCTTCCTTAATCACCTTCTAGGTAGTGCTGTGGGTTTCCCTGATGGCTCCGTGGTAAAGAATCCACCTGCCAAGCAGGAGACAGGGGTTCAGTCCTTAGGTTGGGAAGATCCCTGGAGAAGGAAATGGGAACCCACTCCAGTCTTCTTAGCTGGGAAGCCCCATGGGCAGAGGAACCTGGTGGACTACAGTCCATGGGGTTGCAGAAGAGTCAGACACAACTGAGAGATTGAGCAACAATGTAGTGCTATGCTACAAGCATTAATTGCTGTGCTACAATATTAATATTTTTCACACCAGTTCAGGAAAGTGTCTTTTTAGCCCATTAGTGGGGAGCTGAGGCAATGGCAATCCACTCCAGTACTCTTGCCTGGAAAATCCCATGGAGGAAGGAGCCTGGTAGGCTGCAGTCCATGGGTTTGCTAAGAGTCCGGCACAACTGAGTGACTTCACTTTCACTTTTCACTTTCATGCATTGGAGAAGGAAATGGCAACCCACTCCAGTGTTCTTGCCTGGAGAATCCCAGGGATGGCGGAGCCTGGTGGGCTGCCGTCTATGGGGTCGCCCAGAGTTGGACACGACTGAAGCGACTTAGCAGCTGCAGAGGCTCAGAGAGATTGTGACCAGTCAAAGATCTCCTATCTCTTTCTGTAAGCGGTTTCCTCTCAACAAAGATGGTAAAAAAGGCCATAGCTTTGACCCACATATCTGAGGGGTGAGAGTAGCTTGTTTCAAGAGTTCAAGTAAATCTGGGCAATTCATCAGAAGTTGGTCTGAAATCCCAGTATCCCAGGTGCTGAGGTGAATAAAGAGCAAGAACTTTAGGACGTCCTCCTGCCCTCAGGAATATACATCTACCAGCTGATATTAGCTGGGGATAAAGAGAATCAGATACGACAGGTACAGACAGTGTCTTCAGGAAGTGAAAAGCTGTGCTGCAGATGAAAAGTGTTAAAGAGGCTAGAGCAGTGACTTCAGTTTCAGGAAGAGGAACTGAGATGGGTCTGCAAAACTCATTGTGATTTCAACAAAGGGGAAAGAGGTCAAATGGATTTCCAGACCAAATGTCAACTGGTTGCTACTTAATCAAATCCTGGCCTTCCTCCCCCACCTCCCATTTCTGCCCAAAGGAGAAACTTACCCGGCTTTCAAATAGTGACCAGGGCATGAGATTCCTACAGAGTAGGGGCTTGTGGAGCTGACTGAGGCTGCTCTCACCAGAACCTAAACCCAAAAGCCAGCTTCAACTGTGGACTCCCTTGGGTTGCTGCTAATTGAGCTCAGCTCTAATTAATTGACTAGATAGTTGGTGTTAAGTTGCTATCAGAACTGCCCGGTATGAACTGTAGTGGCAAGCTTTATTTGTCTTTATCTGTCAAAACAGAAAATAGGCAGCTATCAGGCTATTTAACTATTCTCAGCCATCATATGGCCACAGGGTCACAAAGGTAAGACAAGACTTAGCCACTGAAACTCCATCAGCCAAAAGCAGATGTTAAATTTGGGCTTCCCAGGTGGCTCCATTTGGGAAATCCACCTACCAGTGCAATAGACACAGGAGATGTCTGCACATGAGTTTGATCCCTGGGTTGGGATGGTCCTTTGGAGGAGGAAATGGCAATCCACCCTAGTATTCTTGACCAGAGAGTCCCATGGATAGGAGAGCCTGGCGGGCTATCTTCCATGGCATTTCTAGGAGTCCAAAACGACTGAATATGCACGCACACAGACGCTCCACAACCAGTGTCGGTTATCATTCCATCAGAAAATAGAACTACAACTGTCACTATCTCCACCCCCAAGAAGGCTCCTTTGAGACAGTTGCTTTTGTATGATGCTTTCAAATGCTCAGGTAGAGTACATTTATTAACTATGCTGGCATTTTATAAATTTATAAATTTCATTAAAGTTATGCCTTTTTGCATACTTACTTATATAGGAATTACAGGATTATTAAAAAATGTTCATCTTACCCCGTTATGTAATTGGCACCAAATCACCATTAATCACACTGATACATATTTTATCATACTTCTTAAATTTGTATACATGTATATATCAACATATATATATATAGTGACACCTGAATCTCACAGAGTGTCATTTTTAATTTGGCACTTTAGCTGTTCTTTCAAGAAAGTAATCCCAATGCTCTCTTAAACTGGCAATTTCTGGGCAATGTAATATGTGGGAGGAAAAAAATCATATGGTCGTATACCCTTTATAATGTATCCTGCACCATAAATGGTTCTTTTGATTGGAAGCAATGTCAGTAAATTAGATATTCATTCTGTGTGTCTTTGGGCAGTGGTACTGGCTTAGGTACAATAGGTAGGAAAGGCAACCTTATAACTAGAAATCAGGTATATCTTGGTTTGGAGAATTCATAGCCTTAACCGGCAGGAGGGGGTTGTGTGTATTTGTGTGTGTGTGTGTGCGCACATGCACACGTGCATGCACTCAGTCATGTCTGACTCTTTTGACCCCATGGACTGTAGCTCACCAGGCTCCTCTGCTCATGGAATTTTCCAGGCAAGAATACTGGAGTGGGGTGCCACTTCCTCCTCCAGGGGATCTTCCAGACGCAGGGATCGAACCTGCATCTCTTGCATCTGCTTCATTGGCAGGCGGGTTCTTTACCACTAGTGCCCCCTTACCAGGGTGGTTGCTGTTGCTCTTCAGTCACTAAGTCCTGTCTGACTCTTTGTGACTCCATGGAACTGCAACACACCAGGCTTCCCTGCCCTTCACTATCTCCTGGAGTTTGTTCAGACTCATATCCATTGTGTCAATGATGCCATCCAACATTTCATCCTCTGTCATCCCCTTTTCCTCCTGCCCTTAATCTTTCCCAGCATCAGGGTTTCTTCCAATGAATCTACCAGAGTAGAGGGGGCCTCACATAATCAACTTATCAAATAGCTGGTTAGCCTTGTTAAGGTGTGGAGCCATTTCATGGTCTCAGAAATTCTCTCAACTGCCAACACATTGGACATTCATTAATAACAGTAACTTGATCACTCTTGGTACAAGGGGATCCATGCCTTTGGGCCAATGCTAGCCTCCATTTCTTTGCCAGGGCTATTGCTTCCACAGGCCCACTGTGCATGCTTTAGCATGGTGAAGTGTAAGGCCTTGCTACAATCCACAGGATGAATCCCCTTCCCACAGGATGTTCAGCTTTTTTTCTGAAAGAAAAGTTCTCTAGTGATTAACTTAAAATACAAAGACCCTCACTATTTGGAGGATCCATTTCCATAGGTCTCATTACATGTCTCTTTCCCTGACTTCCTTATCTCTCACCCTCCTGATGAGTATTAAAATATAAACATTAGCAAGATCAGTAGTCATATACCATGTGCCACAGGCTCTGTTTAATTTTTCTGTTGATGATACTATATCTAGTGCAGCATTACAAGACTACATCTTGTGATCATCATTATTCCTGACTTGTTTATAGTACTCTGTCATCAGCTTTTTGTAGGGGAAAGACTAGTGCCTTGAATGAGGCTATAATGAGGGTCACTAACCCTGCATTGTTTAAGTCCCTGAGAGTGTAATAATCTCTGAAAATACAGCACTGTTCTTTGTTATTTTGTTTTGTTTTAACTTACAATTTTGGCCAGTAAGTGAAATATTTTCAGCAGACGACTAAGGTCTTTTCATAGGTCAAACAATAAAGATGAAGGTTAAACTGTTCATGTTGACTATGAATTGGGGAAATGGAAAAAAGCCTCCAGGTAGATACAAATTCAGTGGTCTCACTGTAAGACAGACCTAAGAAAGACTGGATTTACCATCTCCAATTGTCTCTGCCTCGTTGCAGTTACTGGGTCTAGGGACTGCCACCAATTACCACTGTGTATGTTTATGAAATAGAAGGATGAGTTTTATACTATAAACTCATAATGCTTTCATGACTGACGGTTTAGAGGTCCCAATGCTTTTCATATATCCTTTGGCTTCCCTGGTGGCTCAGAGGTTAAAGCGTCTGCCTGGAATGCGGAAGACCCGGGTTCGATCTCTGGGTCGGGAAGATCCCCTGGAGAAGGCAATGGCACCCCACTCCAGTACTCTTGCCTGGAAAATCCCATGGAGGGAGGAGCCTGGTGGGCTACAGTCCATGGGGTCACAGAGAGTCGGACACGACTGAGTGACTTCACTTTTGATGCATCAGAGATTAGTAGTTACCACACATACATATTTGATCAGGGTGAATTTTCTTTACTTATCTCTGCTACTAGATTATTGGTTCCTTGACACTGTTCTATGTGTGGTTTATGTTCCTACAAGGCCTAAATGCAAATAAGTAGTCAATAAATATTTGTTAAAGGAGCCATCCCTTTAGAGGTTTTCTATGCTTATGACTATAAATGGCTCACAATAGCTTTTCAAGAACAGTAAGTGAAAATGGTCTTAAAATACATGTGTAGGATCTGGTACTACATAGCTGAGATATCAGCCCCCAAATTTGGATACAATGTGATTTGCCTATGCACCATTCAAAACACAGTGTTCCCAATGCAAAGCGCTGGCTCAGCCTGGCACCACACCTTGGCTTCATTCTCTTACCAGAGCCCATTTTTCAGCAAAGGGCAGTAGGCGTGGCTATCAACCATGCCAAGTTGTATAATGTATCATCTCTACCACGTGACCAGAGCTGGTGCATGCTCACTCTCAAGTTGGAGAAATACTGATGACATTTTTGGTTTACCAGTTTCAGATAGGTGAACTAAAGCAAATAATTTAACCTCACAAGCCTCAAGGCTCTGAGAGGGGTGAGTTCATATCAAAATACAGAAGCTTCTTCTGAACCTCTAACTGGAGTATATAGAAGAGACATTTCTAAAAGAAATGACAATCCTGAGAGGACTAAAAAACGAATGCCTATCATCTCTAGTAATAAATGAAAAAAAAGAAAATAATTGTATTCTTTTCTATTAATGAAAGTCAGATAGCTTGGAAAGAAAAAGTCAGCACTGTTGGGATACTGTATTACTCTGCCTTCACATATTAAAAAGTTCATGTCTTCACAAATGACTTTTAATAAAGAAATTAAAATGCCTTCTTTCCCTTTTTGTATTTTTAGGCAACAAAGTCCTTGATTCACTGACAATCCATGGCAATTGCCTCTTCAAACACAGAAATTGCAGTAGTTCTAGCTTTCTGACAGCAGAATCAGGGCAAGATAAAGTCACTTTAACATTTTTGTTAAAAATAAAAAGTCCCACAAACCTGGCCCATCATTGCCAACTGGCAAGAATATAAATAGCTGATGTACTTTATTATGCATAAAGCCAAACAAAGGCTAAAAAGATGTTGTCCAAAGGTGATTAGAATGTGTGTGTTTATAGAATCAAGATGTGGCCACCCTCTGGCTTAGGGTCCATCTGATTTGGTCTGTTTATAAATAGAATTCCAAAGTGAATGAACCCACTTCCTGTTAGTCTCTCTCAATCTCATATTTTTTCTTCTAAAGTATAAATTTTATGTCTTGCACTATTTGGAAGGAGAAAATGCTGTTTGTCATTTATCAAAATCTAAACATCTGCAATCCAACAATGTTCATTTAATTTTAATAGTATGTAAATAAATGTGAGCAATGATTATATTATAGAAACATGTGGATCTAAAGTTCTAATTCAATGAGTTTTAATTCACAAGGTTTCAGATATTCTTAAGCTCCTTTCTGGCTTTCCAAGATTGCTAGATTAGAATGGACAGCATATTCTGTAGAATTAATTTCCTAACTCACTCTCAATCCATAGCACTAAGCCTGTTTAGATATGAAGATTTTTTTTTCCTCTTGAAAATTCAAAACAATTTACTTTGAGAGAAAGAGTGAGTGATTTGAAAATATGCTGGCTTGAAAACCATGGAGCAATTGAAGGCATCATTATGCTTTCCGGATCAGGTGTAAAATGGACAAGAAAAACATGTGCATTTCTCTGTAATTCCATCCGTGTGACTCATGCTTAGCCCACAGTAACTGCATACCTAAGACTTGCTTCACTATTTAGCCAGTCATTTCAATGTACTTGTACTTTGGATCAAACTTTGGATCATTTCAGAGTTTTATAGACTCTAGGTGATTAAGGCTATCTAATGTATATCCTTCAAAAAGATCATCTGCCTTTGGACACTTGAAGAGTGTTGCAGTAAATTATGTGCTAAAACAGCTTGAATTAAATAATTGTCTTTTAGAACCAAGCTAACATTTAACTTTATTGAAAGACTAATTTGAAAATTAAAGTTCTGGTTTTCTGTTGAAGCATATGTAAAATTTCCACGCTGTAGAACATGGAGGAAGAATCCAATCATAGCCTAGTGGTTTTCCTATATTGGGAAGACAGAATTTGGAGTTCAGTAGGTGTTTAGAATATGCAAGGCAGAGTCCCAAAGAGGAAAGAGGTGCACAGTAAACAAAAAAACTCAAAGACCTACAGAGGGTAAAGCTCAAGTCTTTACCTGAGTACAGTCTTGTAAACGCATGTGGGGAATCTAAGAGGAAGTCACTAGAAAGAAGTAGATGAAATAATTCCTGCAGCTGATGCAAAGCTGGGACCCGTTTAGTTTTCTATCACCCAGAGACTAAGGATCTTCTATCACACAGGGCATTGAGCAGTGAAAGTGAAAGTGTTAGTCGCTCAGTGGTGTCCGACTGTTTGTGATCCCATGGACTGTAGCCTGCCAGGTTCCTCTGTCCGTGGGATTCTCCAGGCAAGGCTACTGGCGTGGGTAACCCATTTCCTTCTCCTGGGGATCTTCCCAACCCAGCAATCAAAGCCAGGTATCCTGCACTGCAGGTGGATTCTTTACTGAGCCAACATGGAAGCTCATCCTAGTGAGAGATAATCAGGCTTAGGGGAAAGTCTGTTCTGGACCCACCCTAGTAAAGCTCAAAACCAATAATCAAACTGATTCCAAGTAATTTCATCTCAGAACAAAATCCCCAAATATTTAACAAATGCAAACATTTAAAAAATAGATATAAAATATAGTACAACTCATAAATACATTCACATGCTGATGAAGGTGGAAGAAAGCGTGAGAATGATAAGAAGAGAAATGTTAGATAAAAGAAGACCCAAATCAAACTTCTAGAGATGGAAGTTATACTATCTGAGATAAAAATTCACTGAATAGCATTAACATGCGATTAGATTTTTCCAGAAGAAAAATCAGTAAATGTGAAGACAGAATAACAGAAACTACCCAAAATAGAATACAGAGAGGAAAAAAATGAACAAGCATCACTGAGCTGTGAGATGACACCAAGTGATATTCCCAGGAGAGGAGGAGGGTGCAGGAGCAGAAAAAGTATTTGAAAATATAATGGTTGCTGGTTTTCCAAGTGGAATGTAATCTGCAGAACACAGATCCAAGAAAAGCAACAGATTCCAAGCAGAATAAACACAAGGAAAGTACACCTAAGCACACCATAATAAACTGCTGAGAACCTGATGAAAAACTCTTAAAGGCAACCAGAGGAAAACAAGAAACACTACGGAAGAACAAAAATAAGAATAAAAACAGACTTTTAGCTAGAAACGGTGCAGATGAGAAGACAGTGGAGCAACATCCTTAGAAAGAAAAAGTCTCACAAAGTAAAAACCTTTTGCCTTGAGCCTTCCTTTCTGTCTTAAGGAAGTGTGAGGATGTGATATCGGCAACACTATCAACCGGACACTATGAGGCAATAGCTTGGGTACCAAAAGGAAGATTGCTCTAAAAATGGCAGAGTAGAAAGACAGAGCTTGGTCTGATCCATTTTTGAGTTGCCAAATTCTTCTTGAAACCTGTTCATTCTGGATTAGGTATTAACTAAATAAGAAACATACTTATGTTTTAAGCTACAGGTCACCAAGTTCATATTACATGCAGCCAAATGAAAACTATGGTCTTGGGGCTTTCATCTCCACTAGGAAGAAAAACATCATTTGGCATAAATTCCCTCACCCAGCCTCTTCTCTGTCTCTGTCACTATGCTCCAGTACATAGCTTTCCCTCTAGTCTTAGGGAAAATAACTCTTCTTAAAAAAAAAAAAAAACACGGCAAAGACGTCCATTTGGGCTCTGTGTCTCTTTTCTTTCATTTTCTCCAGGAACTTGTGTCTTCTGGTATTTCCAGCAACTATCTTTTCATTCTTTTATTAATGTTTCCTCTCTGCTTAATTCAGTTGACTCCTCATTGGGTAGAATTCATTGTTTTCTCTTTGGCACTTCAAATTAGAGGTTGAGGCTTGTTGTTCTATATGCCCTCCAAACTGTTCCTCACCCTATAATATTCAATTTCTTCCTTTTATTCTATCATAATTCTTCATAAAACCCCCAACATTTACTTGCCATATTTGATTTTTTCCTCCACATGCATTCTCCTTAAATTTTACAATATGCAATTTTTCATCTAAAACTCTTCAACATTGACTTTCATAACGTATATTATTCTGAATCTTCCCCATGTCTCTAACCCCCTTCTACTGTTGTCAAGAACGTAACTTTCTTCTATTCTCTGGCTATGGCTATTGCCCAGAATTCAATTCCTGGTATTCTCTTTCTCCATTCCTGTAAAAACTGATTCCTCATGGTTTTAATCATTATATAAATG
Source organism: Oryx dammah (assembly GCF_014754425.2). NCBI lineage: Eukaryota > Metazoa > Chordata > Mammalia > Artiodactyla > Bovidae > Oryx > Oryx dammah. The sequence goes on along the minus strand of NW_024070204.1, from coordinate 59,259,211 downwards.
CAGGCAATTTCCAGATCTATATCTCCAGTCCCCTAATCTCTCACAAATTCTAGTGTCTTATCTCTAGTTGCATTCTAGACAATCATTACTCTAGTCACCTTATCTAAAAACCAATTCATCCTTAACTCCAATCCAGGTCCCCTTCCTTATTTACTACACCTATTGATGGTATTCAGAGAATGCAATGGCAACCCACTCCAGTACTCTTGCCTGGAAAATCTTATGGATGGAGGAGCCTGGTAGACTGCAGTCCGTGGGCTTGCAAAGAGTCGGACACGACTGAGCGACTTCACTTTCACTTTTCACTTTCATGCATTGGAGAAGGCAATGGCAACCCACTCCAGTACTCTTGCCTGGAGAATCCCAGGGATGGCGGAGCCTGCCGTCTAGGGGGTCGCACAGCGTCGAACGCGACTGACGCAACTTAGCAGCAGCAGCAGCATTGATGGTATTACTATTGTACCAGTCACCAAACTTGAAATTTTAAATTCACTTTCAACTATTCTTCCCTATCCTTTACTTAAAAGCATTCATAAGTTATGATCAAATCTTATTGTGGACACTATCACCTTACTTTAGATCTTTATCTTCTACTTTAAAAATTCAATATTTTTCACTCTCTAACTTTCAAATCCCTCTTCCTCCAATGAATTTACAGCTATACTCCATTAGAAACATATTGCTAAAGCATTCTTGCCATCAGATTACATTTAAAATGAATTCATATTGCCTGCTCGATTTCTGAATATGAAAGAAGCTTTTAAGGAGCTAAGCCTGGCACAACAGGAAGCTTCTAGAAACCCATTAGAGTAGAGACCTAAGACTGTTAAGCATTTTGCACACAGCACCTGCAGGAACAACTAATTACAAGTGTGATTGGACTGTTAGCCATGGGTAGTAAAGGTGAAGCTTGATTTTCTCAACTTTACATAATTATTTAAAAACGAATTTCTTGATTTCTGGCATTTATGTTATCAATGGACATCTTAATCTTAATAGTAAACATTCTTAATCTTAATAGTTAACATTCAAGTAGCCTTCCTTCCAATACAGAACCATAACTGCTAAATCAAGCTCTATATATTTGAACCAAATTGGTGTTTAAAAGCCCATGATCAGATGGGCTTTTACCATTTTCAGTTTTGCAGTTTGATCCCCTATTTATTCCTAATGTATAGCTCAGTTCAGTTCAGTTGCTCAGTCACATCTGACTCTTTGCAAAGCCATGGACTGCAGCATGCCGGGTCTCCCTGTCCATCTCCAACTCCCTGAGTTTACTCAGACTCATGTCCGTTCAGTTGGTGATGCCATCCAACCATCTCCTCCTCTGTCGTCCCCTTCTCCTCTCAACTTCAATCTTTCCCAGCACCAGGGTCTTTTCAAATGAGTCAGTTCTTCACAACAGGTGGCCAAAGTATTGGAGTTTCAGCTTCCGCATCAGTCCTTCCAATGAATATTCAGGACTGATTTCCTTTAGGATGGACTGGTTGGATCTCCTTGCTGTCCAAGAGACTCTCAAGAGTTTTCTCCAACACCACAGTTCAAAAGCATTAATTCTTTGGCACTCAGCTTTCTTTATAGTCCAACTCTCACATCTATACATGACTACTGGAAAAACCATATCTTTAACTAGATGAACCTTGGTTAGCAAAGTAATGTCTCTGCTTTTTAATATACTGTCTAGGTTGGTCATAACTTTTCTTCCAAGGAGCAAGCATCTTTTAATTTCATGGCTGCAGCCACCATCTGCAGTGATTTTCAAGCCCCCCATAATAAAGCCTGTCAGTAGTAAGTGTAAAATCTAATTTTTCTTCACTTCTCTTTTGTTTCTATGATATGATCTCCACAGACCATATAAGCTGTAAAAATGAGTAAAGAACACTTAATTGTGTATATATGACAATTTAGGCTTAATTAACAAAATGTTAATCAAAGTCCTTTAGTCCAATTGCATCAGTTGCACTCTAAAATGATGACAAATATGCTAATATGTCTAACATGAACATGTATCCAAAGCATGTCTTTTTCCATTTTAGAATGAGGTCACAGCCTTTGACTAGATCAGATCAAAAAGACATGCTCCCTATGTTCCTCTATCAAGGACAGAAAAGGATTGCTCCAAGGCTTTCTAAGTGTGTCATCAAAATAATATTTATGGCCTCTGATCCTGGAGTTCATTCTGATTTTATTGACTTTGTTTGTATTTTCCAAACCATTCTTTTGCCTTTTATAAATAGTAATAATTTTATACTCATAACACAGTTGAATTTCTAGGGCTGTTTCTAGGCTGAGAAGTTAGTTTGTAGGGGATGATGGCAGATTTATTTCAAGAGTAGACAATTTAGAATAACAGGGATAATGGATTTGAAGTTTAGAGTCCTGAGTCTTTCTTCGAGTTCTGTAAGTAATCAGCATTCTGATGTAGACTGACACTTTTCCAGTGTGCACAAAATAACTTGCAATCGTTGATAAAATGCAGCTTATGGGATTCCATTTCTAAGGATTTCTTTTGTTAGTAGCACTAGATTGGAGACCAGAGATTCATGTATTAAGCAAGTTCCCCAGGAATTGAGACTAGTATTCTTCTAACTACACAGTGAGAATCACTGCTTTAGACAAGTCAACTCCTCTGGACTTCAGTTTCCACATCTGTAAAATGACAGAGCTGGATTAGATGACAGTTGGGGATACTGTCAGCTCCTAACATATTATGAATCAGTTAAAGTGTTTCCTATTTTTAGCAATACAAACTTGATCAATCCAACATGGGTGGCACTGAAAAGACCAGACATCTCTTCTTTTGTTAGTGTATTGACTGAAGGAATATTTTTTTTCTCTTTCTATACCTACTGTTATCTTTTTTTGCATCTACATCACCTCAAAGTCATTTCATGACTAATCCCAACAGTTGCCCATCACGGAACTTGACCAGAGAAGAGGCAATAGAGACCATCAAATATGGCTACACCCCTCAATAAAATTCCAAATAGGCGGTCATCCAGCCAGTGTTTCTTTATTTCCATTATCGGGAACTCACTATGTTGAAACATGGAAATATCTTCCTTATCGTAAATGATAATCTTTCTCATTAGAGGTTCTATCCATATGTCCTAGCTCTGATCTATGGTTCTTTATAGAATAAGCATAATTCCTCACCCATGCAATAAGCATTTGAATACTATAGTCTTCACTCCCTATGCAGTTTCAACTCTTCCTACAAACAGTTTATGTTTAGCTGTCCTTCAGGGGATCTCTTCTAAGGTATGTGCCCAGCTATGGTCTTGTTAGGACCATGTCAAACTAAGGGAAGCAGGGCACATTTAAAACTTGTATGACCGAAAAAAAAGAAATATCTCCTTTATACATTATTCAAGATTAGCTTTATGCTCATTCAGATCCATATACTTACTGCTCCCCTCCTGGAAGCCCTAGAAAATGCTCATATCACTCCTAAGGTCATATGTGTTTTCATCATCTCTAAGGACCAAAGGGCTCAGTGCATCTGCTGGTCCAGGTTTCTCTTGTCACTCATAAGCATCACCACCTCAACCATACCATGCCCACAGTTCTTCCTTCCTTCCAAGGGACTTTCCTCTTGCCAATGAGACAACTGAGATTGCTGAACTTAGTCAGTGGCTTTTTCCACCCCAAGAGGAAATAAAAGTTGATCACTAACTTTTTTTCCTTCTTCCCTCCATCACCACAACCAGATAGCAAAAATAAAGAAATATTATCTTTAGAGGAACAACAAAAAGCTTAGAGCTGTTGTTTTAACATAAACAGTGGGACAAAAAGCAATGGAATGAAAATTTTAGAATGTTGAAAGGGGGAAAAAACTGTCAGACAGGAATTATATATCTAGAGAAATATTCTTCTAAAATAATGGCTAATTAAAGACATTTTCAGACATGAAAAGATGAGAATAATTGTTGCCAACAGAACCGTACTACAAGACATGCTAAATGAATAGACATCAGAATGAAAGGAAATTATCCCAGATGGAAGCATGGAATTGCAGAAAGAGACAAACAGAACCAAAAAGAGTAAATGCATAGGTAAATATGAAATAAAAATTTTTACTTTGTAAGAAAGTGTTTAAAGCAAAAGTAATAATGTTTTATGGAATTTATAGTATATATAAAATTAAACTACATGAAAACAGTAGCAAAAAGAGAAGGTGGGGCTGAAAGCTTCTTACATTATTTGTGAAGTGGTAAAATTTTAATTCAAGATCTTATTAAATCAAGGATATATACTTTAATGGGAGCAGGAAACGGCACCCCACTCCAGTACTCTTGCCGGGAGAATCCCATGGACAGAGGAGCCTGGTAGGCTGCAGTCCATGGGGTCGCACAGAGTCGAACACAACTGAGCCACTTCACTTTCACTTTTCACTTTCATGCGTTGGAGAAGGAAATGGCAACCCACTCCAGTGTTCTTTCCTGGAGAATCCCAGGGACAGGGGAGCCTGGTGGGCTGCCATCTATGGGGTCGCACAGAGTCAGACACGACTGAAGCAACTTAGCAGCAGCAGCAGCAGTGTATACTTTAATATATAGCATAAACACTAAAATGAAACACAAAACTGTGTTAAAAAGCTAACAAAACCTAAAAAATAAAATAATAGGGCCTTCCCTGGTGGCTCAGTGGTAAAGAATCTGCCAGCTAATGAAGGAGACACAGGTTCGATCCCTGGTCCAGGAAAATCCCACATGCCTCAGAGCAACTAAGCCAGTGCAGCACAATTACTGAGCTTCTGCTCTAGAGCCCGTGAGCTGCAGGTACTGAGACCACATGCTTCAACCACTGAAACCCAGGAGCCCCCTAGAGCCCCATGCTCTACAAGAGAAGTCACCACAATGAGAAACCTTCACACCATAGCAAAGAGTAGCCCCTGCTCTTCGCAGCTAGAGAAAAACCCACACAGCAATGAAGACCCAGCACAGCAAAAAAAGGGGAAAAAACACACTTAAAATAATAATTCGAAAGAAGGCATGAAAGAAGTAACAAACCGATCAAGCAAGATTGAGAAAATAGAAAACACAAAACAGTAGCTTTAAATCCAACCATAGCAGTAATTACATTATATATCAAACAAAGAAGCCTAAATACTCTAATTAAAAGATGGAGCTTATACAACAAGGACCTATTGTATAGCATATGGAACTCTGCTCAGTGTTATGTGGCAGTCTGGATGGGAGGGCTGGGGAGAATGGAGATATATATGGCTGAATCCCTTAGCTGTTCATCTGAAACTATCACACCATTGTTAATCAGCTATACCCTAATACAAAATAAAAAGTTTAAAAAATAAAAAAGATGGAGGTTTAGAATGGATATATTTTATATCCATGATTCAATATGTGTCATCCACAAAGGATGTACTCTCATATAAGAAGGATACAGACAGAAGGAAAGTGAAAACATGGAAGAAGTTATACCATAAAGGCATTAATACTGAAGAGGGATATTTTACAATGATAGCAGGCTCAGTTTCTCACAAAGATGTGACAAGCCTAAATGTATGTGCAGCTAGTAACATAGCTCAACATATGACACAAAACTGACAGATCTAGAAGGAAAAACAGCCAAATCCACCATCACAATTGGAGATTTTCACACACCTCCCTCAATCAGAGATGAAGCAAGCTATTTAAAATAGCAATGTATAAATGATTTGAAAATCTCTATTAACCAACTTGACCTAATTAATATTCAAATACACTACGGCTAACAAATGGAAAATATACATACCTTTCAAATATACACAAAATAATAACAATGTAAGCCACATATGTGTCCTTTAGATAATTCTTTGTACATTTCAAATGATTAGCTTATTCGTGTTTCTTAACCACGATGAAAACTAACTGGAAGTGAATAACAAAAAGTTAATTAGAAAGTCCTCAACATTTAGAGATTAACAACATAATTTTATAAAGCTCATGAGTCACAGAAGAAATCACAATGAGCTTTAGAAAATATTTTGAAGTAAAAATAATAAAAAACATAAAACTATAAATTTTACTCTTAAGTAAATTATATCTCAATAAACCTGTTCTAATCTTTAAACAATAATGAGAATATAACATACCAAATTTTCTGAGATGATGCTAAACCAGTGCTTAAAGGAAAAATGTACTGGATTTAAATGCTCATATTAGAAAAAACAAAGGGTAAAAGTAATGATCTAGTGGTCATCTCAACTGTTTAATAGAAGAAAAAAATATAATTAAAGAAAGAAGGAAGAAAATTGTGGTGAATCCAGAGACATGCCACTCAGATTGCCCATCAATATTAATGAAGACAAACTGTCTCAGCTATCAGCAGATAGACTCTGGCTCTCAGCTCCTTCAGGAGTTGCCTCAATTACAGAGAACCTCCTCGGCCAAGGCTATACCCTTCTCAGGCTGCTCATATCCAGTGACTGGTAGCAGTGGAAATCTAAAGTTCAGACATTTCTGACCAATGCAGGGCATTGCTAAAAGTCTAAATACCCATCCAGCTCTTCACTGGATTGTCTGACATTTTCCATGCTCCATTACTGTTAGATTTCTATGTCTGACCAATGAGGTTTCAGACTCTTCCCTTCCATGGGACCTAATCTCTGATAAATATCCTCATGTAAAATCCATCAGAGATTTTGCTCTCAGAGACAGACTTTCAACAGAAAAATCAAAATGAAAGCAGAAATCAATGAAAAAATAAATAAATAACCCCCCAAATACAGAAAATCAACAAAACTAAAAATTGATTTTGTCAACAATCAAAAGCATTAATAAACACCTAGCAAGACTCTTTAAGTAAAAATTAGCAAAACAAAACACTCAACAAAAGCTATCTGTTTAATACTGATACATTCCAGACAGGGAACTCTTCCAACACAAGAATTCCTGGTGTTATCCTTTTTATAGCCATACCCACCCTCTCCCCACCCCCACCCCAATTCTTAGTCCCTGGAAATCACTAGTCTCCATGCTATTATTTTATCTTGTAAATAATATTATATAAATGAAATCATATAGTATAACTGGTGTTGTTTGTTTTCTCTCAACATAATTCCTTAAAGATTCTTCTACATTGTGTGTATATCAATAACTCATTCCTTTTTATTGCTGAGTCATATTCCATGGCATGGGAAGTACTACTGTGTTTAGTAGGGACATCTGGATTGTTTCCAGTTTTTAGGAATATAGCTACTATGAACATTCAAGTATAGATTTTTTTAAAAGCATTAATCTTACTTTCCCTGGGATAAATGGTTGTGTACAATTGCTAGGCTATATGGTAGTTGTGGGTCTCCTGTGTGGGGCTAGTGGTAAAGAATTCACCTACCAGTGCAGACATAAGAGATGTAGGTTCAATCCCTGGGTCAGGAAGATCCCCTGGAGAAGGGCAAGGCAACCCACTTCTGCATTCTTGCCTGGAGAATCCCATGGACAGAGTAGCCTGGCTGGCTACAGTCCATGGGGTCACAAAGAGCTGTACAGGACTGAAGTGACTGAGCACGCGTACACACACGCATGATGACACTACAAACTATTCTGTGTTTTTCTAAAATTCATGTTAAAAATGTAACCCCCAGTACCTCAGAATGTGACTTTTTGGAAATAGGGGATTTAAGGAGGTAAATAAGGTAAAATGAGGTTACATCAGTTCAGTTCAGCTGCTCAGTCGTGTCCGACTCTTTGCGACCCCATGAATCGCAGCACGCCAGGCCTCCCGGTCCATCACCAACTCCCGGAGTTCACTCAGACTCACGTCCATCGAGTCAGTGATGCCATCCAGCCATCTCATCCTCTGTCATCCCCTTCTCCTCCTGCCCCCAATCCCTCCCAGCATCAGAGTTTTTTCCAATGAGTCAACTCTTTGCATGAGGTGGCCAAAGTACTGGAGTTTCAGCTTTAGCATCATTCCTTCCAAAGAAATCCCAGGGCTGATCTCCTTCAGAATGCACTGGTTGGATCTCCTTGCAGTCCAAGGGACTCTCAAGAGTCTTCTCCAACACCACGGTTCAAAAGCATCAATTCTTTGGCGCTCAGCCTTCTTCACAGTCCAACTCTCATATTCATACATAACCACAGGAAAAACCATAGCTTTGACTAGACGGACCTTTGTTGGCAAAGTAATGTCTCTGCTTTTGAATATGCTGTCTAGGTTGGTCATAACTTTTCTTCCAAGGAGTAATGGGCCTTAATCCATTATGGCCAGTGTCCTTATAAGAGGAGATTAGGACACAAACAGCACAGAAACTGAAGAATTATCACGTGAGGACAGGTCAGATCAAGAAAGTGGCCATCTTCAAGCCGAGGAGATGGGCCTCAAAAGAAGGTCTGCTAACACCTGGATTTTGAATTTCTAGTCTCTAGAACTACTAGAAAATAAATTTCTGTTTATTTCTAAGCCATTCTGTCTGTGATATTTTGTTATGGCAGCCCAAACTAACTAATAAACATGGCCGGTTTTATAATAAACTGCCAAACTGTTGTCCAAAGTCGCTATACTGTTCCTGCCAGCAGAGTAGGAGTGATCAGATTCTCTGAACCCTTCCTGAATTTGATGTTGTCTTATTTTTTATTTTAGCCATTCTGACAGATGTGCCAATATCTCATTGCTGTTTCCACTTGCACTTCTTAAATAACTAGTTATGTTAAATTTATTTTTGTGCATTTATCTTTCATCTGTATATTATATTCACAAAATATCTCTTCATGCTGAAGCCCATTTTAAAATTAGATTTTTAAATTTGTTTTTCACTGTTAAACCTCAAGAGTTCTTTACATACTTTAGATAATGGTCCTTTGTCAGAGGTCCTTTGTAATTTGTAAATAATGTTTTCCTGATTGTCACTTGTATTCTCATTATCTTAAGAATCTTTTGCAGAGTAAATTTTTAAAAATTTTGATGAACTCCAATCTAACCATTTTTCCCTTTTATAGATTATGCTTTTGGTGTCAAGTTTAACCCCAGATCCAAAAGATTTTTTTGTTTTTTTCTATAAGTTTTATAGTTTTATTTTTCTTTTAACCACATGAACCAGTTTGAGTTAATTTTTGTACAAAATATGAGGCCCAAATCAGTTCATTTATTAAAAAGGCAAGCCTTCCTCCATTGAACTGCATTGTCAGATTGTAAATGGAGTATGTGACCCAAAATGGTTAAGGATAATTGTTTTCCATAAAAGAGCCTCCATAAAAATTCCTAGACTTTGTTAAGGCAAAGGAAACACACTGCGAGTCTCTGTTTTATGTTATTTGCTTCAAACAATGAGCCTTCTTTTATCCTCCTGAGCTCAAGATATAGAAGAGCAAATGAGCATGTTCTAAGATGCAGGTTTCTTCAGTGATACTTTAGGTTTATGACACTTATTCTGCTCTAATTCATTATTATTTTTGTGTGGGATTGATATTTATTCTGTTTAAATTCTTGTATTAAGACTCTGGCTTATCTAAAATCAAAGAACCAGCCCAAAGATTTAAGAGCTGTCTACCTCTTGTCCACTGGAACATCAGACTCTCTCAAACTGGATTCAAGCCTCCCCTGGTTGTGCTACAGTTGGTTTATCCACACTTTTTTGCGAAATTACAAGTAATTTTATGGTTGGTCTTTCTTTTTCCAGAACTGGTACTGTTAAGTCACTTGGCAGACAGAGGGAAAGAGCTGAATATTTGATTGCAAACTATCGAGTGGGAGAACTGTTAGTTTTGTATACCAAATCATCTCTTTCTAGGCACATGAATTATGCTACTCTATCCTTTGAAGTTCAGGAAACCATGTGACTTGCTTTGACCAATAAAATATAAGCTGAAATAATGTATTTTGTTTTGTTGAAGCCTATAAAAACACAAATGCTTCACCACTGCCTTCCTATACAGATTAGCAATGCTCAGGAGGTAGAGACTCTGTCAACCTGCAAACCTAAGTGAAAACAATATGAAACAGAGCCCCAGCAACCCAAATGGACATGTGACATGTAGTAAGAAATAAGCCCTATTGTTATAAACCACAAGGACATGTAGTAAGAAATAAGCCTTGTTGTTTTAAACCACTAATTCTTTTGTTTGTATTTTTTACCACTGCATAATTATATCCATTCTTATGGATATAATCCAGGTGGCACTACATGTATTTATATAGTTGTGAAAATTCATTAAGTGGAAATTGAAATTAGAATTAATCTTTAAGTCCTTATCAATCTATTTATAAAAATATATTTGTTAATTGAAAAAGTTATGGTGATACCATATTTCTGAATTAGAGTTTGAAAACACACTTTCTACATGTAGATTAGTAGCAGCATTCCATGGGCTAAGACACAAGCACACCACAATTTATTACTGGCACTGAGTGAATACTTAATATTTTTGAACAGTTACAATCCACAAGAGGGAGATGAAGTGATTAAACAGCAAAATGCTGAGCAAAAATAGCTAAGTAAATATTTCAACTGTTCGACAATAGCTTAACAAATAATTTAACAAAATTTTGTATCCACTGAGCAAAGCACTTGATGGATTCAAACAAAACAAAAAAGAAGCTCCTTGCACTTTAGGTTGTGAGGTAAGACAGTAGAAATGTCTAAACCCTTCTTCGTGCTCTCGGTCCTGTGGGAGCACAGGAAGGGGTGACGTGGTTGGTAACCAAGTTTATACATCATGGCAAAACTCCACTTTCAGCTCATACCCTCGTTGGAAAATTATGCTGTTGATTAACCAAAATTTAATCTGGAAATGCATGAAGGCAGAATTTAGGAGAAGCCAGCCAGAGAACATGGAGTACAGAGTCAGAGAAGTGCAAGATACCCCAGCAGAGACAGGAAGTCACTCCTCGATGAGAGGTAGAGATAAGCAGTTTAGGAGCCCGCTGAGGGCAGCAAAATCCCCCCAGCAGTGGAACTGATGGTGCCTAAATCTGCTTAAGTCCTGTGTGAACCCCACACAATCTTCTCCCTTGAGGCCCTCAAAGAACTCATACTGGGGAGACAACTGAGATCACTTTTTTTAAGGTGCACCAGACTGGAATTTTTCATCAGTTTTAGTGAGGATGGAAAGCATATTCATAACTGTCCTTGATCTCTCGGTGTGAAAAAAAAATTATATATATATATATATATTGCAAGTTACCCTGAATAGCCATGTTTAAGCTTATAGTCAGATCTAGAGTTTTCATTAGATGGTGGGTTTATGGACTACCCTGGTGATCCAATAGTTAAGAATCTGCCTGCCAATGCAGGAGACATGGGTTTAATTCCTAGTCTGGGAAGATTCTACATGCTGTGGGGCAAGTAAGCCCAAGTCCCACAACTGCTGAAGGTCCTGCACCCAAGAGTCCATGCTCTGCAACAAGAGAAGCCCCACAGCGAGAAGCCTGTGAGAGTAGCCCCACTCCCACAACTAGAGAAAGTCCTCACACAGCAGGGAACACCCAGCACAGCCACAAATAAACGAATAAATTAAAAAAATTTTTTAAAGACTGTTGGGTTTATTTTTCATCAACTAATCCTACCTCCATCTTCATAAAGTCCTGAACTGAAGAACCATTATGGAAAATGTAGAGGTGGTTTGGGTGGAACTGCCCTGAGTATTACCCAGAGTGGGCAAAATGAGTTACACAGCATCCTTTACAAATAAGTTCTTGATAAAGCTGTTTCCACATACAACACTTAAGGTAAAATGATGTAACTTGGAGATTAAGTTTTAAAAAATGTGAAAAAGATTTGGGGCTAAAAAGCCTATAAAAATAAAGCCATAATATTCCTGATCCTTGCCATCACATGTCAAATCATAATTTTCTGTTTTCCAAAACATGAACTTTAATCAGGTTTATGTGCTCTGACCCAGAAATTCTACCTCTAGAATCTAAATCCATGAAATAATTTAAGACATAAATGGAGATTTGTAAGTAAAACTATTAATTATAAAATGAATAATATTGAAGTAATTGTAATTAACATTGTAAATGCTTATAAATATTAATAGGAAATTAACTTTTTTCTAAATTGGGAAAAAAAGAATGCTGTATAAATGAATCTGAGTATGTGAAGTGATTCTATGTGAAGAAATACAAAATTATATTCAGCTCAGTTCAAATGACAAGGAAACCTCTGACTTTTGGCTAGTTCTTAGAATGCACAGTGTTGAAGCTATTTTAATCCTGGACCTCAAAGTGCAAGCCTGGATTACCTTGGAGTTCACCTGTTACCTTCCTCTTAAATGAATACTTCTCAAAGCTGAGAATTTCAGAAGTTAAGTCATCGTCATGATTTTTTTCTCTTTGCCTATTTTGAAGACTGGGACACAAATGCACTTTGTGAAGCTCACTTTGAACTGAAACTTAATTATGTTGGCAATGAATCTCGGTGGGTGATTTCCCTGTCATTAATCAAATCATCAAATAACTATTTTATTAAGTCAAAATTATATACTTAACAGTATACTGGAGCTACACTGTGTATGGAAGAGCTAAGCCTTGGTCTTGCTCTCCATCTGACAACTTATCACCCACAGAAAGTGAGCCAGGAATAAATGGCACAGGAGAAAACGAGAAGAAAGAGCTAAGTCAGCATGTAGAGGCTGGATGCCAGAAATGCTGGTAGAAACTCGATAAGACCAACAGTGCCCAGGGAGAACTTGAAGGGGGAAGTAAAACTGCACTACCTTTTGAAGGACAAATAGGATTTGTGTAAGGAGATCATCCGGAATTCTAGGAGTATAGCACAATACAAATGAAGGGACGATACCAGGGATAACCTGGTTTAGCTTCAAGGGCCTTGACCTAGAAAGAAGCAATGGAAAATGAAGGTGGGAGAGTACTTGGGAAGAAAATAGAATAAGTCCCTCTGGGAAAGAAAGAAAGTCAGGGGTATTTTGGTGTGTGTGTGTGTGTGTGTGGGTGTGTGTGTGGGGGTGTGTGTGTGGGTGTGTGTGTGTGTGTGACAGAGAGAAAGATTTTTCCTGAAACTGGAAAGATAAAATTGCTTTAAATATTAACTGTAGTCTTGATAAATCTAGATTTAAACATGTCCTTTGTTAATAATTTTATACTTGATGCAGTATAACAAATAGCATTTTTTCTATCAAAAGAAGATAACAGCTAGAACCCAAGTACCCAAGTCATAATTTCTAGATACTTTCTGAGTCCTAGTATATGCATGCATGCTTACTTGCTCAGCTGTGTCCAATTCTTTGAGACCCCTTGGACTGTAGCCCACCAGGCTCCTCTATCCATGGGATTTCTCAGGCAAGCATACTGGAGTCGGTTGCTATTCCCTTCTCCTGGGGATCTTCTCAGCCCAGGGACTGAACCCGGGTCTTCTGCATGGGCAGGCGGATATTTTACTGTCTGGGCCACCAGGGAAGCCCATGCATGTATACAAATCTCTTCTTTTATGTCCTAATGTTTGTGATTCCATGGATGGTAGCCTGCCAGGCTCCTCTGTCCATGGCACTTTCCCAGCATGAGTACTTGAGGGGGTGACCACGCCCTCCTCCGGGGACCTTCCTGACCCAGGGATCGAGCTCACACCTCCTGCATTTCCTGCGTTGCAGGTGGATTCTTTACTGATGAGCCACCGGGGAAGTTCAGGGAAGCCCAGTCATCCCCACATAGTAATGGTGACCAGGTTGGCTGCCCATCATCTCCACCAACCTCAGCCCAGGTCCCATCAACAGAAGTTATTTTACATTTGCTTATACAGCACCCTATCCACTGCCCAGCTCCTCCAGGCCATCTCTTTCCTTTGCACCAGAAAGAGTGAGAAAAGATAAACAGAACAGGTAGATGAATATGGATAGATGGAAAGCCAGGTTGATTGGGAACACAGGGAAATTCAATCTCTGCCCTCAAAGAGTTTACAATCCATCAGATATCAGGTATGCAAATTAGTATAATATACAACAGATTCAGTGCAGAGATACACTGTGTGTATCCAAGTAGGGCTGAAGAAACATCCAAGTCTGCCAGGGGGAGATGCGAAAAAGCTTCACCAGAAGCATTTGACATAAAATTGAATGAATAGGTGGGAATTCTTGGAGCAGACTCAGGGGAGGCATTCCAGACACAATGATCACAGACAGAAAGACACAGATTTGTTAGAAAGTATATCATATGTGAGAACCTACAGAGAATCGAATATTGCTGCGAGGAGAGTTAAGGGGAGATGGCTGGGAGATGAAGCCTGACAGATAAGCAGCAGCTACCACGTGGGTGATCAGGAAAAGTCCTAACGGGAGAATATGACACAGAAAGCACTAACAAATACTCAGCTCAGTCATAAGGTAAAGGGATGCTTCACTTTTGTTCTTCTTTAGAAGTCTTTTACTTATTATTTGCATTTATATATTGTAATTTGGCTTTAGTGTGTACTAAGTAGTGACTATATAAAACATGTATGTAAAATGTGGGTAAGCTATGAATGACAACAATACAAATAAAGCCCATTTACTTGCTTTAGGGAAAGGGATGTTACTCTCATCTCTGAAGCCCCTCCCAGGGTCATGCCCTGCTTTCCTGCTCAGAAACAACCATTAAAGAGCTGAGCCCAGGCTAGGTTGTGTTACTTCCATTTCCTGCCTCCCTCTGTGGATATTTAATTGACTCTTTCCTTCCCATCCTAATCCCACTCCCTGGACCTAAAATAAATGGGTGTTTTTTGTCTTTTTTTTTTCCCCTAACAGGAAGGGAAGTCCCAGATTTTCTCTTCTAACTCCATTTTACACCAGAAAGCTGAAGCATAGACAAATAATATCCTCTTGTTAATTAGTGCTAAATTCAGCACTAGCACCTAGCGCTCCAAATTCCAATGCTCGTTTGTCAGAAAACCAAGCCTGGTTTTGCCTCTAGTTGAATTACTGTCCCATCTTGCACAGAGCAGTCCTCCCCTTATGACACCCTCACTTCCTTGGAACGTTTATAGTTTGAATCACAGGGAGGTTCAGGATAAAGAGCCAGCAGGAGATGACAGTGAGAACGGCATGGTAAATTGCTATCCTTGCATTTGGGCAACTTTAGGAGAGTTATTATAATAAATTACTTCCTCTCCATCTCTGTTGTAACATTTATTTTGAAGGCTTGAGGGTACACAGTTCCCTCATGTTAAGTGGACTAATTATTAATCTTCTCAGCCAAGAGGTGTGCCCAATTAAAGTCTGAGTCACTAGTAGCTTCGATTTAAAATTCAAGAATCCTGTTGGCTGTAGATCAAAGATGTCATTTGAAGGAACACGAAAATGAGAAAAATTAAATTTTTTTTTTGTCCTTGCTAAAGAACCAAAAAATTACTACAAGAATTAAAGCACCATATAGTACTATGGGGCTCTGCTCTCACACGCCAGGCACAAACCTCAGTGGTGTTTGCATTTTGTCTGCACATATCTATTTACAGACTTATTAGGGAAGATGGCTTTTTAAAGACTTTGCGTCCCAGGTATGAAAACCATTATTCAGTCAGTAACTTTCAATCTTCAAATCATTAGCTATTCTTTCCTCATCTGGGTTTTATCTTTTTGTCTTTAGACTAAAACAACAATAAGGCTGGAAAAGACATCCAGAGACCATTGAATTGTTGAGTGTTGGAGCAGGAAGGGACTTCAAAGACTGATTAAGTAATCCCCTCAATTGACAAGAGGGAAACTGAGATCCAGAAAAGTATCAATATCCATTAAAGGCCACTTAAATGTGGAACTTGGAATCTAGTTCGCTATTCTTTTTACTGTTGATAAATCAGTCATTGTAGCAGGCAACAGTACAGATGGCATGTCTTGCATGAAAAGCCTGTCCTTGCCCAGAGACATGGCTGGCCGAGTGCCCATGAACTGAGCCATAGCCCTTGACTTTGCTCTTTAACTCCTTGCCTTTGCTCGGAAAGAGCCAGCATCTGTGTTGCATACCAGGAAAGCCATCTGGAAGGGTTCCGCAGCAGGTCACAGAGATACACCAAGGCTTCCAAACTGAGTCTGCCTGATAATCAGTCCTGTCAATTCCCGGGGTGAGAGGCTGACCAGGTGGAGATTCTCTCACGAAACATACTCATGAAAGGGCTTCCCAGGTGGCTCAGTGGTAAAGAATCCGCCTGCCAATGCAGGAGGCATAGGTTCGATCCCTGGATTGGGAAGATCTTCTGGAGAAGAAAATGACAACCCACTCCAGTATCCTTGCCTGGGAAATCCCATGGACAGAGGAACCTGGTGGGCTACAGTCCATGGGGTCACAAAGAGTTGGACACAGTTTAGTGACAAAATAACATCTCTAGAGAAAAACTAGCATATAGGCTTTCCAGGTGGTGCTAGTGGTAAAGAACCTGCCTGCCAACTCCAAGAGACAAAAGAGGCTTGGGTTTAATTCTGGGTCAGGAAGATCCCCTGGAGGAGAGCCTGGCAACCCACTCCAGTATTCTTGCCTGGAGAATCCCATGGACAGAGGAACCTGGCAGGCTACAGTCCATGGGGTCACAAAAAGTCAGACACAACTGAAGTGACTTAGCATGCAGCCTAGCAATGCCTTCCATTAGGCTGCCTGACTTTGTTGAACTCAGAATATCCCAACTAGTTTGACCACTGTTCCCTCTCTCCTTTATTTTTCTTTATATATATGTATGTGTGTGTGTGTATATATATATATATTTGTTTATTCTTAACCCACAAAGTTATATTCTGTGGAATGCAACTGGTGAAGCCTGCATGAGGGAACAACTTCTGCACACCCTGTTGCTTTGATTCAGCTTTCCAAGAAAGGCTTATGTTCTGCTTGGGCACACAGGTAAGCAGGGCTTTACTGCTTGAGGTTTTCACTTCATCACCCTTTGTACAGGATCCAGAATATCAGTTACTGTGATCCATGACAAGTCAATGAATTTTGTTAGGAGATGTGCTGTTAGGTTTCTTCTACAGGCTTTGACCAAATAAAAACATTAGATCCTTTTCCTTATCCTTTAAAAAAAATACTATCACAAACTCTGGGCAAACATTTTTGTTTTTTCAGGCAACAAACATACACTTTTCATATTGGATCATATGTCAGAACAAAGATAGTTCAACTGATGCTTAATTGTTGTTGTTTAGTCACTAAGTCATGTTTGATTCTTTTGCGACTCCATGGACTTTAGCCCTCCAGGCTTCTCTGTCCATGGGATTTTCTGGGCAAGAATACTAGAGTGGGTTGCCATTTCCTTCTCTAAGGATCTTCCCAACCCAAGAATCAAAATTTTTTACTACTGAGTCACCTGGGAAGTCATCTGATCCTTACAAATATCAACATGTCTAGGTAAATTGAAATCCCTTTTTCACCATCCAGCTCCTTCCTGAGGGCCAGTTCTTTTGTTCATGTAAGCAAATCTATTTAAAGAAAAATTCAGTAAATAGCTGTTGGAACATGAGTGTCTGAAGTTAGGAAAACACTATCTTTATTTCACAAAACTCAAACTTCTTGATTTCCCTCTTGCTATTAGATTCACATGTCACTAGACAGTGAGTTGCTCAAAAAAGCCATAGATACTGGTGATATTTATCCTTGTATTATATAAGGAAATTCCTCCCTGTGTCTAAATACCATCCTGATAATACTCATACCCTGTCAATATCCAATATGTGATTTTAGGCCTCTTTTCCACAAGCCTCCCTTAATCCCCTGAATATCTTTTTGCGTATGGGTTTGGGAAAAGAAACAAAAAAAGCAGCACTCACAATCACACTGTATCTCCCCAATGACCTCACTGCTGGGGTCCAGCCCGGGGGGATCCAGGGTGATTTGAAGGTGGGGGGACGGCGTCGGCGTCTTTGGAAAAATACATATTTAATTACAGATATAGAGAGAGATTAGAAACGGATAGTGTAGTAGGAGATAGTGTAGTGGAGAAAAGGAGGCTGAATCCAGATGGGAATTCAGCCAGAGAAACGGGAGCAAGAAAGAAGCAACATGGGGGAATCAGTCTTTCCAGAAACTGATCCGATTTCTTTATTTTGGGGTTTGTTTATATACCTTTTGTTACACATAGGGATGAATACAGAGTCACGTGGGGGTCAGCAGTCCTGACCTTTATCAAAATCAGGTGCTTCACATAAATGTATAAAAAAAAGGTCTTAGGGATATTACATCATCTTCTGGCCATGAGTGAGACCTGCTGACATTTTATGATCCTTTCTCTCTGATAACCAAAAAACTTATTTTTTCCAAGGGTGTTTTTTCTTAAACCAGGCAGCACCCTCCAAATAAAGTTACATTCCTGTAGGGTGAGGGTGTAGTGAGTTACAATCAAGAAAGGAATTTATTTAACCCAAGGTTAACATGATTAATCTTAAAGGTTAATACTTATTTCTCCTATGCTTAAAGGTTAATGCTTATTTCTACTATATGCTAGTTATATTCATTATAAGGGCAGGGAATATGGAGATTTAACAGAAAACATCAGCCCAACAAATGAAAATCCTTTCACCAGTGCTCCTCTTAAGATCTATCTAGTCTTAAGATAGTGATAAAGTTACATTTTTACATGGCAAGGACACAGGGATTTATAATAAAGTACAGTGATCTATTACAAAAAAGAAAATTCATTAACTCAAAAAGTCTAGTATTGCTAACCTTAAAAACTACTATATTTCCTTTTCTATATTCCAAATACATTGATTAATATATTCCCAGGTGCCTAAGGATATGGAGGCCTGGTGGCAATCACTGACTCAACAATGAGAAAAGCCCTATGCTAATTAAGACTCTCAAAATACTCCAAAACTCTCTGTGCTGTTTATGGTTGAGAGGTAGTAAACAATCATGTGCGTAGTGGCAGGAGTATGGATAATCCTGTCCCACAAACTAGTCTGTCAGCAGAGAGGTTTGACCTAAGACATCCTTGTCCCACCCAGGGAAGGGAATTAGCAGCAATTATTGGCACATCAAATGAAAAACCCTTCACCAATATAATTCCTAACCAACCCACTATACTAATAATTTCTAACTCCCCAAAAGAATTTGCCTTTAGTAAGTCTAAAACATCTCATGCCTCTCAGGTTGGGAGCCTGTAAACAATCACATGTGGCCGGACGAACCTATACAGGCGGGCTAGATAACCTTCAGAGGAGTCCGTAAGCTGAAACACTCTTGTCACGCTCAAGAATTTTTATTGCCTTGGAGCTGCACGTTTACTCCTTCTCCGAGAGAAACGGTTTGGGGGAGAGCATAAAACAGACTCTGGTTTTGGGGTAGATGCTCGGGAACAGGGGGTTTCCTGAGGCTTGATCATGCCTTTGCGTATGCCAAGCCTCCTTCCTCATGACCTTTGCCATGGGCGGAGTTCCTCACGCTGGCCCCCAGCACCTCACAATTCTTTCAAGGATTTCTGGTAATATTTATAATTGAAGTGCAGAGGCTCTATGGTGACTGGAAGATGTTACTGCAATTTTTCATTTGACTAAATGACTAGAATTGCTATAAAAATCCTGACATTCATCATTAGTATCCTAGAAGGAATTGCAAATTTACCCCAGCCAAGATATTTCAACTGAGTCAGTTGTGTCAACTGAACCAGTCACTCTAAGTATCCATCCAGCCCTCCTGTCTCACGTTCACAGATGGGACACAAGATATACTAGTGTTGCAATGGTGTTAAAAGTAAAATAACTCCCCATAAGTTTAAACATGACCAAAAGTAACACTCATGTAACACCTGGAACTTTCTCTCCACCCCACATGTTCTTTCCTGCCAACCTGTCTGCTGATGGAAGGGCTGAATGTCCTGAAAAATACATTTTTAGCATAAATCATCTTGTTATGAATCAATCAACATATCAGGAAAATAAACATTTTATTTCTCCTCTGTTCCGTCTCTCTATCCCACTTTCTCTCTCATACACCCTTTGCTTTTTCTAGAATGTAAGTCCCCATGTAAATGTATCTTACCCATCAAAGTTCTTGCATTTTTGTATTATCTTAAAACTTTGGGTTATTTCTTTCCAAGAAGCCAGTGAATCCAAACAATCTTTACCCTATCCTTCAGTTTGTTCCTTGCAAAACAGAATTTAAAATTCAGCTTTATGCCATCTTCCCATCCTCTAACGTAGTTGCTTATGCTTCTTAGTTTTTACTAAAGTCTTTTTGACATAAGCACTTAAGAAATTAACTTCCTATAGAAAATTCATAACAATATTTTAAATAGTCCTATACAAAAGCTAGGCAAAATTGGTTGTCTATGAACTTTTCTAATATATCTCCAATGAAACCATGCTGGGTTAAATTTCCTATGCAAGCACAATAAATCCAATGAAAGAGCAGGTTATGAACTGATATCTGAGAAGTAGGGGATGAGTTATTCTATGATCCCTGTGTCCTCTGCCTTCTGCCCACAACAAGGCCAAGCAGGGTACAGAGTGATGAGCACCAAGGCCAGCATGGCTGCAAAAGTACATGTGGCCTTTTTGCTTCTGGGCATACATGGGCTGGGGTTGTCTTAAGTATGTGTGTGTGTGGGGGGGGGGAGGCTGAGGTTGTCTTAAGTGTGTGTGTGTGTGTGCTGGGGTTGTCTTAAGTGTGTGTGTCTGTGTGTGTGTGTGTGCTGGGGTTGTCTTAAGTGTGAGTGTGTGTGTGTGTGTGTGTGTTGGCAATTGTAGCTCATCCCTAAGACAAAATCCAAACAGAAAAACTACAAGGTCTTCGGGCTGGCTCCACATAGAGTGTCTACAAAGGCCTGCAGTGCACCTTGGATGACTTTCAAGTTTTTTCAAAGCCATCTGGAGCCTTTTAAAGTTGTCATTGTTTAAAGAACCTGCAGAGAGGGGAGGAGAGCACTTTGAGTCTTCAGAGAAAAGGAAGAAATAAGATGTAAGGTAGCCAACAGATGTGGTAGAAAATCAGGTACTGTGCCCTCCACGTGCTCTGGCTGTTCCTGCTGACTCAGCTGCTCTCTCCTAAGGTGGATCTTCCTCCATAAAAACCACCTGCCTCAACACAGAGAGAGTGGCAATCTGCTTTGCCTTTTCTTTGGAACACCTAGGGTCTTCTCATTCCTTATCATTCTCTCTTGCCATTGAAATCTACACAACAGCTGTTTCTCCTTTATTTTTCTCCTACTGTCCTGAGCATACAGTGTCAACACTGGCTCTGAATTTGCGACCAGACAATTTTTATTCTTCCAAGTTCTCTTTATCGAGTTCTGGGGCACCAGTAGTTTAGTAATGGTAAATTCTCTGCTTTTAATTTCTGGCACATTTAAGTTCTTGACCCTTCCCTATCAGAAGATCTCCCTCTGCTCCTGTTTTCCTCCCAGCTTCCATCTCTACAAAACTCTTGATTTGAATCTAACCATTGTTCTTCTTTCATGTCACTCTTCCACGTCCACCTGTCATTTTTCACTATTTTTCACTCCCTGCATCTCATCTTCTTCCATCTGGATGCCAATTTCCCTTTATTAAACCTAGGTTATAATTTCTTATTTTTCTCTTTTTAGCTTTAACTAACTTTCTTCTCTATCCCACTTTTCCTACATGAACATATATCAAAGAACCATGTGAGCAAAATGAAATTTTTATGACATAAGACTTTAACTGAATTTCCCTTGAAAAGCACAAAATAAAAGCACAACTCAAAGAAAAACTGACCCAGTTCGACCCAACGATGTTCTTCAGTGAATGCAAATAAAGGTGATTTACTATCCACACATCTATTCACAAGTATACCCTGTCAGTATCATGGAAACCTGATGAGCACTATGCGGGAGTGAAAGGTACACTCAGTTCACATTCTTCCTATTTAGATAATGTGGTTTTAATCAACAGAGGCTAAAAATAGAGATTCCTGCTTCCTGGAAAAGATTGACTCCAATATCTCTTTCCAAGGAATTGAAAATGAGATGTTGAAGGGTCTTTGCCTCCTGAGAACATATAAAAAAAAATCAAAACACATTTGCTCTACCAGTATTTTCCAAACATAAGAAGGTTGATGAGTATATTTAGGCTTTGAAAAACTTTTCCTATTCAATGTATAATTTAGAGAAATTCACAGTTCCTGTTACAGAATTGAATATTATTCACAAGCCTTGAATCCTTACAAAGTCAGTCTTAAGTCTAGAAAATGCAGTCTCTTGAAATGTAAAATTTTAAAAAGGCTAATTTTCTTCTCCTTTTTGTCTTGGGAGATGCTGGAAGTAGTAGGTATAAACATACAGTAGATAGCCCTTATCCCTGGAGATACATTCAAACCCACCAGTGGGTGCTTGAAATTACAAATGGTACCCAATCCTGAATATATTGATTTCCTATGCATACATACCAATGATAAAGCTTACTTTATAAATTAGACACTGCAAGAGATTAACAATAATAACTAATAAATAAAATAGAACAAGTATAACAATACAGTGTAATAAAAATTAAGCTAATGTGATCTCTCTCTCAAAATATCTTGTTTTACAACTATAACCCATTTTCCATCTCAGCAAACCACTCCTCATATACTATGGTAGTAACTTTTGCAGTTTGAGGCTCTACAGCAAAACTAGCTCAAATATTTTTTTCTTTCTTCACAGTTTCACAGAAGATTGGTTCTTACTGTAGATCTTAGCAACCTCAGCATCTGATTTTTTTTCTTCCTTTATTGAGAATATTTACTTTTTCACTTAGAGGAAGCAATTTACAGCTTCTCTCTGGAACATCCAAATCTTTAGTATCAACTACCCTTTCACTTTGGGGCCATTGTCAAATAAAATAAGCATTGAATACCAGCATTGTGATACGTTGGCAGCGGATCTGATCATTGAGATGGCTCCTGAGTGACTTATGGATGGAATATGCTGGACAAAGGGATAATTCATACCCAGGGGGGAACAGAGGAGGACAGCATAAGATTTCATCACGCTACTCAGAATATTATGCAATTTAAAACTCATGAAGTTTATTTCAGTAATTTTCCATTTAATATTTTTGGACTTTCATGGAAAGTGAACCCCCAGATAAGAAGAGGCTTATTATGTATGTATATATGTGTTAGGGGAGTGTAATCTCCTTGGTTCTGTCTTGTCTCAACAAAAATTTGAAGCAAGGGACGTTAAAGCCCTTGGCATGTCACAGCTCTCAGACAGACCGTGTTATAGCTCTTGGACAGATCAGTGTTACAGCTCTGTTTTACAGCTCAGTTTTATTTAGAAAATAACAGGAAAATACATCCTCAAGGCATGAGGGCATGCCGACCCAAAGAATCAAAAGAGAAGAGAGAGCCTCGCCCCTTTGGCTCCTCTTTTTGTATGTTTTTCCCTCCCCCCTGGGCCTGCCCTATGTAAACTGGGCTAGCCAGGAGTGCTGTTTGTTCTACCTGAGGTCCTCACTTAAGTCCTCAGACCTTCCTTGTTCTATTTTCACCGGCTTTTCCCTTCCTTGTCTTTTAGCCACCACCATTCTGGACTCCTGTTTCCTATTCTAACTACCTAACATTTGTATGTGTCTATCTAATTATGTATCTATCTATGTGTCTGCAACGTGTTTTAGGGGATTTGGGAGATGGTTGGTCTAGCAACTGGGGTCACAAAGAGTTGGACACGACTGAGCAACTGAACGCACAGCACACACAATCCATCCACTAGGTTATAAACTAATAATTCCAAACATGGTCATTAACATGAGTACGTCAACAGCAAACAATGTATGTTATGTTCCTTAATTCTGCATCGATTTCAGAGATCATGAGTCATTCCTCTTTAGACATATAAAGTTAAGAAAATTGAAATTCTGAATATGCATGAGTTATGTGGAGAGGTGAGTTCAGTGTTGTGTTAGAAGTCATTTCAAGTAATCTGGCACGCTGATAACAGGAGAAGAAGAAAACGCAATAAATTCTAATTACTCTCATTTCCTCCCACCCCAGGCCTGAATGAATTATCCTGAGTGACTACCAATGAGGTTCTGTTTTTACTTAATGATTACTCCATGCTATTATGACCATATAGACTTTGATTACAGTATTTCAGAACACTCAGAGTTCTAACTGGGCACTTTATTTTTTTTTTTTTTTCCTCTTTCTATGCAATGTCCTTATGGAGAAGAATGAATCTTCAGTATTATAAAAGCTGAAAAACAATAAATACCTATGGTCAAAGGTTCAACAAATTTCCCTGAGAATGGGGGGAAGGTATCTTATTTTGTTATACTGATATATATCATCAAATTGTTTTTATACTGAGGGTTAAATTCCTTCTTGGAAGTATACTCACAGCATTGAAAAAGTTGATTTACATTTTATGGGCTATTTAGGGCTAGATTATTGCTAAAAATTTTAAGTCTCTTTTAGGGAACCAATTTGTCTTCTCTATCAATTAGCAGCATTTGTTCATGAACTCAAAATACAAATTGAGTTGTAAATCTACCTAAGAATATAAATGGGAGAGTAATAAATGAACTATATTAACTTGCAAGGGAAAAGCAGAGATAAAGAGATAAGTTACCTAATATACTTTTTAGAAAGAATCAAGGAGAATAAAATAGAGCACTGCTGGCACAAAGAATCACATCTTACATCTTCTCTGCTAAGTGATAAAAGATCATGTGATTTGAACAATGAAAAGTGAGATGATGCTTTTGGCTGAGTTTTTCAAGGACAAAAGAGGTAATTCTAGGTTGTTAAATGTGCAATCACTTTCCTTATAACACTGTGCAAATGTCAACATCTTCAAATAAATGGCAATCACTAAAAAGCTAACAATTAAGTCCCAGGTTTTTGGCTAGAAATCAAAAAGGCGAAAATGTACCTAACATATAAAACTCATTGTGATTTAACTATAGGAAGGAAAACAGCTACTGCTAGAAATACATCAGTTTCAATCTCTGGTCTATAAGAATCTTTTTCTATTTAGAATAGTCTTTTGAGAGACGAAAGATGAATTGAGAACATGAAATATAGAATTTCAATATTCAGGCTTTTTTTTTTTTTGTAAATCAGTCTGCTATCAAAGAATGAGTCAGTAATAGAAATGCAAAATTTGAAGGGTTGTCAAAATCAACCTTTGAAACAGTGCACTCAAGTGAACAATGCCAAGGAAAACACCTTTAACTTCTCTAGTTTCATAAAGTGTTTAGGGTGAAATCTGTGCAACATGTTCTAAACCAAGTGAAACATAAAAGAAAGAGCCTCTGCAAGATTGTTATTGAATTAACCAAGAACGTGTGATGCATTTGCTTACTGTAAATGAATAAAATGCATTATATATTATTAGGAGAGGCAGTATAGCATTGTAGAATGAGAATCAATCAGCTCTCCAGCCAAATCTCTACTTTAACACTTATCAGCTATATTCAGTTCAGTTCAGTTCAGTCGCTCAGTCGTGTCCGACTCTTTGCAACCCCATGAATCGCAGCACGCCAGGCCTCCCTGTCCATCACCAGCTCCCGGAGTTCACTCAAACTCACGTCCACCGAGTCGGTGATGCCATCCAGATATCTCATCCTCTGTTGTCCCATTCTCCTCCTGCCCCCAATCCCTCCCAGCATCAGAGTCTTTTCCAATGAGTCAACTCTTTGCATGAGGTGGTCAAAGTACTGGAGTTTCAGCTTCAGCATCATTCCTTCCAAAGAAATCCCAGGGCTGATCTCCTTCAGAATGGACTAGTTGGATCTCCTTGCAGTCCAAGGGACTCTCAAGAGTCTTCTCCAATACCACAGTTCAAAAGCATCAATTCTTTGGCGCTCAGCTTTCTTCACAATCCAACTCTCACATCTACACATGACCACTGGAAAAACCATAGCCTTGACTAGACAGACCTTTGTTGGCAAAGTAATGTCTCTGCTTTTCAATATGCTATCTAGGTTGGTCATAACTTTCCTTCCAAGGAGTAAGTGTCTTAATTTCATGGCTGCAGTCACCATCTGCAGTGATTTTGGAGCCCCCCAAAATTAAGTCTGACACTGTCTCCACTGTTTGCCCATCTGTTTCCCATGACCTGAGCAAAACATTTAACCTCTCTGTTACCCAAATCTATAAAACAGAGAAAATGCTAGCTAATCTACTGTCTGTTGTGAGGATTCTTAACCATGCATGTAAAACATTTAATAATAATACCTAATTTGTAGAAGATGTTCAGTACAAACTGGGTTGGCTTAATTAGGTTGGCTTAATTATGGAAAAGTTCATTTGGGTTTTTCCGTAAGATGTTAGGGAAAACTCTGAACAAACTTTTTAGCCAACTCAATATTATATAGTATTGATATAATTATTATTGCTCAACTGGGAATATTTAATTTTTTGAGTGAGAAAAGCCATTTGTATTAAAAAATTTTTTGTCTAAGAACTAGCTGAAGAATGTGAGGAATAAAAATAAAGATGAGATATTTTAGGAACAGAGAGCATCCACATTCAGTCTAATGTCCTGGCTCATTTTCTCAAACATTTCATTTAATTTAGCTTTCCTGAGTTTTTCACCAGACTTCTCCTACATAGCTCATTGAAAAGAGCAAGGTTATGTAACCAGGGCAAACATTCTATTAACGCCAAGGATCCCAGAGACTCTTTTTCCCTCCTGTTTTTGTTTTTGTGTGTTCAGTCACTCAATCATATCCCACTCTTTGCAACCCTATGGACTGTAGTCCACCAGGCTCCTCTGTCTATGGAATTCTCCAGGCAAGAATACTGGAGTGGGTTGCCATTTCCTTCTCCAGGGGATCTTCCCAAGTCAGGAATCAAACCTGCATCTCTTGCATTGGCAGGTGGATTCTTTACCACTAGCACCAGGTGGGAAGCCCCCTGTTTTTGTTTTGTTATATGCACATCTTTGAAGATGTGGGCTTAAAATTTACACTAAGGTCGCTTGTTATTTTGCTTTGGAATTTTTCTTATTATAACCCTAGATACATTGAAATTCTTAAATGAAGCTATTTTACAGATATATTTCCAAGAGTTATTCTTCTTTATTGATATGTAGCTTGGTATATTCTATCCAACTAGACTAGTTTTAGGAGAGGAAGGTGGAAACAGTAGATGTTCAAAGTGCTTAGAACAAACTGCACAAATCAATACAACAGCCATGGAGAATGCACTCACATTCAGTGTGAATAAAACCCATCCTTAACTTTAATCCATCACATCTGCTTGTATCAGAACATCTCAAGGCAAGATCCTCCTCTACCTCCTTTGAAACACCTTATCTCCAAAATCCACAAGAAATTGAATCATGTCTCTTTTTAATTCTAAAATTATAATCATATGGTTGAATCTAAATGTTAGTCTGGATCTCTCATTCCAAATTAAATTAATTCTCAAAAGCAAACCTAAATTAGAGATAACCATATGCTCTCATCTCAAACACAGGCACACCAAGCTATTTCTAGGATGTCATTACATTATGTAATCATCAGTGATTTCATTTTTAGATTTACTTTATATTATACTGACTGCAGGAAAATCTAGATTAGTAAGCATGATATCATGTATAACTCATGAACAAATTATATCAGTAACACCTGCAGATCATATATAAAAACACCAGGACAGAAGCCAGAAAAAGGCTTGGAGCACAGCCAAATGCCAGTCTCAAAGGCCACATCTAGCACAGGCAAAGTAACACTGAACTGAGTTTGCGGTGATGAATGGGCCCTGGGAAGCACAGCCATATCATCAGTCATCATCATTGTTATTTAGAGGTGCCTCCTGGCGTGACAATAGCGGTTAGGGAAAAGAGGAGACATTACCAAGTTACTGGAAAGCTATTAGTGTCTCTGCTCATTAACTTACTTTCTTCTTTTTTAATGTTAAACAATGCACCCCAATATCACAGCTGCTTCTATACAGACACGAGGAAAGCCTCTAGGGAAGAACACACAGGAATCCTCTGTGGAAAGGCAAAGTGCACACAGACAGCCAAGACTAAGGAGGCAAACCATGCAGCCAGGAGCCAAGCAGTGCTCAGAAAGAGATGTCCTCATTTGAAGAAAAGTAACGACAGTGCTGGAGGCGATTACCTGGCTAGCTTCTAATAAGAAATACCATCCTCAGATAGGCTAAGGAAATGGCCACCCACTCCAGTATCCTTGCCTGGAAAATTCCATGGACAGAGGAGCCTGGCTGACTGCAGTCCATGGAATAGTCCATGGAATTGCAAAGAGTCAGACATGACTGAAAGACTAACACTACTACTACAGATGGGCCAAAGATTTATCTAGCTCAGTGTTGCCTTACATGGCAGCCCTAAGCACTTTTTGCTGGAAGGTTCTGACTGCTGTCACTGTCAGCAACCTTAATTAAAAAAAAAAAAAAAAAAAAGGTTAGGTGTGTACCTAGACCTCCTACACTTTTATAAATGAGTAGTGTTATCCTAGAAAAGTTTAATGGTTCCCATAGGGAATTGTAACTCGTGGGATGGTTCTTTACACTCCCAATTGAAAGGGACTTATGTCCTGGAAAGAAGAGATTCTCAATGCTTTAACTGGTAATCGGCCAAAAAATGGAATATGAAGCCTGTCATTCACAGAAAGAAAAAGAAAGTAGAAGTTCAGAGGGCCTTTCATTTATCATTATTAGAGAATATCAGAAACCACAGATTAAGATTAGGATAATCTTAAAGGTTATCATCTTCTCTGTGTGTTATTTTGACTTTACTCAGACTCTTTCTCAATATAAATCTAAAAAGACACAGGGGAACTTCTTGGCTAGTTTTTGGTTGAAAGTCTATAATCAAAGGATAAAGGGGGATGCTGAAGTTTCAAAGACTACTTTTGTCTGGAAATCAAGCCTTTGAACTCTGCTTCCAGCTGGGCCATAGAGATAGAGTTCAGAAGCCTGTAGAGAGTACGGAGACTTGTAAAAGAACTTCTCTCCATGGAGATGGATCATAAGAACCTATTTCCTCAGGCTTAAAGACCTAGACATGACCCAATATCCTGTTTAATAGTGAAAAATTGGAAGTTTTTATTTTGCTATCCTGCTGTCTTCACTTCTATACAACATTGATCCTACCCAGTAAATTAAGAAATTTTAAAAGAACATAAGAATTTAAAGGAAGAAAAACTGTCACTATTTGTCAATAATAGAATCAAGCATTAAGAAAATCCAAAATCATCCTATGTAAATCTTCAAACAATAGAATTTGGCAAAGTCATTGAATACAAATGGATACTCATTGGTCACAAAGAGTCAGACACAATTGAGCCACTTTCATTTTCACTTGGATACAAAATTCAATATACAAAATATACAAAAGTCAACTGTTTTTCTATAAACCAGGAATACTTAGAAAACAAACATTTTTTAAAGAATTAATTTACCACAGCATCAAAAATATCAATAGAGAACCAGGGAGTAAATCTTATGAAAGGTGGACAAGACCTCCAGATGAGAAATTATAAAACCTTACTGGGAAATATTAAGACCTAAATTAACAGGAGACCTATCATGTAAATAATTTGGAAGATTTTGAAAAGATGTTAATTCTCCACAAACTTGACTTATAAATGCATTGCATACTAATAAAAAATACCAGCGACCTCGCATGTGTATGTACATGTGCCTGCCTTTTTTAACTTGATAACTCCTTAATTTGCTTAGAAATGCATATAATATGAAACCACTAAGAATAACAATGATACTCTTAAAGAAAAAAGAAGAATGTGGGACAACATGTTTTACTGATGCCAAAATATATTATAAAGTTATAACAAAAAGACATTGTGGTATTGGCAGAAAAAATGGGCAAATAGATGAGGGGACAAAAGGGAGAGCTCAGAAAGAAAAAAAAACTCAGGAAATAAAAATATGCTAGATTTAGGAGAGAATTGGCACCAAGGATCAATGGGGAAAGATGAACTTTATATAGTTCATCTTTTTATAGTTCCAGGATAACTATCTGTTTGAAAAGGTATTTAACTTGAACACCTATCTCATACCATATACAATTTCATCTAGATAAAAATTAAATATGAAAGTCAAATATATAAAACTATTAGAAGAAACTATGTGAGAATTATTTTTCAATCTTGAGGTTTAAAAATATTCTCTTTTTATATAACAACTTTATTAAGTTATAAATAACATACTATAAAAATCATTCCTTTAAAGTATACAAGTAGTGACTTTCATATATTCACTGAATGGTATGATCACCACCACTATCCAATCTTAGAATGTTTTTAACTCCTAACTCCCAATACCCCCTTTATCCTTCACCTTTACTCTGCCTCCCAGTCACTGCAACCAATATACTTTCTGTCTCTGTGAATTTGACTTTCCTAGACATCTCATTTAAAAGGAATCATACAATATTTTGTCCTCTGTGACTACCTTCATTCACTTAGCATAATGTTTTTAAGGTGTATCCACATTGCAGTAAGCATGTATCAGCAATTTATTCCTTGTTATGAATGAATACTATTCCACTTTTTGGATATACCACTTTTGTTTATTCAGTCACCAGGTGGTGGAGATTTGGGTTGTTTACACTTTTTGTCTATTAGGAATAAATACTTCAGTGTACATTCATGTGCAAATTTTTTTTGGCAGACATGTTTTTACTTCTCTTGTGTCTTTACTACCTAGGAGTGGCATTGCTGTATTATATGACATTACTATGTTTAACATTTGGAAGAACTGCCCAACTGTTTTCATAGTGGCTACATCATTTTACATTCCTCCAGCAGTATATGAGGGTTTCATTTTCTCCACAAACCTGTCAACACTTGGTATTGTCTATCTTTTAATTTTAGCCATTTTAGCTGGGAGGAGCAACCCAAGGAGTGGTGGCTGTGCAGGCGCAGGAGGGCCTAGAGGAGCTATCCCACATTTGAAGGTCAGGAACGGTGGCGGTAAGGAGATACCCCTCACCCAAGGTAAGGAGCAGCAGCTATGCTTTGCTGGAACAGCCGTGAAGTGATACCCCCACGTCCAAGGTAAGAGAAACCCAAGTAAGATGGTAGGTGTTGCAAGAGGGCATCAGAGGGCAGACACACTGAAACCATACTCACAGAAAACTAGTCAATCTAATCACACTAGGAACACAGCCTTGTCTAACTCAATGAAACCAAGCCATGCCTGCAGGGCAACCCAAGATGGGTGAGTCATGGTGGAGAGGTCTGACAGAAAGTGGTCCACTGGAGAAGGGAATGACAAGCCACTTCAGTATTCTTGCCTTGAGAACCCCATGAACAGTAGGAAAAGGCAATATGATAGGACACCAAAAGAGGAACTCCCCAGGTCATTAGGTGCCCAATATGCTACTGGAGATCAGAGGAGAAATAACTCCAGAAAGAACGAAGGGATGGAGCCAAAGCAAAAACAATACCCAGTTGTGCATGTGACTGGTGATAGAAGCAAGATCCGATGCTGTAAAGAGCAATATTGCATAGGAACCTGGAATGTCAGGTCCATGAATCAAGGCAAATTGGAAGTGGTCAAACAGGAGATGGCAAGGGTGAACGTCGACATTCTAGGAATCAGCGAACTAAAATGGACTGGAATGGGTGAATTTAACTCAGATGACCATCATATCTACTACTGAGGGAAGGAATCCCTCAGAAGAAATGGAGTAGCTATCATGGTCAACAAGAGAGTCCGAAATGCAGTACTTGGATGCAATCTCAAAAACGACAGAATGATCTCTGTTCGTCTCCATGGCAAACCATTCAATATCACAGTTATCCAAGTCTATGCCCCAACCAGTAATGCTGAAGAAGCTGAAGTTGAACGGTTTTATGAAGACCTACAAGACCTTTTAGAATTAACACCCAAAAAAGATGTCCTTTTCGTTATAGGGGAGTGGAATGCAAAAGTAGGAAGTCAAGAAACACCTGGAAGAACAGGCAAATTTGGCCTTGGAATGCGGAATGAAGCAGGACAAAGACTAATAGAGTTTTGCCAAGAAAATGCACTGGTCATAGCAAACACCCTCTTCCAACAACACAGGAGAAGACTCTACACATGGACATCACCAGATGGTCAACACTGAAATCAGACTGATTATATTCTTTGCAGCCAAAGATGGAGAAGCTCTATACAGTCAACAAAAACAAGACCAGGAGCTGACTGTGGCTCAGATCATGAACTCCTTATTGCCAAATTCAGACTTAAATTGAAGAAAGTAGGGAAAACCGCTAGACCATTCAGGTATGACCTAAATCAAATACCTTATGATTATACAGTGGAAGTGAGAAATAGATTTAAGGGCCTAGATCTGATAGATAGAGTGTCTGATGAACTATGGAATGAAGTTCGTGACACTGTATAGGAGACAGGGATCAAGAACATCCCTATGGAAAAGAAATGAAAAAAAGCAAAATGGCTGTTTGGGGAGGCCTTACAAATAGCTGTGAAGAGAAGAGAGGCAAAAAGCAAAGGAGAAAAGGAAAGATATAGGCATCTAAATGCAGAGTTCCAAAGAATAGCAAGAAGAGATAAGAAACCTTCTTCAGCTATCAATGCAAAGAAATAGAGGAAAAGAACAGAATGGGAAAGACTAGAGATCTCTTCAAGAAAATTAGAGATACCAAGGGAACATTTCATGGAAAGATGGGCTCGATAAAGGACAGAAATGGTATGGACCTAACAGAAGCAGAAGATATTAAGAAGAGGTGGCAAGAATACACGGAAGAACTGTACAAAAAAGATCTTCACAACCCAGATAGTCATGATGATGTGATCACTAATCTAGAACCAGACATCTTGGAATGTGAAGTCAAGTGGGCCTTAGAAAGCATCATTACGAACAAAGCTCGTGGAGGTGATGGAATTCCAATTGAGCTGTTTCAAATCCTGAAAGATGATGCTGTGAAAGTGCTGCATTCAATATGCCAGCAAGTTTGGAAAACTCAGCAGTGGCCACAGGACTAGAAAAGGTCAGTTTTCATTCCAATTCCAAAGAAAGGCAATGCCAAAGAATGCTCAAAGTACTGCACAGTTGCACTCATCTCACATGCTAGTAAAGTAATGCTCAAAAGTCTCCAAGCCAGGCTTCAGCAATACGTGAACCATGAACTCCCTGACGTTCAAGCTGATTTTAGAAAAGGCAGAGGAACCAGAGATCAAATTGCCAACATCCGCTGGATCATCAAAAAAGCAAGAGAGTTCCAGAAAAACATCTATTTCTGCTTTCTTGACTATGCCAAAGCCTTTGACTATGTCGATCACAAGAAACTGTGGAAAATTCTGAAAGAGTTGGGAATACCAGACCACCTAACCTGCCTCTTGAGAAATCTGTATGCGGGTCAGGAAGCAACAGTCAGAACTGGACATGGAACAACAGACTGGTTCCAAATAGGAAAAGGAATATGTCAAGGCTGTATATTGTCACCCTGCTTATTTAACTTATATGCAGAGTACATAATGAGAAACGCTGGACTGGAAGAAACACACACTGGAATCAAGATTGCTGGGAGAAATATTAATAACCTCAGATATGCAGATGATACCACCCTTATGGCAGAAAGTGAAGAGGAACTAAAAAGCCTCTTGATGAAAGTGAAAGAGGAGGGTGAAAAAGTTGGCTTAAAGCTCAACATTCAGAAAACGAAGATCATGGTATCCGGTCCCATCACTCCATGGGAAATAGATGGGGAAACAGTGTAAACAGTGTCAGACTTTATTTTCTTGGGCTCCAGAATCACTGCAGATGGTGATTGCAGCCATGAAATTAAAAGACGCTTACTCCTTGGAAGAAAAGTTATGACCAACCTAGATAGTATATTCAAAAGCAGAGACATTACTTTGCCGACTAAGGTCCGTCTAGTCAAGGCTATGGTTTTTCCTGTGGTCATGTATGGATGTGAGAGTTGGACTGTGAAGAAGGCTGAGCGCCGAAGAATTGATGTGTTTGAACTGTGGTGTTGGAGAAGACTCTTGAGAGTCCCTTGGACTGCAAGGAGATCCAGCCAGTCCATTCTGAAGGAGATCAACCCTGGGATTTCTTTGGAAGGAATGATGCTAAAGCTGAAACTCCAGTACTTTGGCCACCTCATGAGAAGAGTTGACTCATTGGAAAAAACTCTGATGCTGGGAGGGATTGGGGGCAGGAGGAGAAGGGGACGACAGAGGATGAGATGGCTGGATGGCATCACTGACTCGATGGACATAAGTCTGAGTGAACTCCGGGAGATGGTGATGGACAAGGAGGCCTGACGTGCTGCGATTCCTGGGGTCGCAAAGAGTCGGACATGATGGAGTGACTGAACTGAACTGAGTGATTACGAAGCGCTTTCCTATAGTGGTTTTGATTTTAATTTTTTAAATGAATACTGATGTTGAGCATATTTTCATGTGCTTATTGACCATTTTTATATCTCTTTGAACCAATGTCTTATTCAACTTTCTTTTCCATATTTTTAATTGGCTTGTCTTTATCATTGACTTGTAAAAGTCCTTTATTCATTCTGGATATTCTTGTCAAATATATAATTTTCAAATATTTTCTCCCATTTTGTGGTTTTTTTTTTTTTCTACTCTCATGATGGCTTCCTCTGAAGCACAAAAGTTTTTAATTTAGATGAAGCTTAATTTATAGGGATACATTTTTTCTTTTGTAATTTGTGCTCTTGGTATTATATATAAGAAACTATCGCCTAACTTGTCTTAAAGATGTACTCCAAGGCTTTCTCCTAAGAATTTCATAGTTTCAGCTTTTTCCTTAGAATTATGATCTATTTTAAGTTCATTTTTGTGTGTGGTGTGAGGTAGAGATTCAGATTCATGTGTTTGAACATAGATAAATAGTTCCTGGCACCATTTGTTGAAAAGACTCTTCTATCTCCATTCGTTGATCTTGTTACCCATACTGAAAATCAATTCACCATAAATGTAAGGCTCTATTTCTGCACTCTTAATTCTATTATGGCAATCTATATATCTATTCTTATGATAGTATTACACTGTCTCAATTATTATAACTCTATAGTAAGTGTTGAGATTGAGAAGTGTAACATCTCCAACTATGTTCTTCTAGACTCTTTGGCTATTTTTGGTTTGTGGTAATTCCATATGAATTTTAGGATAAGTTTGACAATTACTTAAAAAAAATGCAACTTAATAAGGATTACAATTCAATGTGTAGATCAGTTGGAAAGTATTACCATCTTAACAATATTGTCTTTTGATCCATGAATGTGAAATGTCTATTTATTTATGTCTTCTTTAATTCTTTTAATAAAATTTTGTAGATGTGCATCTTGTCCTTCTTTTGTTAAATCTATTTTTAAGAATTTTACTTTTATTTTTGGTAGTATTGCTCAAAAAATTATTTTATTAATTTCACGTTCAGATTTTTCATTGACAGTGTAAAAATTTTTTTATATGTTGACCATGTCCAACAACCCTGATAAACTAATGTATTACTTCTATTACCTTTCAGTGTATTCTTTAGAATTTTCTATATACAAGATCCTCTCATTTGTGAAGAGAGATCATTTTACTTCTTTCTGATACAGATGTTTTTTACTTCTTTTTCTTGCCTAGTTCCTCCTCTCATGTTGAATAGAAGTGGCAAGAAGAGATATCTGTTTTATTCCTGGTCTTAAAGAGAAGGCATTCTGTCTTTAAACACTAAGTCTGAGATTAGCTATGAATTTGTATATGTGTCCCCTATCAGGTTGAGTAATTTTTTCAGTTGTACTTATCCATTAAGTTGGGAAAAAATAAAAGTCCTACAATAGTTAACATAGACAATGATATAAGTATCAGGAACTCTTCTGGTAGGAGTGTAAATTGTTATGGCAACATTAGAAAACTGCTTTATCTGGTAAAATTGAATGTAGGTAAACATTTTAATTTAGCAATTTCACCCATAGGTATATACTCTAAATATATGGTTGCTCATGTAGGCTAGGATTCACATTAAAAAATGTTAGTAGAATACACTTAAAACTATAAAGCATTAATGAAAGAAAGTAAAGATGACACAAATAAATGGAAAGATATTCCATGTTCATGGATTGAAGGAATTAATACTGTTTAAAAGGCTCATACTATTGTAAACAGTCCTGCAATGAACACTGGGGTGCATGTATCCTTTCAGACCATGTTTTTCTCTAGATATATACCCAGGAATGGGACTGCATGGTTATATGGTAGCTCTATCTTTCATTTTTAAGGAATCTCCATAGCTGAGATATGGAAGCAATCTAAATGTCCTTGATCAACAGAGGAATGGATAAAGAAGTTGTGGTACATATATGCAATGGAATATTACTCAGCTATCAAAAGAATGAAATAGTGTTATTGCAGCAACATGGGTGAACCTGGAGACTGTCATATTGAGTGAAGTGAGTCAAAGAATATTCCAGCAAATCTGGAAAACTCAGCGACAGGACTGGAAAAGGTCAGTTTTCATTCCAATCCCAAAGAAAGGCAAAGCCAAAGAATGCTCAAACTATCACACAATTGCACTCATCTCACACACTAGTAAAGTAATGCTCAAAATTCTCCAAGCCAGGCTTCAGCAGTACGTGAACCATGAACTTCCAGATGTTCAACCTGGTTTTAGAAAAGGCAGAGGAACCAGAAATCAAATTGCCAACATCCGCTGGATCATCAAAAAAGCAAGAGAGTTCCAGAAAAACACCTACTTCTGCTTTATTGACTATGCCAAAGCCTTTGACTGTGTGGATCACAAGAAACTGTGGAAAATTCTGAAAGAGATGGGAATACCAGACCACCTGACCTGCCTCTTGAGAAACCTATATGCAGGTCAGGAAGCAACAGTTAGAACTGGACATGGAACAACAGACTGGTTCCAAATAGGAAAAGGAGTATGTCAAGGCTGTATATTGTCACCCTGCTTATTTAACTTCTATGCAGAGTACATCATGAGAAATGCTGGGCTACATGAAGCACAAGCTGGAATCAAGATTGCTGGGAGAAATATCAATAACCTCAGATATGCAGATGACACCACCCTTATGGCAGAAAGTGAAGAGGAGCTTAAAAGCCTCTTGATGAAAGTGAAAGAGGAGAGCGAAAAAGTTGGCTTAAAGCTCAACATTCAGAAAAAAAATATGGCATCTGGTCCCCTCATTTCCTGGGAAATGGATGGAGAAACAGTGGAAACAGTGTCAGACTTTATTTTGGGGGGCTGCAGATGGTGATTGCAGCCATGAAATTAAAAGACGCTTACTTCTTGGAAGGAAAGTTATGACCAAGCTAGATAGCATATTAAAAAAGCAGAGATATAACTTTGCCAACAAAGGTCCATCTAGTCAAGGCTATGGTTTTTCCAGTGGTCATGTATGGATGTGAGAGTTGGACTATGAAGAAAGCTGAGAGCTGAAGAATTGATGCTTTTGAACTGTGGTGTTGGAGAAGACTCTTGAGAGTCCCTTGGACTGCAAGGAGATCCAACCAGTCCATTCTGAAGCAGATCAGCCCTGGGATTTCTTTGGAAGGACTGATGCTGAGGCTGAAACTCCAATACTTTGGCCACCTCATGCGAAGAGTTGACTCATTGGAAAAGATTCTGATGCTGGGAGGGATTGGGGGCAGGAGGAGAAGGGGACGACAGAGGATAAGATGGCTGGATGGCATCATCGACTCAATGCACATGAGTCTGAGTGAACTCCGGGAGTTGGTGATGGAGCTGGAGGCCTGGTGTGCTGCGATTCATGGGGTCGCAAAGAGTCGGACACGACTGAGTGACTGAACTGAACTGAACTGAAGTAAAAGAAACAGAAACATCATACGACACCCCTATACGTGCAGAATCTAAAAAGACCTGATACAAATGAACTTATTTACCAAATAGAAACAGACTCATAGACTTAGGGAACAAACTTATAGTTGCCAGGGAGAAGAATGGGGAGGGATGATAGTTAAGGAGTTTGGGATGGACAGGTACACCCTGCTATATTTAAGATGGATAGCCAGGATCTATTGTATAGCACAGGGAACTCTGCACATCAATGTTATGTGGCAGACTGGATGGGAGAGGAGTTTGGGGGAGAATGGATACATGTTTATATATGGGTGAGTCCCTTTGCTGTTCACGTAAAAGTACTTTTTTTTTTTTTATTGAAAACTACTACAGCATTGTTAATGGGCTATACTCCAGTATAAAGTAAGAAGTTTTAAAAAATATCCATACTACCCAAAGCAATCTATAGATTCAATGCAATCCCTATCAAAATTCTAGTAATATTTTTCACAGAAATAGAACAAACAATCCTAAAGTTTGCATGGGACCTCAAAAGACCCCAAAAGACCATACTAGCCAAAACAATCTTGAGAAAGTGAAACTGGAGACATCATACTCCCTGATTTGAACTACATTACAAAGCTATAGTAATCAAAACAGTAAACTGTTGACATAAAAATAGACATATAAATCAATGAAACATAATAGAGAGCTCACAAATAAACCCAGCCATATATGGTCAGTTAATTTATGACAAAGAAACCAAGAATTTACAATGGGGAAAACAGTCCTTTCAATAAATGGTGTTGGAAAAAAGTGACAGCCAGATGCAAAAGAATGAAATTGGACAATTATCCTACACCATTAACAAAAACTGACTCAAATGGATGAAGGACTTGAGTATAAGACCTAAAATCATAAAACTCCTAGAAGAAAACAGAAGTTGTAAACTACTTGACATAGGTGTTGGTGATAATTTTTTTTTTAATTTGATACCAAAAGCAACAAAAGTAAAAATAAACAAGTGAGACTATATAAAACTAAAAAGATTCTGCAAAGGAAAGTTAAATATTCACAAAAGGCAACCTACAGAATGGGAGAAAATATTTATAAATTGTATATCTGATAAGGGGTTAATATTCAAAATACAAGGAACTCAAACACCTTAAAGGCAAAAAATAAAATCCAATTTAAAAATGGGCAGAAGATCTGAATAGACATTTTCCAAAGAAGACACACAAATTACCAAGTACATAAAAAGATGCTCAACATCAACATCACATATACATTAGAAAGTTATTCAGACATAAAAAAGAATGAAATCACAATCTGGGACAACATGGATAGATTTTGAGGGCATTATATTCAGTAAAATGTCAGACAGAGTAA
This sequence comes from Oryx dammah, assembly GCF_014754425.2. Classification (NCBI taxonomy): domain Eukaryota; kingdom Metazoa; phylum Chordata; class Mammalia; order Artiodactyla; family Bovidae; genus Oryx; species Oryx dammah. The sequence continues at coordinate 59,220,264 of NW_024070204.1, read as the reverse complement.
GATAAATACTGTAAACCTTAAAAGTTCTCATCACAAGAAAAAATTTTCTAACTGAATAATGTTGTGGACACTGACTAGACTTACTGTGGTGATCACTTTGAAATGTATAAAAATATTGAGCCATCATATTGTATACCTGAAACAAATATAATGATATATGTCAACTATATTTTAATAAAAATATGCTTATAATATTGCTCATAATAACCAACTTTCTGAAAGAACTCACATACCCATCTTTGGCAAAGTGAATATATAAAATGTTTTATATTTTTGCAATGGGATACTATGTAAAATATATTTGAATATACTACAGAAGAGTATACAAACTTTACAAATGTTTATGCAAGGGAAAACAAGTCATAAAATAGTAATTACAGTATTATTCTATTCACACACAGTTCAAGAACAGGCAGTACTAATCTTATTTTTGAGGATGCATACACAGGTGGGAGAAAATGTAGGGAAAGGAAAGGAGTACTACAGAGATCAGGGTCATAGTTAAGATGTCATAAGGCACATTATGAAGACTCAGTGAAATCAGAATGGTAAAGGATGTAAGGGAAATTCTGTGGTTTCAGCAAGTGATTTGATGAATTTATATAGGTATCTGTTCCATGTACAAATGTTAAAAATTGTTTTACAGGCAAAAAGTACCTATAACCTTACACAATTTTCTGCATATCACATTTTAAAATAAAGATGTTTAAGCCAATAAATAAACACATTGCTTTTCCCTGATTAGCTAATCCTGCCTTTTATCAGAGATAGATGACTGCAAAAACTAAAGTGTTTGGAAATGATTATCTTACACTGAAATTCAGCATGGAAAACAAAAAAACCTATCTGTTCAGTTTGAAGTGGGGGATGGGGGGCCTATATCATGGTTCATGGAAATTTCTGCCTTGAACATCCCTTCCCTCAACCCACTAACTTTTTCAAGAAATCCTAGATCTGCACAGTGTGAACACTTTGGAAACCATTATTAAAGACTCTTGAGGCATAAAAAAACCTTGGATGTCATCTAAACTAAGCTCATCATTTTACAGAGAAGGCTTTATGACATGCCCAAGGTCATCCATCTAGTTAATAGCAGAGTTGGCTTAAAACTCATATTTGATTTTTAGCAGAGTGTCTATTTTCATGGCTTAATTGTTCAATGAAGTAGCACTGAGAATCACTTGTGTATAGTTTCTAATATGCCTTCCAGAATATTTCTTATGTTAACTAGTTCGATTAGCAAAGCATCAGCAGTAAACCAAAGCACAGCCTACAATTCTAAGGGGATATATGTGTGTGTATTAATAAATATAAATCTATCAGTTCAGTTCAGTTCAGTTGCTCACTCGTGTCCGACTCTGCGACCCCATAAATTGCAGCACGCCAGGCCTCCCTGTTCATCACCATCTCCCAGAGTTCACTCAGACTCATGTCCATCAAGTCCGTGATGCCATCCAGCCATCTCATCCTCTGTCATCCCCTTCTCCTCCTGCCCCCAATCCCTCCCAGCATCAGAGTCTTTTCCAATGAGTCAACTCTTCGCATGAGGTGGCCAAAGTACTGGAGTTTCAGCTTTAGCATCATTCCTTCCAAAGAAATCCCAGGGCTGATCTCCTTCAGAATGGACTGGTTGGATCTCTTTGCAGTCCAAGGGACTCTCAAGAGTCTTCTCCAACACCATGGTTCAAAAGCATCAATTCTTCAGCGCTCAGCCTTCTTCACAGTCCAACTCTCACATCCATACATGACCACAGGAAAAACCATAGCCTTGACTAGCCGGACCTTAGTCGGCAAAGTACTGTCTCTGCCTTTGAATATACTATCTAGGTTGCTCATAACTTTTCTTCCAAGGAGTAAGCGTCTTTTAATTTCATGGGGCTGCAATCACCATCTGCAGTGATTTTGGAGCCCAAGAAAATAAAGTCTGACACTGTTTCCACTGTTTTCTCATCTATTTCCCATGGAGTGATGGGACCGGATGCCATGATCTTTGTTTCCTGAATAAATCTATACTATATATCATATATTCACTAACAAATATAATGCATATTTATGTACACATACTTTTTAAAGTATAAGACCACTGCATAACATTAAAATCGGTTTGGCCATCTTAACCTCAATGAGAAATGAAAGCTAGGAGAATTATTTGTCTCAGGGCAGGTGAAAATTACTGCATTTCTTCTCTACTAATTTAAGCCAAGATAAAATGAGTTGAACAGAGCAGCATGAGAGATTGAAAACATTATCACAAGTCTATTCTCAGTTTCTCCATTACTGCCCTGTAAGTAAATTCTTCAGTACCATTTTTCTAGATTCCATATATATGTGGTAGAATACAATATTTATCTTTCTCTTTCTGACTTACTTCACTCTGTATTAGGTTCATCCACCTCATTAAAACTCAAATATGTTCCTTCTCATGGCTGAGTAATATTCCATTTTGTATACGTACCAAAACTTCTTTATCCATTCATCTGTTGATGGATATCTAGGTTGCTTCCATGTTCTACCTATTGTAAATAGTGCTGCAATGTGTCTTTTTCAATTTTGGTTTTCTCAGGATATATGCCTAGGAATGGGATTGTTGGGTCATATGGTGGTTTATTCCTAGTTTTTTAAGGAATCTCCATATGGGGAGAGGGGAGGAGAGGGTGAGATGCATGGAGAGAGTAACATGGAAACTTACATTACCATATGTAGAATAGATAGCCAACAGGAATTTGCTGTATGGCTCAGGAAACCCAAATAGGGGCTCTGTATCAACCTAGAGGGGTGGGATGGGGAGGAAGATGGGAGGGAGGTTCAAAAGGGAAGGGATATATGTATACCTATGGCTGAGTCATGTAGAGGTTTGACAGAAAACAACAAAATTCTATAAAGCAATTATCCTTCAACAAAATAAGTAATTAATTTAAAAAAGAACATTATCACAAGACTTTTCTTGCCCAGTGAATGTTAAATTTGGAAGTAATACACATTACTTCTTTTAAGGAAATGATTCTTTTTTTTTTTTAATACTCTATAAAATAGGAGAGCTTTCTATGGGACTTTCATAGTAACTGGAAACTAAACATTTTGTTTGATGACATTTTATGCATAACAACATAAGATTTAGGCTGTAATGAGGATATGGCCCCAGGGCCAGTTATAGGGCAGTCTCCTTGGCTACCACACACCCTATTACCAGTCTTGTGTGGCAGCCAAGGAGGTACACTGCCCGTATCTGCCTTAAAGACGGAATCTGTCAGTCAGCAGTGATCAGCAACACTGGCGCCAAGGTCTCTTCCTGGGCAGTCTCTAGCTGATGTCTCAGCATAGTAGAGGTATCAAGGCATTATTTCCTAGCGTGTGTGATGGCTCCATGTACCATCGCACCCAGCAGACTGGCCAAGACCAAGTAGAGCTTCAGTGCAGTCTGAAATTCCTCCTACGTAATGCTCCATCCCTCCCCTTCTCTTTTCATAGGTAGCAGATCTATACCATGATCTAAAGGGTTTCCTTGCTTAATCTTGTTCCTTCTTTCATCTTCCATGATCATTACCCTCAATAAATCTCTACTTTGTATTCTATTCCAGGGGACCCAACTGACACAGAGAGGTGGAGAAGATTCAGTCGCTTCACTCTGTGCTCTTTTCTTTCCTAAGGACACCATAATATGCAGGCACAGAAGAGAGTTGTTTTGTTTCATCACAGTATATGAGGTTTAGACAAAAACAAAAATTTATTAAGTGTCTAGAAAAAAGTATGCCCACAAAAAGATTCCTTCTCAGAAAAATTTTAAAAGAATTCCTTTCCTTACCACGCCATCCATTCTTTCCCCTTTCTTTATAAAGACTTGCTTCTGCTTACCTCCTGGCCCTGGCAGTCCCATTGGATCCAGCTGTCACTGCCTGTATCATTCCATCAGCGTATATTTTTTTTTTTCTCTTGAGATACCCCTTACCCTTAAGAAATAGCAGAGAAGTCCCATGGCTGAAGTAATCAAGACTCATTGATGCTTTTTTCCTCCAAGGGACAGGACTACAGTCCTCCCCATCCTAATGCTGTCCTTGACAATGGTTACATTTGAGTTAGACCCACCTTGTACAGAGCTTCTTCCTAACAAGCATGTTTCTGGTTTCTGGCCTATGGCATATGTGCCCATTGCCCTCCATCCCTGGAAATGTGCTTGTCCTTCTAGTTCACTGTTTTGTAGTTTTAATATGTGCCACTATCATCACTACCACCGCCACCACCCCCACCTGTGAGATGATGTAGGTAGGCAGCCTCTGAGGTTAGAATTTGACAAACGCATAGTCATTCACCTCTGTGTGTTTGTTTAGGCAATCATCAGGTTAGGATGAGCACTGACAAATCATCTCCATTGACAAGGTCCAGTTCAAACCCCACCTATTTCATCCAATAACCCAATTCAGGTTCCACTGATTCCATTCTGTCTTGAACATGAATAGTCTATTTTTGGCCCCACCCACTTGCCTGTCTCAACTTCCCGATTTGTACTGTTCACTTGTGTGCACTGGAAATCCTTGAGCATTGAGGATTACAATCCTAGGAGCTGTAGCTTTGAATTCTCATGACCTACTCACCCACGGCTCCCCTTAGTTCTACTTGCAGATATCTTGAACTCAGAATTAGACCCAAATGTGGCTTTTTTTTATGGTGCCATCAGAAAAAGGAAAAGGGAGCCAATGGAGAAAAACAATGCAATAATTATGCCTTATTTTGTTTTATTTTATTTCTTAAGAATTCTCAATTCCTGTGGATCTTTCAAACTCCTTGCATGCTGTCCCCAACACATGCAGTTGTACATATACACACAACTCAGGCACTCTTCTCTATTCCCAAAGTTCTCCATATCCACATCTCTATAACTCAGAGTTTTTCTGTCTGCTATGTGAAACACTCAATATGCCAGCAAATTTGGAAAACTCAGCAGTGGCCACAGGACTGGAAAAGGTCAATTTTCATTCCAATCCCTAAGAAAGGCAATGCTAAACAATGCTCAAACAACCACATAATTGTACTCATCTCATACACTAGCAAAGTAATGCTCAAAATTCACTAAGCCATGCTTCAACAATACATGAACTGTGAACTTCCAGATGTTCAAGTTGGTTTTAGAAAAGGCAGAGGAACCAGAGATCAAATGCCAACATCTGCTGGATCATCATCTTGAAAAAGCAAGAGATTCTAGAAAAAACATCTATTTTTGCTTCATTAACTATGTAAAAGCCTTTGACTGTGTGTATCACAATAAACCGTGGAAAATTCTGAAAGAGATGGGAATACCAGACCACCTGACCTGCCTCTTGAGAAATCTGTATGCAGGTGGAAGCAACAGTTAGAACTGGACATGAAACAACAGACTAGTTCCAAATAGGAAAAGGAGTATGTCAAGGCTGTCTATTGTCACCCTGCTTATTTAACTTATATGCAGAGTACATCATGAGAAATGCTGGTCTGGATGAAGCACAAGCTGAAATCAACATTGCTGGGAGAAATATCAGTAACCTCAGATATGCAGATGATACCACCCTCATGGCAGAAAGTGAAGAACTAAAGAGCCTCCTGATGAAAGTGAAAGAGGAGACTGAAAGTTGGCTTAAAACTCAACATTCAGAAAACGAAGATCATGGCATCCAGCCCCATCAGTTCAGTTCAGTTCAGTTCAGCCACTCAGTCGTGTCCAACTCCTTGTGACCCCATGAATCGCAGCACGCCAGGCCTCCCTGTCCATCACCAACTCCCGGAGTTCACTCAGACTCACGTCCATCGAGTCAGTGACACCATCAAGCCAACTCATCCTCTGTCATCCCCTTCTCCTCCTGCCCCCAATCCCTCCCAGCATCAGAGTCTTTTCCAATGAGTCAACTCTTCTCATGAGGTGGCCAAAGTACTGGAGTTTCAGCTTTAGCATGATTCCTTCCAAAGAAATCCCAGGGCTGATCTCCTTCAGAATGGACTGGTTGGATCTCCTTGCAGTCCAAGGGACTCTCAAGAGTCTTCTACAACACCACAGTTCAAAAGCATCAATTCTTTGGCGCTCAGCTTTCTTCACATTCCAACTCTCACATCCATACATGACCACTAGAAAAACCATAGCCTTGACTAGCCGGACCTTTGTTGACAAAGTAATGTCTCTGCTTTTTAATATGCTGTCTAGGTTGGTCCTTCCAAGGAGTAAGTGTCTTTTAATTTCATGGCTGCAGTCACCATCTGCAGTGATTTTGGAGCCCCAAAATATAAAGTCTGACACTGTTTCCACTGTTTCCCCATCTATTTCCCAGGAAGTGATGGAACCAGATGCCATGATCTTCGTTTTCTGAATGTTGAGCTTTAAGCCAACTTTTTCACTCTCCTCTTTCACTTTCAAGAGGCTTTTTAGCTCCTCTTCACTTTCTGTCATAAGGGTGGTGTCATCTGCATATCTGAGGTTACTGATATTTCTCCCGGCAATCTTGATTCCAACTTGTGCTTCTTCCAGTCCAGCGTTTCTCATGATGTACTCTGCATAGAAGTTAAATAAGCAGGATGACAATATATAGCCTTGTCGTACTCCTTTTCCTATTTGGAACCAGTCTGTTTTTCCATGTCCAGTTCTAACTGTTGCCTTCTGACCTGCACTTCATGGCAAATAGATGGGAAACAGTGAAAACAGTGACAGACTTTATTTGGGGTGGCTCCAAAATCACTGCAAATGGTGACTGCATACATGAAATTAAAAGACTCTTACTCCTCGGAAGGAAAGTTATGATCAACCTAGACAGCTTATTAAAAAGCAGAGACATTACTTTGCCAACAAAAGTCCATCTAGCCAAGACTATGGTTTTTCCAGTAGTCATGTATGGATGTGAGAGTTGGACTATAAAGAAAGCTGAGCACCGAAGAAATGATGCTTTTGAACTGTGGTGTTGTAGAAGACTCTTGAGAGTCCCTTGGACTGCAAGGAGATCCAACCAGTCCATCCTAGAGGAGATCAGTCCTGGGTGTTCATTGGAAGGACTGATATTGAAGTTAAGACTCCAATACTTTGGCCGCCTGATACACAGAGCTGACTCATCTGAAAACACCTTGATGTGGGAAAGATTGAAGGCAGGAGGAGAAGGGGATGACAGAGGATGAGATGGTTGGATGGCATCACCGACTCAATGGACATGAGTTTGGGTGAACTCCGGGAGTTGGTGATGGACAGGGAGGCCTGGCGTGCTGCATTCCATGGGGTCACAAATAGACACGACTGAGCGACTGAACTGAACTGATGAGACATAATCACTTTTAGGGTGATTTTTCTGGTCTCGTTGTCTTACACATCACTCTACTCAAGCACCTACCTTAGGTTAATCAAATAATTGGCAAAAGGAAGAGGAGGGACTAAATGAATTAAGGTCCATTTACATGTAACATCTACCTATACAAGTGAACACAGTCAAGTAATTTGTTTCTAAAACTCAATTTTCTTAAGTGTAAAAGGGGAATGTAATGAATTTAGAATATTTCTTTTCTAGTATGTATAATTCTACATGAAATCTAAATGTAGAATTAAGTCAGTAAATAATTTGCTTTTAAGTCAGTAAACAATTTGCATTCACCCAAAATAAGCTAACCTTTCCACCTTTTAAAAAACTGAATATTAAATATCAATTTGTGTTAAAAATTAATTTACCTTTAAAGTTTCACACTGTGAGATTAATATTCTACAATGAAATTTCATTTAATCCTCACCTTTTTCCTTGAGCTACTATTTTCAGCTGTACATTTTCATCTCTATATATTTTTGCTTATATTCACTATGACAATCTCTGTTTTCTCATCTATTCGTTCAGGTTGACTTAAAATACATCCAGATATTTTGGGGATGAAGCTATTGCACTGACATTATAAAGTAAAATCTTCCAGAAAGAAATTGTTTAGGCTTGTACATTTTACCTATTTGTTAAATTATTCCACCTGGCTTTATTCCAGGCAAAGTCATTTCTTCTCCCTGTAGATTTAATCAAATATATATTGCCAGCACACAGACATATTAAGCCACCATTCAATAGGTTGACTCACTCATTTTTATAGTTATGATAAAGTCATTTGGAAAAACAAACTCAAGCTGTTAACCAGTGAGAACTAATCCCAGATTCAAAACCCAGTCCATGAAGGGGCTGTATCACTGTGGCCATGAACATTCGGTCGTGTAAATGTTCCCCCTAAGGCTGTGGGTGACAAGGCTGATGAAAAGGAATGGGGAATACTGAGCCTCCAAGATTGCTCACCAAATGTGGTGACTGGCTCAAACAAGCAATTCTATACAGGACCCAGAGTCTTTGGCAGCCCTTAGGGCAGCTTCTGCCTTTGGTGGCAAAACAGAGTTTGGGTTTTTTTTTTTTTTTTTTTTTCATTGTTTTTTGAAACAGGATGAGTATAATCATTTTTTAGCATTGGCTCCTTTGTGTTACAGACAGTCTGTTAGCACACATTTTCAGATCCAGTTCAAAAAGGAAACAAAATAGAAGTGTGGATGCATGTTAATTACCCAAAAACATGGCACACCAGATGGCCACCAAGGTCTGCTTCTGTCTAGTAGGTAAATAATGCTTCCCAATCCCTTTGTCCTCTTTGAAAACCAAATTGTGAATTGTTTTCCCTCCAATTACTGTTAACACAAGAGGTAACCAAGGGCAACAAGAAAGCTACATTTACAAGTGGACCAGAGCAAAACAACAAACTTTTTTTTTCTCTCTTGCTAAATTCTGCAGAATTTATTGGGTCCAGAAAAAGTCAAGAAAAACTCCTAAAATGCCAAAAAAGCATGGAATTGGGTCTTCAGTCAAGGCTCCAACACCAGAGAAAAAGAGTTTAATTTTCCAAGCACACATAATGTTTCAGGTCTTGTCTGCCTCTTTGAGATAGGTGTGATGATTTTGACTTTAAGGTTCCCCTCACTAGTCTGTGTAATTAGGCCTCTTGTATCACTCACAGAAGATTTTAAACTTAAGTCATTATGTACAGTCCTGGTCCATTTTAAGAAAAACAAAACTTGCACTTTTAAAATGTCCTTCTGCCAAGCAGAAGTAATATCATAAATTCTGCATGACATTTCTTTCACTACATAGTACCTCAGTGTGCCCAATGGTAGAAAGTATTACCTTCCATAATATGTCTGTAGACCTGAGGGGCAGACAGTAGATTCGTGATATTGACTTTGGTCCTTCCTTCTCTGGTAGTCCCTTCCTTTTTCCCTCATCAAGTGGGTAATTAGCTTTGCATTTATGGCTGTGAAAAAGGAATGTGTCAGGTAGGAGAGTAGAAATAATGTGCAAGTCTTTGGTTTTTATAAAATTTAAAAAAAAACAGAAGATCATAGAATAACTTAGTGGCTCAGGATATAGATCAAATAATTCAGAGAATCTGGGAAGAAAGCATAGCTTCTCTACCTTAGGGAAGGAGTTCCATGTGCCAGCACACATGCAATTAGAGGAGATATCAGACAAGACAGAGCATGCACATAAAGAACTGTGGCCTCCCAGTGAAACTAGTGATGATGAATGGTCAGGACCAGGCTACAGCATGAACACTGCTACCATTCCTTGCATATTTAAGAAGAGATGCTCCTTCTTCCCAAGCTTTGGCACTATGTGCATTTCACATACTTACGCATAATCCCAGGAAAAGAAGGAAAAGACAGGAGAGAGATCCTTAAATTGATTGAGGGTGTTTTTACCCTTCCCGGGAGAATAAGGTCTCAAATAAAAATCAGGCTGAGTTTGAAGAAAATAAAAAGTTTATTTTGTATAACTGAATTTGCTGATGGAGGGCCAAACCTGTCGCCTTTATAAAGACAGTCTTGAAGTTTGGGAGAAGGCGATTAGGGGGAGTAGAAAGACATTTCATAAATGAATTTGGACAGATTAAAATAAACAGATTAACAATTCTACTGAGGGAATTCTCACATTTAAGAATGTTGGTCATGCCATGTATGAGAGTTTCCTATATGCCATGAGCTTTGCCTGTGCTGACTTACCCACTCCTCTTAACAACTTTATGAGGATAGCAGGATTATTATCCCCTGTTAGCAGATTAGGAGAGTGATGTTCATGGAAGGAAATGACTTGCCTGGGATTCAAAAATAGGTTCCTGTTGCTGTGCCATACTCAGTCATGTCCAACTCTTTGTGATACCATGGACTGTAGCCTGTGAGGCTCCTTTGTCCATGGAATTTTCTAGGCAAGAATACTGGAGTGGGTTGCCATTTTCTACTCCAGGGAATCTCCCTGACCCAGGGATCAAACTCGTGTCGTCTGTGTCTCCTGCACTGGCAGGTGGATTCTCTACCACTGAGACACCTGGGTAGGTAACCAGCAAAACTGGGCTAGTAGGAAATTTAATGTGCTGAAGGCAGGATGTTCACTGTGCTCTGCTGCATCAAAAACAAGCAGAACTGATGCAGAGTGGGAGGGGCTATTTAAAGCATCCTCCTCTTAGTCCCTCAAGTGCCTTTGCTCAGAATCCAAGCAGAAGAGGAAGCTAGAACTAGTGCCATCTGCCTTATGTCTTAAAGTTGCTCAGTCGTGTCTGACTCTTTGCAATAACATGGACTAAAACAGTCCATGGAATTCTCCAGACTGGGATACTGGAGTGGATAGCCTTTCCCTTCTCCAGGAGATCTTCCCAACCCAGGGATCAGACCCAGGTCTCCCACTGCAGGAGGCTTCTTTACCAGCTGAGCCACAGGGAAGCCCAAGAATACTGGAGTGGGTAGCCTATTCCTTTTCCAGTGGATCGTCCCAACCCAGGAATTGAACCAGGGTCTCCTGGGTTGTAGGCGGATTCTTTACCAACTGAGCTATCAGGGAATCCCAGTGCCATCTAAAACCTCAAATTTATTGTGACCCACTTATTTCTTCTATTTCCCATTCTCTCTATGGTGTGATTAGGGTTAATTACTCCTCAATAAAACTAGCAGTTTGCAGAACAAGATGGCAGAGAAGTAGGTGGACATGGAGTACATCTCTCTCCACGGATACATTAGGAATACACCTTCAGACACAGAAGTGCATGCAGAACACCAGCTGAGAGTGGACAGGAGTACCTGACCAGAGGAAAAGAATATATAGAACCATGCAAAACTCGGTAGGAGGAAGGAACTAGGGGGAAAATCAGGAGTATTAGTAGGACTGGACCTGCCTTCGGTGAGGGGGGGAACTAAAGCAGGGGTCCGATCCCCACATCCAGACAACTGTCTGACTCAGAGGAGAAACGTTTAAGGCTGAGAGTGAAACAGCTGATCTGTGGCAGCCTAAATGGAATGAGAATCAGACAGTCCTTGCTGCAGCCATACATACGCCAGGGAGGAACACAAGTCTCCTGGAAGGGGCAGTGGCTGGGAGCTGGAGTTTAGGGGTTGTGGAGCAATCCCAGGGCGAGGGCTGCTGTTGACTGCAGAGAGACGGCTCAAGGGGATGTGAGGGATGAGATAGTGGTGGGAAATGCCTGTGGAGGAAAGCCGGGCAGCCACTGAAGCAAAGCAATACTGCTGAGTCATGCGTAGGGGGTGGAGCCATCACCATAGCCTCTCTCTCTCCACAGGCCAGCATCAGCAGCGGAACAACAGAGAGGCGGGCCCCTCAAACGCCTGATGCATTGAACTGCAGAGTAGGACCCCACCCAGGGTGCCCCGTTAAGTGCCTGACAAGCCGAACAACAGAGAAGAACCTCAGGCAAGGGATCCCTTCTAAGTGCCTGAATGGGTGGAGGTATGGAGAAAGACTGGCCAAAGAGGCCTTCTGATCACCAGCTACAAGAGGCTTGAAAGAAGACTCTGATGGGGCCATAACTCCTGCCATGGACGCAGTCCATGTCCCTGCACACTTGGCGCTGCCAGGGTCCCCGTAAGCCAAGCAGTTGTGCCACCTTCACGCTTAACTCTCACTGGAGCAGAGTTGCCACAAGCACACACACACACATCTTGTGTTTATGCCTACAGGGTCCCTTCGGTCCAGTCCGACTCTTTGCGACCCTGTAGACTGTGGCCAGCCAGGCTTCCCTGTCAGAGAGGGGGTTCTCCAGGCAAGAATACTGGAGGCTATTGGCCCATACTGGTTGCCATACCCTTCTTGAGCACTATATTTCCTACTACCCTAGACGCCAACCCCCCTGAGTACCTGGTGCTGCTAGAACCCCTGTGACCCAAGCAGCTGCACCACCTCCACACCTGGCCCTCACAGAGGCAAGCCCGAGCCCTAAAAGGCAGTCCCAGGAGCTAAGCCTCAGTAGACGACCCACATGTAGAGGTGGAAATAAGACCACAATTGAAACCCAGGGGCAGTGTGGCTAAGGAAGAAGACCCAAAACCTTCCCACCAGCTGTACAAGCTGCAGATTAAATCCACACAATCAACTAAGCAGACTCTGTGTCTATGGAATATAAAGGCCATTGAGAGCTCCCACAAAAGAAAACGCACTAGCTCTGATAACTGCAGACATTGGAGACAAGAACACAAAGGAGTAGGACCAGATTAGGATCTGAGCAGCCCCCACAGCAGGTCCAGAGATCAGCACAGTGCTGGAGGGCATCCTAGGGAGGTGAGGTGGACTGCGATTCCGAGCACAGGAAAGGACTCTGACAGCAGTGACTCAAGAAAAACATTGATTATTCTTACGTTTTGACTTGTTCTGTAGATTCTTTTGGATTTTTTTTCTTTTTTCTTTTCCCTTTCTTTCCCCCTCTGTTATAGTTGTCAGTTTTATAATTAAATTTTTAAGATTTTTTTTTTCTTTTTCCTTGTACACACTTTTTTTATTGTTGTCATAAACCTCTGCCTGTACGTTGGGCTTTTGCAATTCTCCGGAGTTTTCCTCTTTTTTTTTTTTAATTTTAATTTTTTAAACCTATTATTATTTTTTCTACATTTATTCCTTTGTTTGCTTTCCCTTCTGTTCTTTTCCCCTTGCAGTTAATCTTTAACATATATAAATCTTCTTTATCTACCTCTATTTAATTTTGTGTATCTATTCTTTCTTTCTTTTCTTTCTCTCCTTTCCTCTCAACATGTTAGCTTTATTTTCATTGTTTTATTCCCCAATTGGCACCTTGCTTCAGTTTTGTTTTCCAGTTTTCCTTTAATAGTTTTCTTCTGGTAGATATAATTTTTGGTTTCCTTTGTTCACCGGGTCAATCTATTGTACTTAATTTTTGTTGGACTGTTTTGATTTTGCTTACAGGTGTATATGTATATGTGTATATTCAGTCACACTTTCTATTGTTGCTATAAAACTCTGCCTCTACACTGGGCTTTTGAAGTTCTGTGGAGTTTTTCTTTTTTCCCCTTTTTTATTTATTCTTCTGTTTTTTCTCTTTTCTCTTTTTTATAATTTTAATTTTTAATTTTTTAAACCTATTATATTTTTCTGCATTTATTCCTTTGTCTTTCCCACTGTTCTTTTCCCCTTGCAGTTAATTTTTAATGTATATAAGTCTTCTTCATCTGTAACTTTGCATATCTATTCTTTCTTTCTCTCCTTTCCTCTGAACATATTTGTTAGTTTTGCTTTCATTGCTTTATTCCCCACTTGCTGCCTTGCTTTAGTTTTGTTTTCCAGTTTGTGCTTAAGATATTTTTGTTCTTAACTGGTAAATATAAATTTTGATTTCCTTTGTTTGCCAGATCAATAGACTGTACTTTATTTTTGTTGGACTGTTTTGACTTTGCTCATGGGTGTATATGTATATATGTATATTCCATTATTTTAATTATTATTTGCCTGATTTTGTAACTGCCATTTGTCTGGGGTTCATCTTTGGTTTCTTATTTTTGGACATTTGTTTTACTCTCCCTTAACGCCATAACAAACCACTTGTGGAATCTTTGTTCCTGACCAGAGATCAAACCCTGAGCCTTTGAAGTGGGAGCACTGACTCTAAGACCCTAGACAACCAGAGAACTAACCCTAGGGAGTATCAAATAGTGAGAACTCACACAAAGGAAACCACTTGAATACAAGACCCGGCATCACCCAACCACCAGTAGCACCCTGTGAGGGATGCCTCATGTAAACAACAAACAAACAAAAATACAAACCCAGTCATCAGCAGACAGGATTACCACCTCACGCAGCCTTGCCCATCAGAGGAAAAACAATCAAACAAACAAAAACTCAGCACAAATTTCACCCTATATGAAGCTCACACAAACCACTGATGGCTAACAAACATATGAAAAGATGCTCAACATAGCTCATTTATTAGAGAAATGCAAATCAAAACTACAATGAGATATTACCTCACACCAGTCAGAATGGCCCTCATCAAAAAGTCTACAAACAATAAATGCTGGAAAGGGTGTGGAGAAGAGAGAACACTCTTGCACTGTTGGTGGGAATGTAAATTCATACAGCCACTAGGGAAGGCAGAATGGAGACTCCTTCAAAATCTAGGAATAAAACCACCATATGACCCAGCAATCCCACTCCTAGGCATATACCCTGAGGAAACCAAAATGGAATGAGACACATGTATCCCATTGTTCACTGCAACACTATTTATAATAGCTCGAACATGTAAGCAACCTAGATGTCTATCGACAGATGAATGGATAAAGAAGTTGTGGTACATATACACAATGGAATATTACTCAGCCATAAAAAGGCACACATTTGGGTCAGTTCTAATGAGGTGGATGAACCTAGAATCTATTATACAGAGTGAAGTGAGTCAGAAAGAGAAAGATAAATACTGTATTCTAACACATATATATGGATCTAGAAAAATGGTCCTGAAGAATTTATTTACAGTGCAGCAGTGGAGAAATAGACATAGAGAATAGACTTATGGACATGGGGAGAGGGGAGGAGAGGGTGAGATGTATGGAAAGAGTAACATGGAAACTTACATTACCATATGTAAAATAGATAGCCAAAGGAAATTTGCTGTATGACTCAGGAAACTCAAACAGGGGCTCTGTATCAACCTAGAAGTGTGGGATGGGGAGGGAGATGGGAGGGAGTTTCAAAAAGGAGGGGATATATGGATACCTATGGCTGATGCATGTTGAGATTTGACAGAAAACAGCAAAATTCTATAAAACAATTATCCTTCAATGAAAAATAAATTAATTAAAATTAAAAATAAAAAAATATTAGCATTTTTAGTGTCTAAGGTAAATGCTATGTAACTGAAAAACAGGGCATAGAATTAAACCTTTCTCTCCCTTTGGAAACATATATAGTATAATAAAGACTCAGCTCTTTTTTGTAAGGTCAGAAAATCATTCTTCTGTAAATATTAAGGAGGAAAGTATCAGTTTTTACAAAAAGGAAATTTAGGAAGAGGAATGGCTGTCTATTAAATTATAAGTCAAGGAAACAAAATAAATTTTGTTGAAAAAATTAAAGGTTATACATTGGTCAGAACTAATGAGGGAAAAGAATGAAACTTCCTTTCTTTGTACCTTTTTGTTTTCCTCTCTGACATCAAGGATAATTTTTCATTTTATATAAATTGATTCAGTTTTAAGTAGCTCCTTCCAATAGACAGAGAATCTCATAAGAAATATGGATTCAACTTCCAGATGACCAACTGGTTGGCCCAGTTTCCAGGACACAAGCCAAGATTTGATTTAAAATAAAGAACCAGATAGTTTCTCAGCAAAGTTTGTTGCCTGATTATCCAGAGAGCCTGCTGAAGACTCCAGTTTAATTTGTCCAAGGCACACTTTGTAGTTTTCCACTCATTACAGCTTGCAACAACATGCCATATGATTTATGTCTTCTTTCAAACGTAAGCTCACCTTGCCCGGATGGGCAGTTTTCCTCCTGCCTTGCTGGCTTCCTTTTCTAAGGCTCCTTTAGCTATTCATTCTTTAACAGTGGAATTCCTCAAAGTTTAACCCTTGGTTCTCTTTTACACAGCAGAAGACATAGCTCTCTCTCCAGAGGATTTCATCAACTGCCGTGGCTTTTGTTATTGTCAGAATCTGAAGACTACAAAAGGCACACCTCTAGACCAGACTTCCCCCTGAGCTCCAGCTCCCAGTGTCTACAGACAGCTAACATTTAGTGACTGTTCACCAAGTGCTCTGACAAGTGCTGTAATGCACATTTTTAATTTAGTCTTTTATATATTATCATATTTTATCCTTTTGTTTTCAAGTATACATATAATATTGATAAGATATACATTCTTATGAAAACTAAAATGATAAAAAAAAAAAGATCAGTCATATCAGTCTGCCTATTATTCAGTTCCTACACCACCTCATCTCCTGCTCATCCTCAAGTATCTACTGTTAGTTTGATGTATGTTCTCATTTAATTTGCACAACTCAGGGGAGGTGCTGTTGTAGTTGTCTCCATTTTAAAGATGGGGAAAATATATAAGATTATTTTTAAATTTATCCAATATTTCATGGATGGTAAGTGACAGCATAGGTAATACAAACTCAGTCCACCTCACTTCAGCACCTCCACTCTTCCATTTCTATGTTGTCTACTCAATTGGGTATTTCTCAGAGACACACCAGATTCAACTGTCTGAACTTAAACTTATAATTTTCCTGCCTTGTACCCACTCATCAAATCTCATCCTTCTCTTGGGTCTTAATGTCTGCAAATTACACAGTCAAATACCTATTTGTTCACTGAGAAAATATAATACCCTTTCCCCTTTCATAATTTATAACTAATCACTCACCAAACCTCACTGATGTGACTCAGATCTATGAGACTTTTATCATCAGAGGTGCCACCAGAACCTCTTGACTAAATCTGCTTTCAGATTTGCATGTATGAGTGCTAAGTTGCTATAGTCATGTCCATCTCTTTGCCACCCTATGGCCTATGGCCTGTCAGGATCCTCTGTTCTTGTGATTCTCCAGGGAAGAATACTAGAGTGGGTTGCTTGCTTCCAGACTTGCGACCTTCCAGATCACCTCTGCACAACTGCCAAATGGACCTTTTAAAAATATTCACATTGAAGTGCACCCCCCTCCTTAAAATCTTTGGCTTCTCATTGTTCTTAGAATACAGTACAAAATTACTGTCTGGCTTACGAGGCTCTCTTAGTCCAGTCTCTGCCCACTTCCCTGGCCTTCTTTTAGTCTCTGTCCTCCAGGCACATTGGTCTTCCCTCAGTTCCTCAAACAACTCAATACCCTTTCAGCCATAGAGGCTTCACACATGCTGTTCCTTGTATTTGGAGCTCTTTTGCCCTCTTTCTTAACTTTTATAACTCTGTTCAGCATGTGAGCCTTGAGCTGCCTAGGAGGGCCTTTGCTGTCCCTTCAATCTATTTCTAGTTTCACTCTGATATGCTCTTCTATCACTCTTTCCCTGGAGAAGGAAATGGGAACCCACTGCAGTATTCTTCCCTGGAAAATTCCATGGACAGAGGAGCCTGGTGGGCTACAGTCCATGGGGTTGCAAAGAATTGGACACGACTGAGCACATGGTCTCATATCACCTTTTACTTTGGATCTTTCCATTTATCATCACATAATTAATTCACTAGTCCAAAATAAATGTTTCCCCTACTAGACCATAAGCTCTAGAAGGACAAGAACATTGTGTCTCTCACTCAATCCTGTGCCTGGAAGATAGCAGTCATCTAATAATTTATAAAATGAAATTCAGCCTGACAGTAAGTAGCTTTCTTAGTAAGTAACTTACTTAGTTGGCTCTCAAGTTTCCATTCCTGGAAATAGGAATGGCAGAACTAGCTTAGAGTCACATTACTTCTTTCAGGCAAGTTGGCTTCACTCCCTGCAGGCCTCGCCTCTGATAAGAGTATCTCGAATTTTAAAAGTTCAAGGAGCTAAGGATATTCTCCAATGAAAGTCCCTTGGGAACAGAAATGGGGCCCTTCAAATCTGGGCCTTTTCTCCTTTCCTCTCCCCTCCAACCTAAGAATCACCAGAGGAAGTCTAAACATCACAAAGCAAGATTACTGGGAAATCTTTTGCAAATTCACTTCTCTGTATATTTCTAAACAGTACTGCTTTAATTGATTCAAGTTTGCCCGATTGGATTCTAATTTCAAGACAACTCCCCAAACAATTCACCACAGAATAAAACATTGGAATTATGGTAAGTATAATTAAAATGCCCTTGCATTCTAATATTGTCTCTTCCTCCGTTGCTCCCGCCCACAGTGGGTTTTCTGTACCAACAAAGAAACAGCTGTATGATCAGCAGCAGGAGTCCATCTGTGTGCTTCCATCTGCGGCTTCTTTTGCACTTGTACCAAGTGCAACTGGAAAGCAGAATGCGTTCCATTCTTGATTCTACTGTTTTCCATTATTTCATGTGTACAAAAAAATAAGAGCGAAAGGGTTTTGGGAGCCCTCTCTTAAACTGATACTTCCAAGAAGTTCAAGGGTAGCTAATAATACTTCTTCTGATTTATACCATTATCGAAAATTCAGAATCAGTTAAGGATGGGTGAATCCCTAACAGGAGGAGGCCAGTCCCTATCACTTTACTTGGGAATGAACTGTAATGTTCAAGCTAATGCCATTGCTATGATGGTGACCCACTCAACACAGAAATCTGAAAAAAGGAAGATGATGAGGCACCTAGTACTTCAGAAGTTGTCAAACTTCTCCATTCCCAATACTTCCTTCCTTCTCTACCATCAAACTCCCATCACAAAATTCATGCAGCAGGTTCACGTTGAACTTGTCATCTCAGCAGACTTGAAAGCCTAGGGAATAGGAAATGTCCTGGAAGCTGTAGTGTTCTAACTCTGGACAATGGCTTTCATCAGCTTTCTAAAAGTTTGTTCTCTGCTGCAGTTTTTTAGGCCATTGTCACCATAGGCTCCGCCTATTTTTAACATGCATGTAAGGTATGACCTAGAAATCTCTTATCCTTCATTTCAAGTGTCACCTCTTCTAAAGGTCTTCCCCAATTTCTCGAGAAAGAGTTAAGTGCTCATTCTATTTGTCTCTTATTGTTTGTATCAGTTCATAGGTATCTATGATTACAATGCTATAATTTTTACTTACATGTCTAAATTTTTCACTGATTCTAATGTTTCCTATTTTTGCTTGTATCTCTAGACTCTAAAATATGAATAAATGAGTGAATGAGTAAGATTTGTTTTTTGATTTTTATTAATTTCTTAATGGTACAGCAAAATATACCAGACAAGTAAAAACTGTGAAGTGCAGTAGGATACCCATTGTCCAGAATATTCTATATAACCCATGGGCAGGAAAAAGTTTCTTTGAAGAAATCAACCATAAACTCAAATTCCCAGTTTAGCTCCTCATGTCTACCTTCTATCCAATCATATTTTTGCATTTTAAATATAAAGAATGAGAAATCAGCTCTAATTATGTAACTGTGACAGCTTACTTTATCTTGCCAAACTTTAATTTCCCAAACTAAGGCTTGCAGGGCTGGTGTGAGCTAATGCACAGTGCACAGAACAGCATTGATTATAGTGTCTGACAGACAGTGAATGGTGAGCACTCAACTCTCATTCTTATGAATATTAGGAACTTAATACACATTTTGATTTTCCTCTATTCTCCCTGTATCTGTGCTGTTACAAAGCTGTTAGCCATAAATAAACGATCAAAAGACAGGAAATGAGAGGGAAAATGTGAAATAAAAACAGCCTAAAACCCAGAAAATCCATCTTTGAAGAGTAATGCTATATTTCATTTATATCAGATCCACATGCAATCTAGCTTAAGGAATTTTCACTACTTACATGTCATGTCTTCTTTGATAACTAATGGTTTGACATATCTTTTGGCTCAAAAGACTTAGCACGCTATAGTGCAGGGGATGTGTTTACTGGGGACAGCTGCCACAAAAGAGTCTCTGCAGATGAACTTTATTTAACAAGCTGATTTCAGACATCAACAATCAAGAGAGAGAGAGAGACTAAAGCACTGGTTTCATAACTACAGTATTCTAGTTAAAATTAATAGACAAAAGATTGTAATATATCAAAGGGTAACTACATTCAAATCTGCTTTTCTATCAGTGACTCCAAAAGGTCTTTTTTTTGCCTTGAATATCAATTAAAGACCAAATTTGGGGCATGAAAAACAGAATAAAACAAAGCAGATAAATTCCTAAGATTTTCATCAAGTGCACCCCGATCTCTCACTTGCCACCCAAGTAAGCACGAGTAATCACATATTGGGGTCCTGAGAGATGTTAGATTTTCTGCTTTTCATGGGGGATTCTTAGTTAAATAAAAACAGTCCTTGTTTTCAAGAAACTTATGTTCTAGCAGATAAGACCAGCTAATATATTAAAATTGTTATACTCGGCATAAGTATTATTGTAACAATAAGAACGTGGCACTTATAGAGCCCAGAAGAGACAGAGAATTAGGGAAGTCTTCTTGAAAGAAGTGGTATATGCTAAATTTTACAGTATAATCAAGAGATATTAGGTCACAGAAGGAGGAGATGGGTAACCAAGGGGAGGACCCACATGTGCAAAGGTGTGAAGGCCAACAGTATAACTTGTTCATTGAGCTACCAATAGATCACCATGGTGCAAATGGGGTAATACAGAGGCCATAGACAGGAGTCAAGGATGGAAAAATAGCTTAAGATCTCCAGGAGACTTGTGTGTAAGGGCTTAATTTTTTTCATCAAAGCTATGTAAGTTGGAAAGTGACATAACCAGATTTGCATTACAGATCACTTTAGCTGAATTATAGAGAACGGACCAGATACAGAGACATCAAACTTCATCACCAATAGGAAATACATAGCAAATAGTACACTTAAACACAGAAAGAGAACTAAAGAACAGTTTCACAAAGCAAAACAGGGTTGCACTGCATGTGATGCATTGATATTTTCTGTTCTGTTTCATTGTTTAAAATTCTGGTCTCAGCCTTCAGTTGACTTCATAACTCTAACAGGATGTGACCTATGGTTTGAAAAACCCTTGATAAGAAAAAACAGACTGGAGTCAGGAAGATCAGATAGGAGGTTATTATAGTAATTCAAGCAAAAAAGAGATGTGGACCTCAGCTAAGACAACATAATCAAAAGGATCTGATAGCTTTTGCCTTATTATTAAAGTTCCATTTATTTTAGTTGCTATAACCTAGCAAAGTAAACTTGGAAGCATTAGTGCACTTATGAGATAATCATCAACTGAGTGCCTACGCCACACTGTGCAAAGAGTTTTACACATATATTAACTCTAATTCTGACTGTAACACTGCAGAATAGATATTTTCTTTATTTTACAGATAGGAACACCAAAAGCCCAAGGAATCAAGTAGGTTTGACAAAGTCATGTATTTGAAATTAGCAGATAGGTGCACAGCCAATCTATTTCATGCTAACTAATTTGTATTAACTACTGTAGTAGTTATGTAGCAGTAATGTAGTACTTTGATGATTATTTAGCTTATTTCCAGCTTTTTGCTGTTATAAACAATGTTATCATAGACATTTTGGGGTCTATGTACCAGAGTTCCTTAAGAGAAAAATTCTTGGATTGTAAGCGAGAGTCCAAGGTAAGAGAAACCCAAGTAAGACGGTAGGTGTTGCAAGAGGGCATCAGAGGGCAGACACACTGAAACCATTCTCACAGAAAACTAGTCAATCTAATCACACTAGGACCACAGCCTTGTCTAACTCAATGAAATCAAGCCATGCCTGTGGGGCAACCCAAGATGGACAGGTCATGGTGGAGAAGCCTGACAGCATGTGGTCCACTGGAGAAGGGAATGACAAGCCACTTCAGTATTCTTGCCTTGAGAACCCCATGAACAGTAAGAAAAGGCAAAATGATAGGCTACCAAAAGAGGAACTCCACAGGTCAGTAGGTGCCCAATATGCTATTGGAGATCAGTGGAGAAATAACTCCAGAAAGAACAAAGGGATGGAGCCAAAGCAAAACAATACCCAGTTGTGCATGTGACTGGTGATAGAAGCAAGATCCGATGCTGTAAAGAGCAATATTGCATAGGAACCTGGAATGTCAGGTCCATGAATCGAGGCAAATTGGAAGTGGTCAAACAAGAGATGGCAAGGGTGAACGTTGACATTCTAGGAATCAGCGAACTAAAATGGACTGGAATGGGTGAATTTAACTCAGATGACCATTACCCATTACATCTACTACTGCAGGCAGGAATCCCTCAGAAGAAATGGAGTAGCCATCATGGTCAACAAGAGAGTCCGAAATGCAGTACTTGGATGCAATCTCAAAAACGACAGAATGATCTCTGTTTGTCTCCAAGGCAAACCATTCAATATCACAGTTATCCAAGTCTATGCCCCAACCAGTAATGCTGAAGAAGCTGAAGTTGAACGGTTTTATGAAGACCTACAAGACCTTTTGAACTAACACCCAAAAAAGATGTCCTTTTCATTCTAGGGGACTGGAATGCAAAAGTAGGAAGTCAAGAAACACCTGGAGTAACAGGCAAATTTGGCCTTGGAATGCGGAATGAAGCAGGGCAAAGACTAATAGAGTTTTGCCAAGAAAATGCACTGGTCATAGCAAACACCCTCTTCCAACAACACAAGAGAAGACTCTACACATGGACATCACCAGATGGTCAACACCGAAATCAGACTGATTATATTCTTTGCAGCCAAAGATGGAGAAGCTCTATACAGTCAACAAAAACAAGACCAGGAGCTGACTGTGGCTCAAATCATGAACTCCTTATTGCCAAATTCAGACTTAAATTGAAGAAAGTAGGGAAAACCACTAGACCATTCAGGTATGACCTAAATCAAATCCCTTATGATTATACAGTGGAAGTGAGAAATAGATTTAAGGGCCTAGATCTGATAGATAGAGTGCCTGATGAACTATGGAATGAGGTTTGTGACATTGTACAGGAGACAGGGATCAAGACCATCCCCATAGAAAAGAAATGCCAAAAAGCAAAATGGCTGTCTGGGGAGACCTTACAAATAGCTGTGAAAAGAAGAGAGGTGAAAAGCAAAGGAGAAAAAGAAAGATATAAGCATCTGAATGCAGAGTTCCAAAGAATAGCAAGAAGAGATAAGAAAGCCTTCTTCAGCGATCAATGCAAAGAAATAGAGGAAAAGAACAGAATGGGAAAGACTAGAGATCTCTTCAAGAAAATTAGAGATACCAAGGGAACATTTCATGCAAAGATGGGCTCGATAAAGGACAGAAATGGTATGGACCTAACAGAAGCAGAAGGTATTAAAAAGAGGTGGCAAGAATACACAGAAGAACTGTACAAAGAAGATCTTCACAAACCAGATAATCAGGATGCTGTTATCACTAATCTAGAGCCAGACATCCTGGAATGTGAAGTCAAGTGGGCCTTAGAAAGCATCACTACAAACAAAGCTTGTGGAGGTGATGGAATTTCAGTTGAGCTGTTTCAAATCCTGAAACATGATGCTGTGAAAGCGTGGCACTCAATATGCCAGCAAGTTTGGAAAACTCAGCAGTGGCCACAGGACTGGAAAAGGTCCGTTTTCATTCTAATCCCAAAGAAAGGCAATGCCAAAGAATGCTCAAACTACCGCACAATTACACTCATCTCACACGCTAGTAAAGTAATGCTCAAAATTCTCTAAGCCAGGCTTCAGCAATACGTGAACCATGAACTTCGTGATGTTCAAGCTGGTTTTAGAAAAAGCAGAGGAACCAGAGATCAAATTGCCAACATCCGCCGGATCGTGGAAAAAGCAAGTGAGTTCCACAAAAACATCTATTTCTGCTTTATTGACTAAGCCAAAGCCTTTGACTGTGTGGATCACAATAAACTGTGGAAAATTCTGAAAGAGATGGGAATACCAGACCACCTAACCTGCCTCTTGAGAACTCTGTATGCAGGTCAGGAAGCAACAGTTAGAACTGGACATGGAACAACAGACTGGTTCCAAATAGGAAAAGGAATATGTCAAGGCTGTATATTGTCACCCTGCTTATTTAACTTCTATCCAGAGTTCATCATGAGAAATGCTGGGCTACATGAAGCACAAGCTGGAATCAAGAGTGATGGGAGAAATATTAATAACCTCAGATATGCAGATGACACCACCCTTATGGCAGAAAGTGAAGAGGAGCTAAAAAGCCTCTTGATGAAAGTGAAAGAGGAGAGTGAAAAAGTTGGCTTAAACCTCAACATTCAGAAAAACGAAGATCATGGCATCTGGTCCCTTCACTTCATGGGAAATAGATGGGGAAACAGTGGAAACAGTGTCAGACTTTATTTTTGGGGGGGCTCCAAAATCACTGCAGATGGTGACTGCAGCCATGAAATTAAAAGACGCTTACTCCTTGGAAGAAAAGTTATGACCAACCTAGATAGCATATTCAAAAGCAGAGACATTACTTTGCCAACTAAGGTCCGTCTAGTCAAGGCTATGGTTTTTCCAGTGGTCATGTATGGATGTGAGAGTTGGACTGTGAAGAAGGCTGAGTGCCGAAGAATTGATGTGTTTGAACTGTGGTGTTGGCGAAGACTCTTGAGAGTCCCTTGGACTGCAAGGAGATCCAACCAGTCCATTCTGAAGGAGATCAGCCCTGGGATTTCTTTGGAAGGAATGATGCTTAAGCTGAAGCTCCAGTACTTTGGACACCTCATGCAAAGAGTTGACTCATTGGAAAAGACTCTGATGCTGGGAGGGATTGGCGACAGGAGGAGAACGGGATGACTGAGGATGAGATGGCTGGATGGCATCACGGACTCGATGGATGTGAGTCTGAGTGAACTCCGGGAGATGGTGATGGACAGGGAGGCTTGGCGTGCTGCGATTCATGCGGTCGCAAAGAGTCGGACACGACTGAACGACTGAACTGAACTGATTTATATTTTATCCTTATTAACGATGCATCTATCATTTACACTCTACTGAGTCTTTTGGCACATGTAGTAGCTGGATTTTTCTATAGGCCTTTTATACATCCACGTGAGTGAAAGTTTTTCAACTGTGTTTGACTCTTTGCAAACCCATGGACTGTATAGTCCATGAAATTCTCCAGGCCAGAATACTGGAGTGGGTAGCCTTTCCCTTCTCCAGGGGATCTTCCCAAACCAGGGATGGAACCCAGGTCTCCTGCATTGCAGGCGGATTCTTTACCAGCTGAGCGACAAGGGAAGCCCTTCTGCATCGATGGAAGTGATCGTATGATTTTGTGTTGTAGTTCTATTAGTATTATAGATCTTTAATGTTTTCTATTAGTATGATTTTGTATTGTAGTTCTATTATTATTGTGAACCTTTAATGTTTTCTGTTAGTACGATAGATTTTTAATGTTTTCTCTGACATTAAATATCTTGCATTATTAGAATCAGTTCAAATTAGTTGCTCAGTCGTGTTCGACTCTTTGCAACCCCATGGACTGCAGCGCACCAGGCCTCCCTGTCCATCACCAACTCCTGGAGTTTACCCAAACTCATGTCCATTGAGTCGGTGACGCCATCCAACCATCTCATCCTCTGTCGTCCCCTTCTCCTCCTGCCCCCAATTCCTCCCTGCATCAGAGTATTTTCCAATGAGTCAACTCTTTGCATGAGGTGACCTAAAGTATTGGACTTTCAGCTTCAGCCTAAGTCCTTCCAATGAATATTCAGGACTGATTTCCTTTAAGATGGACTGGTTGCATCTCCTTGCAGTCCAAGGGATTCTCAAGAGTCTTCTTCAACACCACAGTTCAAAAGCATCAATTCTTTTGCATCCAGCTTTCTTTATGGCCAACTCTCACATCTATACATGACCATTGGACAAACCATAGCCTTGACTAGACGGACCTTAGTTGGCAAAGTAATGTCTCTGCTTTTATTTATTTATTTTTTTATACATGGATGAACTTTATTTTTTTTCTTCTATTTTTTTAAGTTTTATTTTACTTTACAATACTGTATTGGTTTTGCCATACATCAACATGAATCCGCCATAGGTGTTCCCAATCCTGAACCCCCCTCCCACCTCACTCTCCATACCATCTCTCTGGGTCATCCCAGTACACCAGCCCCAAACATCCTGTATCCTGCATCGAACCTAGACTGGCGATTCATTTCTTATATGATATTATACATGTTCAATGCCATTCTCCCAAATCATTCCACCCTCTCCCTCTCCCACAGAGTCCAAAAGACTGTTCTGTACATCTGTGTCTCTTTTGCTGTCTCGCATACAGGGTTATCATTACCATCTGTCTAAATTCCATATATATGTGTTAGTATACTGTATTGGTGTTTTTCTTTCTGGCTTACTTCACTCTGTATAATCGGCTCCAGGTTCATCCACCTCATTGGAACTGATTCAAATGTATTCTTTTTAATGGCTAAGTAATACTCCATTGTGTATATGTACCACAGCTTTCTTATCCATTCATCTGCTGATGGACATCTAGGTTGCTTCCATGTCCTGGCTATTATAAACAGTGTTGCAATGAACATTGCGGTACATGTGTCTATTTCAATTCTGCTTTTAAATATGCTGTCTAGGTTGATCATAACTTTCCTTACAAGGAGTAAGCATCTTTTAATTTCATGGCTGCAGTCACTATCTGTAGTGATTTTGAAGCTGCAAAATAAAAAATAAAGTCACCCACTGTTTCCACTGTTTCCCCATCTATTTCCCACGAAGTGATGGGACCGGATGCCATGATCTTCGTTTTCTGAATGTTGAGGTTTAAGCCAACTTTTTCACTCTCCTCTTTCACTTTCATCAAGAGGCTTTTTAGCTCCTCTTCACTTTCTGTCATAAGGGTGGTGTCATCTGCATATGTGAGGTTGATATTTCTCCCATCAATCTTGAGTCCAGCTTGTGCTTCATCCAGTCTAGCATTTCTCATGATGTACTCTGCATATAAATTAAATAAACAGTGGGACAATATACAGCCTTGACATACTCCTTTTCTTATTTGGAACCAGTCTGTTGTTCCATGTCCAGTTCTAACTGTTGCTTCCTGACCTGCATATAGGTTTCTCAAGAGGCAGGTCAGGTGGTCTGGTATTCCCATCTCTTTCAGAATTTTCCACAGTTTACTGTGATTGACACAGTCAAAGGCTTTGGCATACTCAATAAAGTCAATAAAGATGTTTTTCTGGAACTCTCTTGCTTTTTCCATGATCTAGAGGATGTTGGCAATTTGATCTCTGGTTCCTCTGCCTTTTCTAAAATCAGCTTGAACGTCAGGGAGTTCATGGTTCACGTATTGCTGAAGCCTGGCTTGGAGAATTTTGAGCATTACTTTACTAGCATGTGAGATGAGTGCAATTGTGTGGTAGTTTGAGCATTCTTTGGCATTGCCTTTCTTTGGGATTGGAATGAAAACTGACCTCTTCCAGTCCCATGGCCAACGCTAAGTTTTCCAAATTTGCTGGCATATTGAGTGCCATGCTTTCACAGCATCATCTTTCAGGATTTGAAATAGCTCAATTGAAATTCCATCACCTCCACGAGCTTTGTTTGTAGTGACGCTTCCTAAGGTCCACTTGACTTCACATTCCAGGATGCCTGGCTCTAGGTGGGTGATCACACCATCATGATCATCTGGGTTGTGAAGATCTTTTTTGTACAGTTCTTCTGTGTATTCTTGCCACCTCTTCTTAATATCTTCTGTTTCTGTTAGGTCCATATCATTTCTGTCCTTTATCAAGCCCATCTTTGCATGAAATGTTCCCTTGGTATCTCTAATTTTCTTGAAGAGACCTCTCATCTTTCCTTTTCTGTTGTTTTCCTTTATTTCTTTGCATTGATCGCTGAGGAAGGCTTTCTTATCTCTCCTTGCTATTCTTTGGAACTCTGCATTCAAATGGGTATATCTTTCCTTTTCTCTTTTGCTTTTGGCTTCTCTTCTTTTCACAGCTGTTTGTAAGGCCTCTTCAGACAGCCACTTTGCTTTTTTGCATTTCTTTTCCATGGGGATGGTCTTGATCCCTGTCTCCTGTACAATGTCATGAACCTCCATCCATAGTTCATCAGGCACTCTGTCTATCAGATATAGTCCCTTAAAAATATTTCTCACTCTACTCTATAATCACAAGGGATTGATTTAGGTCATACCTGAATGGTCTAGTGGTTTTCCCTACTTTCTTCATTTTAAGTCTGAATTTGGCAATAAGGAATTCATGATCTGAGCCACAGTCAACTCCCGGTCTTGTTTTTGCTGACTGTATAGAGCTTCTCCATCTTTGGCTGCAAAGAATATAATCAATCTGATTTTGGTGTTGGCCATCTGGTGATGTCCATGTGTAGAGTCTTCTCTTGTGTTGTTGGAAGAGGGTGTTTGCTATGACCAGTGCGTTCTCTTGGTAAAACTCTATTAGCCTTTGCCCTGCTTCATTCCGCATTCCAAGCCCAAATTTGCCTGTTACTCCAGGTGTTTCTTGACTTCCTACTTTTGCATTCCAGTCCCCTATAATGAAAAGGACGTCTTTTTTGGGTGTTAGTTCTAAAAGGTCTTGTAGGTCTTCATAAAACCATTCAACTTCAGTTTCTTCAGCATTACTGGTTGGGGCATAGATTTGGATTACTGTGTTATTGAATGGTTTGCCTTGGAAGCAAACAGAGATCATTCTGTCATTTTTGAGACTGCATCCAAGTACTGCATTGTGGACTCTTTTGTTGACTATGATGGCTACTCTATTTCTTCTAAGGGATTCCATTATTAAAACAAACCCCACTTTTTCATACTTTAAGAAATGTGTCAGAGGAGTCTGTTTTTTATTGATACACTAATTTTTAAATTTATATAGGATGTCTGTATCAATATTCACAAGTAAGATTAGTCCATCATTTCTGATGCAATCTTGGGTTAGCTATGGGGATTTAATGCCTTCTTTATAAAATAAACTTGAATTTTCCTCTTCTTTCTTTACACTCTGGAATAATTTAAGTGGCATTATAATCATGTCATTATTAAAAAGTTGAATTCTCCCTTGAAACTATTGGGAGATTATGTTCTTTCATAGGGGTAGCTTTAGGTATGTTTCCTATTTTTTTGATGGTAATCTGTCTGTAGAGATGGCCTCTCCTGTTATTTTGGTAACTTTTGTTTAATTATCTACTTAGTTTTGACTTTCAAATATTTGCATAGATTTCCAAAGTGTTTACAATGTGTCTTAAAATTATTTAAAATTTTTCTCTTTTTATGATTATTTATTTTGTCCTCTTTAATTGTTTACAATATGCTTTCTCTCCTTCTTTCTTGATCAGGTTACCTAGTGGCTTTCTGTTTTGCTTTGTTTTTTAAAGCTTTTGGTTTTATAGTATTTCTGTTTGCTATATATAGCATTTTATTTATAGCATTTCTGTTTCCTAACTTGTTCATTTATGCTTTTAATTAATTCCTTTCTTGGATTATTTTGATTTGTGATTTAACGTTTAACATTTTGAATGGAATTTTTTTAACTCCATTAACTCCAAAAAATGGAGTTTTTTATTTTCCATTTTTCTTAGTCTAATGAATGTTGGATTTAATGGCATAAGTTTCCAGGTGTTAGAATGTTTTGTGCATTTTTAGGTCTTTACAATTTCTAGTTTTATTCCATTATGGTAAGAAAATACTCCTGTAATATATCAAATATTTGAAATTTGTGGGTTTTTCTATGGACTATATTAGGGTTAATTTTTGTGAATGTTCCTCACACACTAGAAAAAATATATACATATGATTAGACAGCAACATATAATCTTTAATTACATAGAAAGATATATGCATATACTGATGATGTTATTTAGGTTTCCATATGAATGGCTAGTTAGCAAACTATAGTTTGACCCAACTTGCTTTTGTGAATAATATTTTCTTGGATAAGAACCACACCTATTTATTTATGCATTATCTCTGACTGTTTTATACTTCAACATAAGAGTTGAGTACTTGCAACAGGGACAATATGGACCAGAAAATCAAAAATATATATTATCTGGCCTTTTCCAAAAAATATTTAATGGCTTTATTCTATATCATCATTAATTTTTAGTCTAATTCATCCATTTTGCATTTTTGAAATATATTAAATTTTTCAAATATTAAACTTCCAAATATTTTCTGAACTCCCACAGAATGAAATACACTTCTGTGACTATATAAATAATTTTTATATTTTCACTGCAAAGTTTAGCCTTTAGATATATAAGTATCTTTTATTATTTTCTAGTTTAAATTTTACCTTGTAAGACATCAATAATTTAACCAGTGCTTTATTTGTATATGCTTGATATATTTTTGAGAGTTATTTTATTTTCAACCATTCTCAATCTCTTTCCTTTGGATATGTATAATATATAACATAGCATTGGATGTTACTTTGCTTGCCCATCAGAAAAATAATTTATAATTCTATTAATTTTTTATTTTGTCATATGATCAATATTTTCATTTCAACTCTGTCATATTGTTTTATGTTATGTAATATACCTAGCAACCTCCCTTTTTTGGTTATTTCCTATTTGACTCCCACTGTGCAGGAAACACAGTGAGAGACATGGGTTCCATCCCTGGGTCCAGAAGATCCCCTGGAGGAGGGCATGGCAATTCACTCCAGTATTCTTGCCTGGAGAATCACATGGATAGAGGGGCCTTGTGGTTTTACAGTCCACAGGGTGGCAAAGAGTCAGATGTGATTGAAGTGACTTAGCACACATGTACACATAGGGATATTATAAGATAATAACTTCTTTTCCTTGCCTCTATCTCAGCATCTGGCTTGAAATAATATCAATTAAATCCTAATAGTAACCATAAATTACTTAGTAAGCTTTTTATACTTTTATGTGATTTATTTTCCTTGTATTTTAATAATAACACTATATCATAATTTTCAGAGTATGCAGTCACTGAACACCATACTTCCTGTTACATAACTACCATTTGGTATTAGTTCTATATGTAAATATATCTTTAGTATTCATCACCAGCATGTTTGCCAATTTTATTTCCTTCTTTATTATTGCCTGAAGCTCATTCTCTAGTACATTCCTCAGGAAAAATATATTCCATGAATTATTGCATATTCATAACAGTTTGCATGCAACTTTTATATCAGAAAGTCACTTTGACTGGAGAGAAAATTATTGGTCATATTTCCCTTATTCAGAATTTTAACATGTTCTTCCATTATCTTCTGGCAAGAAAGTATTATCATCAAGCAGTTTGATGACATCAGATTTTCTTTTCTTGATAAAGAAAAGGTCTTTCTTGGTCTTTTTTCTTAGTTTTCAATTTCTTTTTCTTTACAGTCTGGTAATTGTACTATGATGTGACTTGCTGCTCTATGCATATTTTAAATGACACAATTCTATGCCAAATTCCAACAGCTACATGGTTAGCTCTTTCAGTGTGCTGTTTTGTCTTTTTAATTTCAAAAACATTTTCTTGAGCTATGCTTTTTTACTAGTTTTCCATTGTTTTGGTTTTCTTGTTCAGAGATTCCTAATTATATACATGTTGGACATTTTTGTCTATCTTCATCTTTCACTTTTTCTTAAATTATTTTCTCTTCCTGAATTTTTTTCTTTTTGCTTACTATGTATCTTCAGGTATTATTGGTTTTACTCACTTATTCTTATGTATATTCAAGTTTAGTCTTCAATTCTGAAATCTTTCTTTTTCTTTGATTACTAATTCTTTCTTGACTTCTATTATTTCTAAGTTCTTTTTTTTTAAAATTTATTTATTTATTTTTAATTTTTACTTTACAATTCTGTATTAGTTTTGGCATAGATTGAACTTAGGTCATCAGGTTATATTTTTAATTTGCTCTGTAGGCATGTCTTTCTGGCTTTAGATTTTCTGTAGGGACATTATTATGCTCTGTATTATCTCTTTTTATAATTAGTTTTGTTGTTATTGTTGTTTAGTCACTAAGTCATGTTCAACTCTTTTATGACCCCATGGACCATAACCCAGTATATTTCTTGCCCATGAAATTTCCCAGGCAAGAATTCTAGAGTAGGTTGCCTTTTCCTTCTCCAGGGGATCTTACTGATCCAGATATCCAACCCACGTCTCCTGCATTGGCAGGCAGACTCTTTACCACTGAGCCATGAGGAAGCTTTTAAAAGCTATGACGAACCTAGACAGCATATTAAAAAGCAGAGACATTACTTTGCCAACAAAGGTCCATCTAGTCAAAGCTATGGTTTTTCCAGTAGTCACGTATGGATATGAGAGTTGGACTATAAAGAAAGCTGAGTGCCGAAGAATTGATGCTTTTGAACTGTGGTGTTGGAGAAGACTCTTAATAGTCCCTTGGACTGCAGTCAATCCTAAAGGAAATCAGTCCTGAACATTCATTGGAAGGACTGATGCTGAAATTTCAATGATGTGGCCATCTGATGCAAAGAATCAACTCATTGGAAAAGACCCTGATGCTGGGAAAGATTAAAGGCAGGAGGAGAAGGGGATGACAGTGGATGAGATGGTTGGATGGCATCACCAACTCAATGAACATGAGTTTGAGTAAGCTCTGGGAGTTAGTGATAGACAGGGAAGCCTGGAATGTTGCAATCCATGGGGTTGCAAAGAGTCGGACATGACTGAGCAACTGAACTGAATTGAAACAGGGAAGTGCTGTAATTACTTTACAATGAATCAAAATTATTTTCCTTAACTTACAGGAAGAATGGATGGATCATAATAGTTTTTCTAGCATCTTATCTAGAACTCTTAATGAATTGTTAAAAGATATAGCCTCTTACTTTCTGACAATCTTTTGACATTGTTCCCCTTCATTTTTATATAAACTTTCTCTTTCTGGTCCTACTATCATTGTTTTGCCTAATTTATTTTATCTTTTTATCAGTTTCTCATAGATCTGTTTCAGTTTTGAGAGTTAATAGTGCTGCTCTGGACTTTTCAGAGGCCAGATCTTACCAGCATGATTAGAACCCTGCTTTTTGTTTGTAATTTAGAAACTAAATCTTATTTCGTTTGAAGTAAAGGAAGTAAAAATAAAGTAAAATAATTAAGAAAAGATAGAGGATGAAGAGGATTAAATCTTCAGACTAACAAAAGTTACAAATAACTAGCAGGATAAAACATCTTAGAAAGAAAAATAATATAAGGTAGAAAAAATAAAACTTAAGATAAAGGATAAAAACACAATATATTCAAAACACAAAACTAGAAAGGAGGAAAGGATTACAACAGAAGGTAATAAAAGCAAGTAGTGTTAAAATAAATTTAAAAGAGGAAAAAGAAAAATTACATGGCAATAGGGCTCTAAAGTAATGGAAATAAAACAAAGGATAAAAATAAATTAAAACTTACAGAAGCAAGTAAACTAAAGTAGAAAGTTTAAAGTAGAAATCTTATGCAGTCTTTATCATAGCAGAGACACTTATTAAAGCATTACTAGTTTATGAGCAATAAAACAGAAGACGGACTTAATACATAACAAACAGAACAAAGACAGTAAAAGAAAAGAAAAAAGGCTGACACTCATTGGAGACTGGCTTCCTGCAGCAGAGGATCTCACAGCAGAACCTGGAGATGGACCGCCTTTAGGAGCTCTTTTTAACTTTTGCCAGTCTACTGATACTGACCGTGCTTTAAACAGTCATTAAAGGAAACTATGTTCTTTCTAGAAAAAGAGTAACCCTCCTTCGATGGCTTCAGCTGAATTTAATAAAGTGATAGAAGTCCCTGATATTGTGATACTCATCCTCATTTCCCCTGCCCTCCGTTACAGAGTATAAATCTCAATCCACACAGAGATAAGTGGGAAATTATAGCTTTATTGTCTATAACTCAAATGAATTTCTATTTTGTTCCCATTATGTCAGATGACGGAAGGTAATTTCCATCAGTATGCTGTGCAGTTTTCCCCCCTCTCATCTTTAGCAGTAAGTTCTAGAGGCTCCCCTGGTGGCTCAGCAACAAAGAATCTGCCGGCAATCCAGGAGACTTAGGTAGACGTGGGTTCAGTCCCTGGGTCGGGAAGATCCCCTGGAGAAGGAAATGGCAACCCACTCCAGTATTCTTGCCTGGGAAATCCCATGGACAGAGGAGCCTGGTGGTCTACAGTTCAAGGGGTCACAAGGAGTCAGACGCGACTGAGTTTGCAGACATACATACTCTAGAGGACTGGCCAAGTATGATCGCACAGTGGAGTACCCAACGTTCTTCCTATTCTTGAAGTGTTTTGTCTAAACTGGTACGTACTAAACTACTCATTATCTTTGGGGGTGGGCAGATTGATCCTAACAGTAGTTTAGACAGCCCTCTTTGCCACCTGCTCGGCTTTTTTAAGACTGAGTGTTCTCCACTACTTCTGAAGAATCTACTCGGGGAAAGACATGGGAACCATTTTGGTGCTTGTGTGTGGAGTGGCAATCTATGATCTTACTAAAGTGTACCCGTAATGGATTTAAAGCTCCTCTCTGGTGTCCCCTGAGTCTCTTTTCATGGAGCCATCCAGGAATCAGAATCCATGGCCCCTCTGTCCTGAATACAGGGTCTCTCTCCTCCTCAGGGAGAAGGCAATGGCACTCCACTCCATTACTCTTGCCTGGCAAATCCCATGGAAGGAGGAGCCTGGAAGGCTGCAGTCCATGGGGTCGCTGAGGGTCGGACATAACTGAGCAACTTCACTTTCACTTTTCACTTTCATGCATTGGAGAAGGAAATGGCAACCCACTCCAGTGTTCTTGCCTGGAGAATCCCAGGGATGGGTCAGCCTGGTGGGCTGCCGTCTCTGGGGTCGCCCAGAGTCCGACACGACTGAAGCGAATTAGCAGCAGCTCCTCCTCAGACCAAGGAAATAGTTTCTATTTTCCAAGAAAATCACCACCACCATCTTCAAATCCACACCACCTGTTTCCCTTAAATCTTGGGCCTTTGGAATTTTCAATCTAAAAAGCATCTAGGAAACAGTGAACCCTGCCCAGCTATCAAATTGAAAGATAGGAGAGAAAAATGGGAAATATTGCAAGAAACTATTGTAGATAATAAGTTCATAAATATGTTTCTATCATGTAGTTTTCTCACTATGTCTTACTCATTTCAAAAATTTTTGAACTAAATTCAAAAGGTTGCTTTTGCTTTTTTATTTTTAAGGTGTTCAGAAACACATTTTTCCTTCAATTTATAACAATCTTCACTTTGCATTAAAATAGTAACAAGGTCAGATTAAGACAATTATTAACTACCCTTGCTAAATAAATATTGCCCCTACCCTTTGTGGGCTTCTGTGCTAAAACTTGGGAATGGCTTTTTAAGCTTAATTTAAAAAGAAAACATAGCCTACAATTTTGATAAAAATGCAGTTTTTGTTGTCTCTCTCTGATAGTAAAATAATCTTAAATTTTAGAACTGTCTTTTCATCTTGAATTGAGATCAGTTTTAGAAAAACATGAAAGAAAAGCGATGAGAATCTTTTCCCTTAGTATCACAACAACACATGTGGAATCAAATCTTGTGTCTATAAAACAATTACATTGTTGACTATATACCTCTCTTGTTTCTCCTGCACCTTCTGGTAAAATACTTAGGAGATCTAAGAAGGAGATGCAGATATTACTCTCTGATAGCCAATTAAGAAGTTTTTGTGTGAACACTCAGAAGAGAGCTGAACAAGAGGCAAAACAAATCTTTTGTATTTTCAGAAGGTGGTGGCAGCTCTACTCTAAAGCTAAGTGTATACACAATTTCAAATTTTCATCCCATACATCATTCTCAACATTTTCTGTGTGTGAGTTAAAAATCCAGAGGTCTAGTTCATGCAAATGTAATGATTTTTAATTTAAACATTCATAAAGTCAATATAAATTAATAAAGTCTATGTTCTCAACTTTTGTTCAAGGAAAGCTATACATAAAATACCCTAGTAGAAGCAATGTAGATATTCTATATTAATAGATGATGCAAAAAAGAAAAAAAAAGTGGGCATTTGGATTTTTCTACATCATCTTATTTCTGCTAACATCTCCCAACTTCCCAAATTAAGGTTTGCATACAAAATGACTGCTAACTACTTCACTAAAATGACTTCATTAAATTTTCCCATGCAATTCTTTTAACAAAGGATCTATACATTAAACAAAGGCTTCTGATTATATAGGATAAAGGTCTATAATGGTTTCATAGAGAATGGTTTCAAGTTAACTAAACAAGGAAAAAAAATCATAAAGACTAAGAAAGATCAGAAATAAAAGAGAGAGAGGACAAGAAAGAAAAAATAATAATAAAGCTTCTAGAAGTCTACAGCGTGGGTCTTCTACTACGTGCTTCCCAAAGTGGTTTACAATACATCCATTCCAATCAGGAAGAGCCAATTATGTAAATCTGTACTCTCAACAAAGAATGTTAACCGATTCTGTGGGAAAGAAGGAGCAGATGGAGAGACCTTTGGGAAAGCTGGTGTAAATAAAAATTCCTAAGGCAGAAAGGATCCTTTCACTCAAGGGAAAAATCCATGCTTTTTCCAGAAACAGTTTTCTCTTTGTGCCCTTAGAGAGCAATACGAACGTGCAACAGTGAGTTAGGTTGATCAGGATATTTGACCTTCCAAAATAGTGTATAACAACACTGTTAACAATTTAGCACGGTCCATCATTTTGGAGAAAATAAGATCCTCCTTTCAGAGGGTCATTTTGTACCAGTTACATTCACCTCTGAATTCAGTGCTCAAACTCACTCCATAGATATTAGGCCAGAGATCTCAGCCACTTTCTCAAGGGCCTTATCCACTACTGCAGGTCTGCAATGATGTTGTTTTGGACATGATCATGATGGTGGTATGTATTGCACTGCTAATATTCATACCATCATCCTGTATGCAGTAGGAGGAAGCAAAGGATCTGGGTGGGATTTTATCTCACCTGTGATTTTTTTTCCATGGGTAGCACTTATCCTGAATCTTTTTTTTTTTTTCCATTCCTTCTCTCCACTCTTTCCATCTTTACTGCCTCTCCAGTTACCTCCTCATCTTGCTTTTCATGAACTAAAGTGGACAGCCTGGTAGGTGTTCTTCCCTACATTTCTCCCTGGTCATTGAAACTATTGAAGGGGGAACTTGTTTTATCAGACACAAACACATTATAGAAAGGTATGGCTAACAGAAGACTATGGTCTTGGAATAGACAAATAAAAATTTAAAAAGAGTGAAGAGGATAAATCATAATATAAACCACATTTAATATATAACTAAGGTGATATTTCAATAAGTGGGGAAAGGTAGTTCATCTCATAAATGGAACTTGAACATGCCATCCTTTCAAAGTTTACAATTAAGCATAGCATTTATTATTATGTTTATTTTAAAATTTCATGGAAAACTACTAAAGGAAACCTGGAGCACAGAAAGACTATTCACTCAAGCAGAGGACAGTAACACAGAACATCAGAAGCTTATCCTCAAAGATGAAATATGGAACCTTTGTGGTTACTGGTGTCATGTAAAAACATTCTTGGTGAAGAAGGTCAAACAGGATAGTCAAAATATATTTCACCTGTAGCTTTCTGCCATTTAACTTAAATGAAATACTCCTTTTTCTGGTTACTCCTTTATTCCAGGAGCAAACAATGTTAGAAGACCATGGTTAAGAATTTGATTGACCTCTCATTCCAGAAAGATTTTCCACCTCCGGGAATCCTTCCCTTTCAACAGCTCTATGCCAGATGTTCCAGTGAGCACCAGTCTCATCCCCCTCGAGGTAGACAGTGCAGCAGTCCTGGCCACCTGTGATTTAAGTACTGAAAATGCATCAGCAAATATTAAACTTATGATCTTTACATTTTCCTTTAATGAATATTTCATGGCAATTTTTTATCCTGGAGGTCAAGCTCCCCATTGCAGGAGCAGGTGAAATTTTACTTTTTAGAGAGATTTTTAGGCTTAAAAATCAGGTTTTGTGGAAAGAGTTTAACTAAATTCCTTTCTCTCCTTTCATATATTGAGAGCAATCCTGAAAAGACCAGCTAATGACTTTCTGTAAATACGAGTTGATGTCCCAAGTACTCTTGTTTACGGCTTAACTAGAGTCAAGTGGAAGAAAGGGATAAAGGAAAATCGTATTCTTTCATCTCCTTCCTGAGGAAGACAAGGGGAAATCTAGGGAGGAGAAAGTAGTAATAGAACATGTGTTTCCTGACTGCCCCTCTAGGCTTTGTTCCCAAGGCTGGGAGGCACTCGAGGTAACACAGAAATCAAGCCGCTCCTCTCTGGCTGCCAGACACCTCCTGAGCTAGACCCCACCAGGACAGGGCATCGAGGTAACGGAGAAGCCCTGGACTTCGCTTCTGAGCTGATCTGAACCCCCAGGTGGCCCCTACACTGAGCTAGGAGAAGGGACCGCCAGGGACTTTATGGGACAAGGCTGGGTGATCTTGCAAAGGCAGAGGCAAGGTGAGGCAGGAGGGTGACGCTCCCCAGCCCATGAGAGCTATGGGGAAGCCAAATCAGCAAGAAGAGGGTGGCCCTGGCTCTGTGGGAGCATTCCAAACTCAAAGAAGCCACACACTTTCCATCTACAGAGATGAAGCCCGTAAGGAAAGGGTACCCAGGGGCCACGGGACGGTGCCCAGGAGCACGTTGCTACACATCACTGTTCGGTGAGCCAGAGGCCAGGGCCATTTCCTCCCAGGGATCCACAGAGCCAGACACCACTGAAAGGAGAGAAACCTGGGGAAGAGGAGACTTCAGAGACTGAGCATTTCTGTTTAAAAGTCTTTGTCCTACCTTAAAAGAGTAAGTAACTGGGACAAAAGTAAAACTTTAAACTGCTTTGGGCACTCAGTTAATATTTTGTTTTCCTGCTAATCAGCCAGTGACAGCACAGGGAAATGCCAGCAAAATCACAAACAAAAACCGTTCATTTTCACTACAAAACCAAGCAGGTTAAACCTGTGTCTGAGCAACTCGGCTCTGTGACCTGTTTCTGGATTGTCAGAGAGGCAGTTCCAGAGCTCCTAAGAATCCCCTTAAGGGGTTTGAAAACCCAAAGAAGACAATGCTGACTAGCATCAGAATGCATCTTCGTCTTATCCAGCTTCCAGAGAAATTCAGACACACACACACACACAACACTTCTAAACAATTTTACTATCAACAAGTAATGATCTGGGCGGTGTGAAAGAGTGTGTCCGTAAACCTCTTCTCCCTGCTCTTCTATTTGCCATGTCCAGTTTCTTTCCACTTCTCCATGATTAGGCATTGGATCTTGGCTAAAGCCAGATGCTCTGATTTATTTTTCCTTTCTCTTTTCAAACCACAGTAACTCACACAGGAGCCAAACCTCTTAACTAAAGAATAATTCATGGCAGAGCAGCTAGCGTTTTAAACAAAATCATTTGAGTGGGGGCTTGGGGGGAGTGGGAGCCAGGAGGTCAGAAGTTGATCCCTGAGTGAGGTATGCAGAGGCCTCCTCCCCAGGCTAGCCTTCGGGGATTATCACATTACCCCAAGGGCTTTTGTGTGGCGGCCAGAAACAATGCCGCTTGGATCCTATTCATCCCCTCCTGTCTCAGCACAGCCCACAGGGCAGCGAGGCTCTCTGCTCTCAGGACACTGGTCCTGCGGAAGGGCTTGCGTTTCGCTGGTGGGAGAGTTACTGAAATGTAAGAGGTTCACTTGCCTCAGCGAAGAGAGGCCATGCTGCTTGAATAAATGATCCTTAAGCTCAGCATGTGGTTCAATGGAAGGCAACTGGGCTCCCCAACAAAAGCTCTAAGTAGTGCTTAGCAAGGCAAGGGCCAAGCAGCACAATACAGATGAGTGACTCATAAAAGGCTTTGTACTCACCTGCTTGGCCCGTCCTCTCTGCTCACAAATCACACACACACACACACACACACACAAACAAGCTGCAGATTACGACACTGAACTTCCCTCCTAGGTTACCCTGTCAACTGGTCGAGGTGCCTCACCCAGGTGTGAATGGTACGGAGCCGGCATGCCTCTGCAGAGAGTGAGACCAAAGCAAAGCCAGCTGGAAACAGCTTCTGCGGGCGGACTTCCAGATCTGCATGGAAGGAAGGTTGAGTTGGGACTGGCAGAAACTCTCTTTCTCCTTTTCTTACTACAGAGAAAGTTTCAGATGCTCTATGGAAAATGAGGCAATTAGGAGAATGCCCCCTGGGAGACTGGCAGTGAATGCTGGAGCACAGTTGCCAGGGACTGGCTTGAATGAGTGCTTTAGGTGGAGAGAGCTGGGGTGGTGTTGGAGAAGCCACATCCTAGTGATGGCCCTTCCTCCTCCTGCCTTTCCAGGTGCGTGGACTGGAGCGAGCGGTCAATGTCAGTATGCAGTGTCATCGACGGGTGCTGCCTTGCAGAGAATCATGCCCACTGCCCCCAGCGTACTGTCTGCCTGTGGGAAGCCTGGATCTGTGAACTGAGGGAGCTGCTGTGGTCTACATATGGGTCTTCTTGGGGATGCACTGCATTGGCAGAAGGAAGAGGCTCATGAAAACTTCTGCGGTATGGTAAACTGTGGTTGACTTGGCAAGGCTTCCTTGTATATGAATCAATGATATGTGTCACCCCACTCAATTAAAAAAATACTTCCAGCAGAATTTCTCAAACGGTTTGTAACAGTACATATTTTGCATTTCAAGAGTCAACTTCCTCTTGAAAGACTATGAGGTTTACCAATAGTCATATAAAATCCCCCATATCACATATGATTTTTATTATGGCTATAACTGTATAACATCTAATAACCTTTCTCCTAGATGAAGAAAATTAATTGAATCCACTCATCTGCCATCTACTATCTTCTCAGTTTCAATGGGGAAAAAAATAAAAAGTGGAAAACAAATTATTTTTAAGAGAATTAAAATAGCTAAGAAAGTATGCCCTTCTATACCAGTAATGATAGGCTCTGCCTGGCTCCTACAGCGGATACTGTTTCAAACGTTATAACATTTTGCTGATGAACATGCCCGACTGAATTTCTAACCATTCATTTTCTAAATTGTACTTTTT
Source organism: Oryx dammah (assembly GCF_014754425.2). Taxonomy (NCBI): domain Eukaryota; kingdom Metazoa; phylum Chordata; class Mammalia; order Artiodactyla; family Bovidae; genus Oryx; species Oryx dammah. Next base: position 59,179,413 of record NW_024070204.1, on the reverse strand, counting down.
AAAACTTGACAAGACTTGTTTGGTTACTGAATTATATCCTCTTCTGAATTTCTTCCTTCTGAAAGTTTTTTTTTTTTTTTTCCTTAAAGGAATATTATCCTTGCTTTGCACAGCTTTCTTAATGGTCAGGTGTTCTCAATCTACTTCATAGCTTCACCATTCCTACTGGTTAATCTTCACATCTGAATCATGTGTGTGCTGGGCTCTGTTGTGCTTAGTCGCTCAGTTGGGTCTGACTTGAGATCCCGTGGACTGTAGCTCACCGGGTTTCTCAGTCCATGGGGAATTCTCCAGGGAAGAATACTGGAGTGGGTTGCCATGCCCTCCTCTAGGGGATCTTCCCAACCCAGTGATCAAAACAGGTCTCCCACATTGCAGGCAGATTCTTTACCATCTGAGCCACCACGGAAGTCCGAATGATGTATGGTAAAGGCCAATTTCACAAACAGAAGGTGTTGCCTTAGTAACAATTTATAAGAGAAGAAAAAAGAGGATCTGATGTCAGAGGAGGTCTGGCCGTGACTCTGAATTTTATTCTGGGGTTTTCATCCTCTGATTTTTCTTTAAAAGGATCAAATGAGATACAGACCCAAGGGCCACAGGTCCATCCTTCTGAGAAGTGATTGTTAATGCCCAACCCCAACAGACAGAAAGGACCTCATGATACAATGCTTGTTGTATCCAACTTGGTGTTGGTCTACACAGAAATTCAAATATTGAAACCATCTTCCAGGGCCAGGAAGGAAAATGTTTTTTCTTTCTTTTCTTTTCCAATATAGATCTAGCCAACATTTAGGATATATGTCATTTTTATTGTTATACTCTGTATGCCCACAAATCCCAAAGCATGTTCCATATTAAGATTTTGGCTTCTATTAAGACCACAACTTTGGTATGGAAAGGCATGTCTCCTTTCATCAAAGTAGGAAAAAAAAAAAAAAAAACAAAGTAAAGAATGATAAAAAGAAATAGAGGCCTGAAATGTACCTATTTATACTGATCTCACTAATCCAGGGAATCTTCCCAACCCAGGGATTGAACCCGGGTCTCCTGCATTGCAGGCAGATGCTTTATCTTCTGAGCCACTAGGGAAACCCCAATCATTAATACTAATCTTTAATATTGAACTTCACTTTTTTTTACCTATTTCTTTTTATGAGAAATTCTTATGCCCTAAACACTTAATTCTCTTGGTCTCTAATAGTCTACTAGTTGCTTACATTTTTGTTAAAAATCAGTAGGTTTCAAATTTCATGACCCCTCAGTCACATTACCCTCCTAGGATTCTTAACCTAGGGTTCACTTGGATGGGGGAAAAAGTATCTGTGACTTTGTCAACAGTATAAATTACAGATTTTTTTTGTATCATGTCATAACTGTATAGAGGAATTATTTATGCTCAGTGCTGTGTTCAAACCTGGTAACTTTTATGAAAACTCATTGGTAGATGTCATTTTAGTTTCTTAATAAAAGGGCAACTTTATTACTGTATTACAGATTTATAAAAATTTTGGTAATTGCATGTTATAATAATCCTATGCATTCACTTTATGTGTTTGTTTTCCGAAAAATCAAATAAATTAGTATTATTCTGAGAGAGAATCTATGATTATTGAAGGAGATGGTGGCACACAGACACTCAAAAGCTAAGAAATTGCATAGCCAAGCCTACATGATTGGTGGTGCAGCTCAGGTGATGTATGAAGAAGGACTCAAAGGAGCTAGGGAAAGAGGGCCTGCTTAATTTTCAAAGTTGGCCTTGAAGGGGAAAAACACAGCATGTGCACTATGTATTTGCTATTCCCAACTCCCACAACCTTGGACAATATTTACATATTTGTCAGAGAGAGGGGGGGAAATAATTAGCCACATCATGGTCCAGTCATCATAAAAAAATGTGTGCATTTAAGTCCACTAACTATTGCCAAACATTCAATAGACAAAATTCAAGTCACTAATTCCATTGTAAGGATAGTTTTAAAACCCTACAAAATACTTCTTTATTTTGAGGCCAGTGTAGGAATGACAATCTGAAATGGTTTCTTTTTTTCCATAGAAATGTTTATAAATCTCATCTAAGGCCTTAAATTGAGACTGCCTTGTTCTTGGATGAGCTGCACTCAATCTTGTCACATATTTTTGCAGATTTGTGCTGCCAGTGATCGAAGCCTCATGGTCATTTCAAATATAAAACCTCATGAAGTTCATTTCAAAATGTTTGTAGTGGAGGAGTCCCCTGTTAAATCAGTCCCTCAGCAGAGAGGGTGTTGGCCATGGGGTCTGGAATGGAGTACTTAGCATTCCCAAGGAGAAGTTCCTTAGCATCCCCTAAGGAAAAAGCAGGTAATCGAAGTAATTAGTGGCACCCATGCATTGAAAGCATTTTAATACTACATTTCCTAACTGAGCAGAGGTCCTTTTGCTGTTTAAAAAAAAACAAAATGTTGGGCATTAGAAAATGTAATATATAGAATAATGGAAAGGTATGGGTTAGGGAGTGGTCCATGCTAGAAAGAATTGTCAGAAATTGGGAACTAGGGCTTCCAGAAACTTGAACCCAAAGAGAAATTACTTGTGAAACTTATAGCAGTAACTTTCTCCATCTTATTATATCCTTCACTTTTCTTTTCTACCTCCTATTCCTTTCTTCTCCTGTCTCCATTATTTTCGCCTCTAAATTTCCAAACCCTCTCTCTCTTCCATCTTCTCTATTTTTCATCTCTCCTCTCCCCCTCTTCCTATAAGAAAATTTCATTTTTGAAAAGGATGTAGTCAAAACATCTCTCAGGTTGTAGTGTTTGCATGACATCTTTTCCCTCATTCTTTTGATTTCAAACTACCTATGTCTTTACAGTTGAAGGGTGTCTCCTGTTAATAGTATATATTTGGGTCAAGTATGTGTAAACACAAGTGTATTAATCCAGTCTAATAATCTCTTTTAATTGGAATGCTTAGGCCACTTATACCAAATGTAATCATTGATAAAGTGGGATTAGCTCTACAATTCACCTATTTTCAAATTATCTAATCTGTTCTTCTATCTTCTTTACTTTTTTTTCAAATTAAGCAAAGATTGTTTTTATTCATCGTATTTCTTTGATTGGTTTTCTTAGCTATATCTTTTTGTATTATTTATAATGATTACACTAGATGTTAAAATATGCACACCTGATATATTAGCGTTTAACTTGAATATTTTATGATATCACAAACATTTTCACCACCCCCTCTGCCTTTTGGTATTGCTGTCATATATATGACTTCCATATGTTATAAACTTCACAAAGCATTGTTATTTTGTTGCGTTTCTCTTTTTGAACTGACTTTTATGTTCACCCACATATATATATACTTTCTGAGATTTTCCTTTTTTGCCAGTATAGTTTCAAAATACACAAAGCAAAACCTGATAGATTGCCAATATAAATCACCAGCTGTTCCAGAAAACAAGATAAGGAAATAATTCCAAACTCATTCTATGAAGCCAGAATTACCTGATATCAAAACTAGACATTACAAGAAAAGAAAACTTTAGACCATTGTTACTAATGAGTATAGATGGAAAAGCTTTTAACAGAATTTTAGCTATTTAAATACAACCATATACAAAAAGGATAATACATAATGACAAAGAAGGTTTGATTCAAGGAATGCAGAGTTAATTTTAACATTCAATCAAATCAATCAAACTTCCAGTTATAAAATAAATAACTCATGAAGATGTAGGGTGCAAACATACTGTATTGCACATTTGAAAATTTCTAACAGCATATGGTAAAAGTCCTCATCACAAAGGAAAAAATTGTTATGTCTATGTATGGTGACATGTTAACTAGACTTATTGTGGTGGTCATTTTGCAATATATACAAATATCAAATTATTATTTTATATACCTGAAACTAATATAATGTTATATGTCAATTATATCACAATAATTTTTTAATCAAGAAAGATAGTTTATTGTGATAGAAAATCAGAGTCTTTGCGAGTGAGGGGATGTCTGAGTGGAAGCACAGTGATGATTCTAAGAGAGGCTGATTTGTATCTTGACCTAGATGATGATTGTGAAAATATATGAACAAAAGGAAGAGAATCATCTCATTAAGACTAATAAATAAGTGGTTGTTATTTGCAAGTGAAAAACAGTAACAAATATCTTCTGGCCATTTTCAGAGATCATAAATTTTTAAAAAAAAAATTGTATTTGATGTCATAAAAACTTAAACTTTACATAGAGAAAAATACTCTGAACAATGCATTGTAACATGTCTTTAACATATAATAACTTTCCTACAAATAAACATAAAGATGAACATAATAATGGGCTCCCCTGGTGGCTCAGAGGTTAAAGCATCTGCCTCCAATGCAGGAAATACGGGTTCAATCCCTGGGTCGGGAAGATCCCCTGGAGAAGGAAATGGCAACCCACTCCAGTATTCTTGCCTGGAGAATCCTACGGATGGAGGAACTTGGTAGGCTATAGTCCATGGGGTCGCAAAGAGTCGAACATGACTGAGTGACTTCACTTTCTTTGAGATCATAAATTTTTTAAAAAATTGTATTTGATGTCATAAAAACTTAAACTTTACATAGAGAAAAATACTCTGAACAATTGAAATGGCAAGACACACTAGTTTTAAATATTGTAACTTGTCTTTAATATATAATAACTTTCCAAAATTACTAGAGCTAATCAATGAATATAGTAAAGTGGCAGGATATAAAATCAACACACAGAAATCCCTTGCATTCCTATACACTAATAATGAGAAGGTAGAAAAAGAAATTAAGGAAACAATTCCATTCACCATTGCAACAAAAAGAATAAAATACTTAGGAATATAACTTCCTAAAGAAACTAAAGACCTATATATAGAAAACTATAAAACACTGATGAAAGAAAACAAAGAGGACACTAATAGATGGGAAAATATACCATGTTCATGGATTGGAAGAATCAATTTGGTGAAAATGAGTATACTACCCAAAGCAATCTACAGATTCAATGCAATCCCTATCAAGCTACCAGCAGTATTTTTCACAGAGCTAGAACAAATAATTTCACAATTTGTATGGAAATACAGAAAACCCTGAATAGCCAAAAATCTTGAGAAAGAAGAATGGGACTGGAGGAATCAACCTGCCTGACTTCAGGCTCTACTACAAAGCCACAGTCATCAAGACAGTATGGTACTGGCACAAAGACAGAAATATAGATCAATGGAACAAAATAGAAAGCCCAGAGATAAATCCACACACCTATGGACACCTTATCTTCGACAAAGGAGGCACAATATACAATGGATTAAAGACAGTCTCTTTAACAAGTGGTCCTGGGAAAACTGGTCAACCACTTGTAAAAGAATGAAACTAGAACACTTTCTAACACCATACACAAAAATAAACTCAAAATGGATTAAAGATCTAAATGTAAGACCAGAAACTATAAAACTCCTAGAGGAGAACATAGGCAAAACACTCTCCGACATAAATCACAGCAGGATCCTCTATGACCCACCTCCCAGAACATTGGAAATAAAAGCAAAAATAAACAAATGTGACCTAATTAAAATTAAAAGCTTCTGTACAACAAAGGAAACTATAAGCAAGGTGAAAAGACAGCCTTTGGAATGGGAGAAAATAATAGCAAATGAAGCAACTGACAAACAACTAATCTCAAAAATATACAAGCAACTCCTGCAGCTCAATTCCAGAAAAATAAACGACCCAATCAAAAAATGGGCCAAAGAACTAAATAGACATTTCTCCAAAGAAGACATACAGATGGCTAACAAACACATGAAAAGATGCTCAACATCACTCATTATCAGAGACATGCAAATCAAAACCACAATGAGGTACCATTTCACACCAGTCAGAATGGCTGCGATCCAAAAGTCTACAAGCAATAAATGCTGGAGAGGGTGTGGAGAAAAGGGAACCCTCTTACACTGTTGGTGGGAATGCAAACTAGTACAGCCACTATGGAGAACAGTGTGGAGATTCCTTACAAAACTGGAAATAGAACTGACTTATAAACCAGCAATCCCATTGCTGGGCATACACACCAAGAAAACTAGGATTGAAAGAGACCCAATGTTCATTGCAGCACTGTTTATAATAGCCAGGACATGGAAACAACCTAGATGTCCATCAGCAGATGAATGGATAAGAAAGCTGTGGTACATATACACAATGGAGTATTACTCAGCCATCAAAAAGAATACATTTGAATCAGTTCTAATGAGGTGGATGAAACTGGAGCTGATTATACAGAGTGAAGTAAGCCAGAAAGAAAACCACCAATACAGTATACTAACACATATATATGCAATTTAGAAAGATGGTAATGATAACCATGTATGCAAGACAGCAAAAGATTCGCAGATGTACAGAACAGACTTTTTGACTCTGTGGGAGAGGGAGAGGGTAGGATGATTTGGGAGAACGGCATTGAAACATGTATAATATCATATAAGAAATGAATCGCCAGTCTAGATTCAATGCAGGATACAGGATGCTTGGGGTTGGTGCACTGGGGTAACCCAGAGGGATGGTAGGGGGAGGGACGTGGGAGGGGGGTTCAGGAGTGGGAACTTATGTACACCTGTGGTGGATTCATGTTGATGTATGGCAAAACCAATACAGTATTGTAAAGTAAAAAAAAAATAAATAAAATTTAAAATAAAATAAAATAAATATATATATAATAACTTTCCTACAAATAAACATAAAGATGAACATAATAATAGAAAAAATAGATATTAACAATGTCTAGATAATTCAGAAAATTAAAAAGCATAAAGCATCAATCAACCTATGAAAATTATGCTTATTTTAAAAAGGAAATCATTATAAAACATAACAAAGCATCATTTTAGCTTATTAAAATGCTAAAGATTTTTTTTAAGGTAATAGAATATTTTAGGGTGAGAATATAAAATGTTCTCACATATTGTTGGTGAGAAAATATGTTTATACAACACTCTGGACAATAATTTGCAAAAGTCTAAAAGATATATACTCATTTTAATACAGAAACCCTTTTCACCAGAATTTACTCAAGAATAAAAATATGCACAAGTATTCTCTATAGTGAACTTAGCAAAAAAGGTAGCAAAGCAATATAAGTAGAAAATTTCATTTCCAGAAAAATGCATTTATATGCATACAGAAATATCAGAAGAGATAAAACTAAAATATAATAAAAATAGCTGGGGTGGGGTAGTATTATGGTTAAGTTTTAATTTTGTTCATTTCTTTTAATTTATGTATTTTAGTTTTTTAAAAACTACTTGATTTCTTAAAAATTCTATAATATGACTCAATTTAAATTTTTAAAAATTATAAATATATTTAGCTGAAAATGTGTGTGTAGAAAATGACTATGAAGAAAATTAGCCTAATATTAATTGCAATACTTACTGCAATGATAGACTTTGGGATATTAATTTTTTCTTTAACATTTTTTCCTACAAAGAACATGTATTTCTTTTTATAACAAACAACTAAATTTTAAGTAGATGAAGAATTTTTAGTGAAGTACAAGTAGAAAGTGTATAGTAATTGACATAAACATCAGGCAAAGCAAGAGAGTCCATCATGGAAAAGAGTAATTAAAAATGTTCATTTATGAAATAGTTAAATTAGAAACAACTAAATTATAAACATAAATGGAAAAAAGTCAATGTAAAATCCATGAACAGAGAGGCCTCAATGATTCCAATGTTGACCTGCAACACTGCTAACTAGGCCATTTCTTTGAATAATCCAATTAGGTCCAGTTAGTTGAGAATGTTTAAAAGATTGAAAAAATATATATATTCCAAGTGACATCTGTTTCTCTCTCGGGAATTAAGGAGAGAGATCCTTTCATACTTTTCTTAAGGACACAGATGCTTTCCTGAGACTCCTATGTCCAAGGCATCTAGACCAGGACAAGTTTGGTCTTTGTCTTTGAGCTCCCAGGAATAATGGCATTTTTCTACTACATTATTTATTACTGACATATGTGAGACAGAATTCTAGCTATTTTATAATCAAATTGGCAAAACTAACCAAATTCTCTGGTTGTGCGTTGGTGAGAAAAGCCTGTGATAACTTTCTCATGACACATCCTCAGTTTTAGAACTCATTTGGAACTTGATGACATTCAGACTGAAAGGGCCAATTTATTTCTTCTCTAACATTACCCCAATATGTGATGAAATGTAGCTTAGAGAAATGGCTTCTCTAACCCATGGATAAATGAAAATGACTTTGTCATGTGGTGACTTGAAAGCTTACTTATATTTAGAGTATTATTTCAGACAATAGTGGTTAGAAAAAGCTCTACACACACAATGAGCCTTTATCCTCTTTCTCTAGATCAGTAGTTTTCAAAGTGTGGTCCCTAGAGTAGCAGCGCTGTTAGAAATGGAATGTTTGGGCTGCCCTCTATTACTAAATCAGAAACTCTGGCATTGGGGCCCTGGAATCAGTTATTCAACAAGTTCTCTAGATGATGTTAATGAACAGCAAGTTTGAGAATGATTGTTCAGGTGGTCTTTGATATGGATCCTTAGAGAACTACTTAAGAGACTGCTGCTGCTACTGCTAAGTCGCTTCAGGCGTGTCCGACTCTGGGCGACCCCAGAGACGGCAGCCCACCAGGCTCCCCCGTCCCTGGGATTCTCCAGGCAAGAACACTGGAGTGGGTTGCCATTTCCTTCTCCAACGCATGAAAGTGAAAAGTCAAAGTGAAGTCGTTCAGTTGTGTCTGACTCTTTGCGACCCCATGGACTGCAGCCCACCAGGCTCCTCCATCCATGGGATTTTCCAGGCAAGAGTACTGGAGTGGGGTGCCATCGCCTTCTCCAACTTAAGAGACTAGAATAGCACAATATTAAAATCTATAGGAAAGATGTTTCTCATGATGTTTTTGTGGAAATTCTACAGCATTTTTAATCATTTATTATGTTTGAAAGGTAAAAATTCCACATTTATCTGAATTCTTATCATGAATAAATAATATAGTGCCTTTTAAGAAGAAACACCATGTGTCAATGTTTTCCTGTTTAACAAGAAGCATAGGGGAGAGAACAAAATCCTACTAAAAGAAACTTGCTCTTGTTTATCTTCCATTACACCTTGTCATATAATATTTCTATGTACCCTATCAGTTGAGATCAGTTGCTCAGTTGTGTCGAACTCTTTGCAACCCCATGGAATGTAGCAAGCCATGTATGTACATTAAGTTGCACTCATGCTAACATCAAAGTCCTAAACCCTGGCATCCACCAACACTAATACAATAAGAATGTTTTGCTATCATTACCATGTAGCTCAAAAATTAGAGTTTAATATTATCTCATTTAGCAGCTCAGAAATAAGAAAATAGAAGGGGAGAATTTGAGAGTACACATTGTCAAATCTGCAAATTATCAGTGTAACTCTGTGAGTCTGCATTCTACAGCAAGAATACTTTCTATAAAGGGGAACCAGAATACATGCTTTGGTAGAAAGAAGTGAAATTTGATAAGAGCCTCGTGTTCATTTCAACTATACAGGAAAAATATATCTCTACAGGAAAATATAACTATATAACTACACAGAAAAAATATACCAGCAGACAAAAATAAAGCCATTTCTGTTCCAGAGTAAATTCTAGGATCTTCAGAAAATTTTGAATGTATCCTCTCTTTAATCTTCAAAGCATAGTGTTTAAGCTATCTCTTGCAATTATCTCCTCTTACAAATGCATATACAAGACTTTGTGGGGATAGCTTGTTTCTGCTCTGCATGGCATCAGCTGGCATGGCTTAACACTGGGGGCTGGAGTGAGTGAAGACTCATTTACTCATATGTCTGATGACTGATTCTAGTCACTTGTTGAGGATTTTGCTGGGACTGTTGACCAAACACTCACCCATGTCTTCTTCATGTGGCCTGGGCTTCTAAGGGTGAGCACTCTGAGAGAGAGAGAGAGGTGGAAAGCCACATTACCTTTTCCAGCCCAGCCTCTAAAGGGAAGGCTGGCAAGACTTCTGTCATATTTGAATAGTCAGACCATTCCCTCCCCATCCTTCCCAGAATCCAGGGGAAAGTATATAAACCTCATTTCTTGATGAGCAAGTGCCAAGGTTCTGGAAAAGCACGTAGGACCAGAAATGAAGCTATAGCCACTTTTGCAAAATACAGTACAGCCACAGTCCTCAGTGAACAATTTACATTTCTTCTCTGGACATGAGTGTGAGCAAGCCTACAGACAATTCCAACTTCTAGCCTTAGCATCAACCCAGCTGTTTGTGAGTGGATGAAAAGAAAGCTAATCCCACTGGGCCGTGGACCAGGTTACAAACTCATGAGCAAAAGCAAAACATATTGTTTTGCCTTAAGCCTTTATCTATGTATTGGAATGTTATGTAGCAGTAGATAAGGGGAAGACAGATTCTCAACTTTTCCCCTAATTAAACACAGGTAAGAGACACAATGACACAGGAGACACTGTTCAACTCAATGAGATTTAAAATATAAGAAAGGCTGGCTCTCAAGCTCGCTCTCATTCTATTTCTCCAGAAAGCATTTTGAAATATCTGAGGGTTATACCATCATAGTGACAATACTGAATTCATCTGAATTTATGCAAAAATAGTACATTACCAATTTTGGTACCTTACCTATCATTATAACATACTTCTAATGACACTCCAATGTGTTATGAGAAGATGCAGATTGAAAAGTACTGTCTCAGACACACTTAGGGGTAAAAATTTCTTCAAAAATTTTAACAAATAACCCTGAATTTAACAAACGAATTCAAAACTCTGAGCTTAGTTTTATCTATATTTCAAAAAAAGTCTGCTTCTGGTAGCATGTTGCTGGATAGAGAGGAGCATGTAAATGGAATGGAAAATGGAAACACTATCAATAAGCAACTTGCTCTGTTCACTCTGAGAGATGGTGAAGGAACCATCAGTCACTCTCTCTGTCATTGAGCAAGTTCTTCATAAATACAGTGACCACCATTCTTATTGTGCCCAGCAGAGTCTCAGCATTTTACCCGATTCCACATTCTGTCCAAATAAAATTCTGAATAATAATTTGTGTGGTCATTTTATTCATAAGTCAAGTATCTACAAAAACAACTTGTGGGTTTGTGGGATGTCTTCTGGTATCTCTGGACAAATCTTTGGAACAATTTCTGAGAGAATGGATCTGGATAATGTACTTTACATCCCGATCTGGAATCAAGACATGAGGGTCACGTTTGCCCTGGATTCATCACGCTACACTCTGTTAGCTGTCCTCCTCTTCACAGTCAGACTCCCTGCCAGTTATAACACTACATCTGTTCGTTACAGCTGAGCAATAAGAAGACTTTTCACTAAAAGCACTCAACATATTTTTCCAGTGGTCTCCACTGGAACTTTAAATTCAGCCTCTAAGTGCTTTGTAAAATTAATTTGCTTGCTCAGAATTTCATACTTCCTTTAGCACAGTATGTAAGAAAACTGCAGGAAGAAAGTCTTTGCCCAAGTTTTCACTGATCGAGAAGCTTTGCTTTCTACCCAGCATAGTCATGTTGAAAAAAAGTCCCAACCATACCACTTCCATTAAACACTTTACCTGATTGCCTAGTAAGTCATCCCTGTAATCAAAATATTTTGTTGAATTTTCTGACAGGTATATGGATTTCGATAATTATCAGACTTGAAGCTTTCAGACCAATCATTAAAATCTTTCTTGGTCTAAAAATAAAGCCCCAAACATGATTATATGATTACTATAACATGGAAAATATGAAACAGTAAAACAAGTGGCCTAGTACATGCTGTTTTCAAAATGAAGACAAGATCTTGGTTTTTACCTGCAGGAGCTCATAGTTGTACATATGGGAAGACACTGGGTCCCCTGAGTTCTGGGCTAGCCTATAAATAAAGGGTTTATCATATGACAGATAAAGGCAGAGCCTGATTTCCCTGTCCCCCTCATACCCAAAAGATCAAAAAGTCAATTTATCTCTAAAGTCCAAAACCTTCAATTATGAAGTCTTTCACTTAGAGATGACTTTTATTTTCATCAGTCTCCATCAACCTTGGAAGCACTGAATATCCAAGTTCGTAAGATACATGCCTCTGACTTGCTCACAAATATACAGAGTAGACTTGTATGTACATTGGTTATATGCATGGATATTTGATAGCAATAGCTAACACTATCTCTCAATGTTTTGTGGAACAAAAGCAAGCCATCATTTGCATTCATAAAGGACCCCTTCTCTCTTTTTCACAAAAAATTAGTTTTATTTTTTTCTTATTAATACTTTATTTTTTAATTGGAGGAAGATAATTGCTTTACAATGTTGTGATGGTTTTTGCTGTACAACACAAATCAAAACAAAACAAAAAAGGTGCAAAATTCTGTGAGGCAGGCCCTTGCTAATCTCCTACTACACTGGTTATATTAAGTACACTTTCAGCAAAGGAAACTCTATAGGTTTTATTATCTATTTGCCCAAATCAAAAGGACTGTAGCCCTGGGGATTGTTGACCATAACTGGTCTTTTCCTCATTATTTAAAACAAATGAAGGGATATAAATTTGAAACATCTTATCGGGTCTAAGAGCCAAAAATGCAAGTTTATAAAAGTAAACTGGGTAAAAGGCTTTTCGGGCTAGGTGGCAGGCATCCAGGAAGTTTCTATGGCAAGTGTGGCCTGCCGGGTGTTCCTTGACCCTGTGTTCTGACCTGGGTAGATTGAAACCCAAACTCTCCCTGCCATGTGAGATAGCCCATGGGTTTAACCTTAGGTTTCTGGGATGCTGAGTCTCTTTCATGGCACCATGGCTGCTTCCGGCTTAGCATGGGTTACCAACCAGCAATATACATGCATGTGAGGAAGTCCACAGTGCTAAGGCTCTTCCATGTATCTCTGCAAGAAATCTCATTCAAAGAGTTTGAGTTGATAGCTTTAAGATGAAATACAACAATCATAAACTGGCTTTGTTAAGCTGTCAAAAATAACTAGCTATCATGTAGGTAGGCAGGCAGAAAGTAAAGGAGATCATACTGATTGATCCTTTCCTGTCTCCTATCAATGAGAAATCAACTGTCTGTGTTTAAACATATCTAAGTTTAAATAGTGGCTATTTCTCAAAGGTTTGGAGCTTTGGCAATGAGGCTTCTTTGGGGTCAGAGACTATATTTAATTCACTATTATATCCCTAGAAGTGACTACAGTACCTAGCAAAGGTATTCTGTAAATATTAAGAAAATAAAGCATTATAGGCTCAGTTTAGCATGCAACCATGTTTTATGACCATCCTACTTTCATAGTGGAGAAGGAAATGGCAACTCACTCCAGTATTCTTCCCTGGAGAATCCCATGGACAGAGGAGACTGGTGGGCTACAGTCCATAGGGTCGCAGAGAGTCAGACATGACTGAGCAACTAACATACATACATATATCTTTATAGAGCCTATTCCTTAAATTTGTGTGTATGATTCACTAAAATTTCTTTAAATGATAACTGTGCAGCCAATGCTTTATTACTAACTGCAGAAAAAAAATTACAGGGTCTTAGCATTCCCCTCCCCTCTTCTCAATAACCTCCTCTGTTTATCTTATACTTAGTACAATAATAAAAATATAGTAAAAAGCTTTTCTTCTGGGATAACAGAATTAAAATGTAAGTTACAGCTCTTGCCTAGCAGCTTTGCAGATTTAGGAAAGATGCTGTTAATGACACAACACAGACACAGTGCTAGGTAGATCTGCTGCTCCTAGAGAGTAGTCTTTTTAGAAGCATTTTACTACAGCCTTTCTTCTCTCAAATCATAGTGACAAGTAAATGTCAGTTCCCAGAAGGGTCATAAAGAGCGCAGGGTCAAGAAAATAATTTGTGAGGTAACACGCAATACAGCATCTTCAATCCCTGTGCCTTCCCAGAAGACAAATACACTCAAGAAATGCTCAAGGACACAGGCATTTCACAGGGTTCCACTTATACTTCCTTGAATACTGCATATTACTGATTCTTGTTCAAGACTCAGAAGACTTGTTTTAACCTAAATTCTTCACAGGCCCATTTATCCATTTCTATTAGGTTTTGAGGAGAAGGCATTGGCAACCCACTCCAGTACTCTTGCCTGGAAAATCCCATGGATGGAGGAGCCTCGTGGGCTGCAGTCCATGGGGTCTCGAAGAGTCAGACACGACTGAGTGTCTTCACTTTCACTTTTCACTTTCATGCGTTGGAGAAGGAAATGGCAACCCACTCCAGTGTTCTTGCCTGGAGAATCCAAGGGACGGAGGAGCCTTGTAGGCTGCTGACTATGGGGTCACACAGAGTCGGACACGATTGAAGCGACTTAGTAGCAGCCGCAGCATTAGATTTTGAGCACAACTGGCAGAGAGTGGGAAACAAACAAACAAAACCACAAACAAACAAAAGAACCCACTTTCAGTGTATTCAAATTAAGTTTATTTTATTTAACTAGACACCTTTATCCAGTCCATGGGGTTTCCCTGGTGGTTCAGACAGTGAAGCATCTGCCTGCTGCAATGCAGGAGACCCAGATTTGATCCCTGGATCAGGAAGATCCCCTAGAGAAGGAAATGGCTACCTACTCTAGTATTTTGGACTGGAGAATCCCATGGACAGAGGAGTCTGGTGTGCCACAGTCCACTGTTTCCCCATCTATTTGCCATGAAGTGATGGAATCAGATGCCATGATCTTAGTTTTCTGAATGTTGTGATTTAAGCCAACTTTTCACTCTCCTCTTTCACTTTCATCAAGAGGCTCTTTAGTTCTTCCTTGCTTTCTGCCATAAGGGTGGTGTCATCTGCATGTTTGAGGTTATTGATATTTCCCCCAACAATCTTGATTCCAGCTTGTGCTTCCTCCAGCCCAGCATTTCTTATGATGTACTCTGCGTATAAGTTAAATAAGCAGGGTGACAATATGCAGCCTTGACGTACTCCTTTTCCTATTTGGATCCAACCAGTCCATCCTACAGGAGATCAGTCCTGAGTGTTCATTGGAAGGACTGATGTTGAAGCTGAAACTCCAATACTTTGGCCACCTGATGTGAAGAGCTGACTCATTTGAAAAGACCCTTATGGTGGGAAAGATTGAAGGTGGGAGGAGAAGGGGATGACAGAAAATGAGATGGTTGGATGCCATCACCAACTCAGTGGACATGAGTTTGAGTAAACTCTGGGAGTTGGTGATGGACAGGGTGGCCTGGTGTGCTGTGGTCCATGGGGCCACAAAGAGTCGGACATGACTGAGCGACTGAACTGGAGTGAACTGATGCGTATTCAAATTATATTCTTCTTACTTTTTAGGGTTTAAAATGTCATTTTGAAAAATAATAAAATGAGGATAATAGTTGGGAAATTCTTAATGTGCTTACCTACAAAAAATAATTTACATAGCTTCCCTGATTATTTTCTAATTTTTATAGTATAGTGAAATTTAAAAACCTGAGATTAATTGACTCAAGTTATTCTTTGATAGTAAAATTAGTTTTTTTTCAGAGAATAAACAGATTCAGTTCTGTGTTTGAGACTAGAAAGAGAGTATTCCTAACATCTTATGGAATGGATGTAAGTGTGTGTGTGTGTTTAGTCCCTCAGTTATGTCTGACTCTGTGTGCTGCGGTTCTTGGGGTAACAAAGTGTCGGACATGACTGAGTGACTGAACTGACTGAACTGACTGAACTTGCATGAAATGTTCCCTTGGTATCTCTAATTTTCTTGAAGAGATCTCTATTTCTTTGCATTGATCGCTGAGGAAGGCTTTCTTATCTCTTCTTGCTATTCTTTGGAACTCTGCATTCAGATGCTTATATCTTTCCTTTTCTCCTTTACTTTTCGCTTCTCTTCTTTCACAGCTATTTGCAAGGCCTCCTCAGACAGCCATTTTGCTTTTTTGCATTTCTTTTCCATGGTGATGGTCTTGATCCCTGTCTCCTGTACAATGTCATGAACCTCTGTCCATAATTCATCAGGCACTCTATCTCTCAGATATAGTCCCTTAAATCTATTTCTCACTTCCACTTCCTATAATCATAAGGGATTTGATTTAGGTCATACCTGAATGATCTAGTGGTTTTCCCTACTTTCTTCAATTTAAGTCTGAATTTGGCAATAAGGAGTTCATGATCTGAGCCACAGTCAGCTCCTGGTCTTGTTTTTGCTGACTGTATAGAGCTTCTCCATCTTTGCCTGCAAAAAATATAATCAATCAGATTTTGGTGTTGGCCATTTGGTGATGTCCATGTGTACATCATGTGAAATGGTGGGCTGGATAAAGCACAAGCTGAAATCAAGATTTCTGGGAGAGATAGCAACAACCTCAGATATGCAGATGATACCACTCTAACTGGGCTTCTCCAATGGCTCAGAGGTAAAGAATACCCCTACAAAGCAGGAGACACACGAGATGTTGGCTTGATCCCTGAGTTAGGAAGATCCCCCAGAGAAGGAAATGGAAACACATTGCAGTATTCTTGCCTGAAAAAATGCATGGGCAGAGGAGCCTTTGTGGGCTACAGTCCAAAAGGTCCAAAAAGTTGGCTAAAACTGAGTGGCTAAGCACATGAGCATATCACTCTTTTAGCAGAAAGTGAAAAGGAACTAAAGCATATCTATCTTGATGAGGGTGAAAGAGGAGAGTGAAAATCTGGCTTGAAACTCAACGTTCAGAAAATGTAGACATGACATCTGATCCCAACACTTCGTGGCAAACAGAAGGGGAAAAAGTTGAAGAGGTTTTATTTTCTTGGGCTCCCAAATTACTGCAGACAGTGACTGCAGTCATGAAATTGAAAGATGTTTGCTCTTTGGAAAAGAAGTTATGACAAACCTAGACAGCATATTGACAAGCAAAGACATCACTTTGCTGACAAAGTCCATAAAGTCAAAGGCTATGGCTTTTCCAGTAGTCATGTATGTATGTGGGAAGTGGACCACAGAGAAGGCTAAGCATTGAAAATCAGATGCTTTCAAACTGGTGCTGGAGAAGACTATCTAGAGTCCTTTGAATTACAAGAAGATCAAACCAGTCAATACTAAAGGAAATCAACCCTGAATATTCACTGAAAGAAGTGATGCTGAAGCTGAAGCTCCAATACGTTGGCCACCTGATTTGAAGAGCTGACTCATTAGAAAAGACCTTGATGCTAGGAAAGATTGAAGGTAAAGGTTAAGGGAGTGGCAGAGACTGAGATGGTTAGATAGCATCACTGACTCCATGGACATGAATTTGAGCAAACTCTGGAAGATAGTGGAGGACAGAGGAGCCTAGCATGCTATAGTCCTTTGGGTCACAAAGAATAGATCATGACTTAGTGACTAAACAACAATAACAAAATGGAAGAGAGTGATAATAAACATTCTACTAGAAACTGTAGCTGAAGTAATATGTGGAAAGAAATGTCTGAGTTATTTCTAATGACTAGGCTTTCATGATGTAGAGTTAAATGAAGAAAGAATTGCAAAACTTCACAGATTCTAGGAGATGTTTTTGTTTTGTTATGTTTTAGTCACTTTTTTAATTGAAGTATAATTCATCTAGCTATGGTGTGTTAATTTCAGGTGTACAGCAAAGTGATTCAGTTTTACATATGTATATGTAAATATATACATTGTTTTTCAGATTCATTGCCATTAAAGGTAATTACAAGATATTGAATATAATTCCCTGTGTTATACAGCAAATCCTTGTAGGTTATCTATTTTATATATAGTAATTTGTATATGTTAATCCAAAACTTCTGATTTATCTCCTCCCACTACTATCCCCTTTGGTAACCATTAGTTTGTTTTCTATATCCATGAAACTATTTCTGTCTTATAAGTAAGTTAACTTGTATCATTTTTTAGATGCCTCATATAAGTGATATCATATGACATTCATCTTTTTCTATCTGACTTATGTTGCTGCAAATGGCAATATTTCATTCTTTTTATGGTTGATTAATACTCTTCTTTATCCATTCATCTGTCAGTAAAAATGTAGGTTGCTCCATGTTTTGCCTACCATAAATAGTGCTTCTAGCTGGCCATCAATAAAAAGTCTACAAATAATAAATACTGGAGAGTGTGTGAAGAAAAAGGAACACTTCTACATTGTTGGTGGGAATGTAAATTGGTGCAGATACTATGGAGAACAGTATATGGAGGTTCCTTATATAAACTAAAAATAGAGTTGCTATATGATCCTGCCATCCCTCTGAGTATACATCTATCCAGAAAAAAAAACTAATTCAAAAATATACCTGCACCCCAAAGTTTTAGCAGTACTTTCTACAAAAGGAGACTATTAATGATAGCTTTTGAATTACTATATAAAATCTAATGTCTTATCAGACATTATTACATCCACTGTGTGGTGTTTTATTAAGCATTTATGTTTTGTACTTTTACAGACCATAATTAGTTTGATGGTTACAAGGTTTACGCTTACATAGTCATTCCCTAGTGGCTCAGACAGGAAAGAATCCACCTGCAATGTGGGAGACCTGAGCTCGATCCCTGGGTTGGGAAGATCCCCTGGAGAAGAAAACGGCTACCCACTCCAGTATTCTGGTCTGGAGAATCCCCATGGACAGAGCAGTCTGGCGGGCTACATTCATGGGGTCCCAAAGAGTCGGACAAAACTGAGCAATTAGGACAGCACAGTCATTTATGAACACAAAAGTCAAATGACATGGGTTTGAGTTTCTGCTCTTCTAGTTGAAAGACTAATGGCAAGATTTTAGCATCTTAAGTCTCAGATTCTTCATCCAAAAAAAAAAAAATTTTTGTAAAAGTAATAATACCTACCATTGAAACTCTTTATGATGTGAAATGATTTAAAACACCAGAAACATAGTGTAACACTGAACAAATAGTAAGAGTTCAATAACTGTGAGCTAGTATTTCGACATGTACAATACTCACTTGGTTTCTTGTTCCATCACTGCTAAGCTCCTAGAAGAGAAATAACGCTTTGTTCATCTTTGACCAATGAAGAGTACATAGTAGTGTCAACAACACAGTTGCCTCTAAGTATATTTATTGTACTAACGAGTGAAGGTTAGCAACACTTCTTCAGGCTACTTTGGTGTTAGACATCAAAATTATCCAGCAAAATAAAGCAATAAACATGAAGATATTGCTGCTGCTGTTGCTGCTGCTAAGTTACTTCAGTCATGTCCAACTCTGTGCAACCCCAGAGACGGCAGCCCACCAGGCTCCTCCATCCCTGGGACTCTCCAGGCAAGAACACTGGAGTGGGTGGCCATTTCTTTCTCCAATGCATGAAAGTGAAAAGTGAAAGGGAAGTTGCTCAGTTGTGTCTGCTAGTGATTTGTAATTATATTTAAGTCCTATATTTAATTATCACTTCTCATTTAGTATTGACGTGACACTTGAAATAGTTAAACCAACTTTGCTCTATCAAGTCTGACATTTTCAAATATTCATTAAGAATCAAAACTGTCAATAGTAAGATATTATTATTGAATGAGGGTGGGGTTGGAACCTGTTGGTTTTCTAATTTTAGACATATGACAGTGATGGAAAACATATATTCACAGATGAGATACATGAAAACAAGAACATAATTGTAAAGAATACAGAATACATAAAATGTGTTATTAGATAGGAAAAAAGTACATTTATGTAAAGCAAGGTAAGATCCTTTGTATTCTAGAAGAAAAAATAAAATTCTATAGTTTTCAGAATCAACTTTCTACAAAATTTCATAATATTAAAATGTGAATTTCATCCTGATTACAGTACATTTCTTTTCTTTTAACCCATTAATTAAATCTAGTAATGCTCCGCAGGTTTTTCTTTTAGTAATTTATTTTTTAATAAATTTCACAGTACCTTAATGTGACCTATGGTTGACTGAGTCCAGTGAAAGACCACAATAGATAACTGGGGGTTAATTTACTTTGCTGCTAGTGTAAACAACTCTAGCATTCTTTCCATTAAGCTATTTTGGGGGCAAGATGAGCATTTCTTCTTCTTCTACTAAGTGGATCTTCAGAGACTAGAGTGTATCACTCAGGAACAAAAGTTTCTTCTGGAGGTTGTTAAAAGGAAAGGAAAAGAAGAGGAGAGGGAAGGGCAGGGGAGGGGAGAAGAAGGGCAGGAGAGAAAAAGGGGAGGGGAGAAAAAGGGGAGGAAGGCAGGTGGACAATTTCAGTGTAAAAGTCAGGTGTCCTGAGCTACTAGTTGGAGCAAGAAACTAAATAGAATAATAA
This sequence comes from Oryx dammah, assembly GCF_014754425.2. Lineage (NCBI taxonomy): Eukaryota > Metazoa > Chordata > Mammalia > Artiodactyla > Bovidae > Oryx > Oryx dammah. The sequence continues at coordinate 59,159,165 of NW_024070204.1, read as the reverse complement.
TGGTCTCTCTAATCCTTGAATTTAATTTTTTTCAAATTGTTGAGGCTTTAATTAAAAGTAAAAGTCATGCAAACACACACACACAATCTCAAATGAGAAACTTTAAATATAGCTTTCATTTCTATGATAGCACATCCCAAGAACCCAAGAATGGTGACACATTTGACACTCCATGATAAATAAATGTATCCAGGAATCTCATATGTATCAGTTTGACCCTACAAAGTCTTCTATCTTCCTGAATCCTGTCTTTTTAAGTGCAATAGGGTCAGTATCAGTTCTCAGTCAGCATGTTTAATTTAGTTCTCGGTGACTGCCTGTTGTGAACCCATTCCCCCTCTAAGTAGTAAATTCTTTATTGCTTTGTCCTTCTGCTACATGAGATGAAAGTAACTCATGTTTTTTGTTAGAGTATAGAAACTACCCAAAGTTCTGTGGAAATACACTTTCAATAAGTGAATTAACTAGTGAATATTTTGGAAGAGGGTAGGGAATAGAATATATCTTCAGCTTAGGAGCTATACATGACAATTGGATTTGTAACTCTCCTTAACAATTGTGACACCTCTCAGAAAAGCATTTATTTCATTCATAAAATTGCCCCAATATGTTAATAGTGTGTGCATGTGTGGAAGGGAAAGATTGATAACCACCTCTTCTGAGGAAAATTTTCAAAATAAATGGCTTTTTTTCTGAAATGTTACTATATCCAGATTTATCTATTCAATCCATCTTTATCAAACTTTCATGTCTCCCAAATGAAAATATCTACTTACAAGCTACATACAAAGAATTTCAGTCACTTGATATCCCTAAGTGAACCAGCCACTCTCAATTATCTGCCTTATACCCCCTTTCCCATATCATTTTTTAGTTCTTTATAAATTATTTTCTCATACAAGCTAAATGCTACACTATGAGATACTAAAATTGGTGTGATTTTTAAAAATTTATTATTATTATTATTTTTACTTTACAATATTGTATTGGTTTTACCATACATTGACATGAGTCCACCACGGGTGTACATGTGTTCCCCATCCTGAACCACCCCCCCCCACCTCCCTCCCCATCCCTTTCCTCTCGGTCATCCCAGTGCACAGTTAACCGATTGGCGAACCTAAGAATGAAATCTAAGCCCATATTCTTGGGTAAAGGAAAAGGAAAAACAATAAGAGAACAAACAACCCCATTTTAAAATGGCAAAGGACCAAAGAAGACACAGCTACCGCTACTGTGCAAGATATTTTCTGGTATTGCCTTATTCTCTTCTTGGGCAACCCTTGGACCAACAGTCACACTGGCTACCCCAGAGATAATGAAGAAAAGACCGCTATTATTGCCATTATCAAGACTGGAAGAAGAGTGAAGACGCCATTGTACAGAACACAATAATATTGCTTACAGCAAGAGTTGGGGGAAGGTTTCCTTACTTGTGGGCTTCCCTGGTGGTTCAGATGGTAAAGCATCTGTCTGTAATGCGGGAGACTTGGGTTCGATTCCTGGGTCAGGAAGTTCCCCTGGAGAAGGGAATGGCAACCCACTCCAGTACTCTTGCCTGGAAAATTCCATGGACAGAGGAGCCTGGTTGGCTACAGTCCATGGGGTCACAAAGAGTCAGACACGACTGAGCAACTTCACTTCACTTCCTTAGTTGTAAAGTAGTGTGGATGGAGAAATCTGGTGGGCTACGTGGAGTCAGCAAAGAATTGGACAAGACTGAATGACTGAGGACACACAGCATAAGTTAAGAGAAAAGCAGGAGACAGGACTTTCCCTAGTTCTCACATCTTCATGAAAGCTTATATACTCACAGTCCTACCCCAGTTCTTCTAGTTTTTGGTTCTTATATTTTCTTTCTTTCTTTCTTTTTGTGTATATTCTGTATTACACTGCCATAGACAAGAGACTAGTGAATATTTAATATCAGAGACTTATTTTTAAAGTAATCTCTAGGGATGTGTCCTGGGCTTAGTACAGGCTCAGCTCCACTATCCAGACCTTCCACATATGCAGTCCTGCATAATAATTTCTGGATTGATCCTAGCAGTTTTTGTTCCTGTGTTTTAGTTTGGAAATTCCTAAACTATCTACAGAAACAAATCAGATTAAATCATTTCTGGAATAGTGTTAGTGCTAAGTGTACTATATTAAATTCAAATTTAATATACAAAACCCTCAGTTAATCAGAATATTCATTTAACTGGAAGTTAAGTCCCACTGAAGATAAACAATCTTTTGAAAAATAAGCAAAGTCCACTAGTCCTAAACCATTAGGAATATGCAATGAAGTCTTCATTACCTTGTCAGCACATGATTGAAAAAAATTTAATGGGTATTTATGAACCACAAAGAAGGAATCTGATGGTTGCAATTCTTAATCTGAAAGTCCTACACTTTGTTTCATTCCTCAAGGGATACTTTTAAAACTTCTGGGAAAAAAACTCAAATAGTAAGTGTTCTCAATGACTTAGCTACCATTTATCACCCATATTTCATAGAAAGTCCTCCATAATGGATGTTCTTTATATTTTATCTTCCCAAATATAGATATCTTGACCCTTTGAACAGTATGACTGAAAAAAAATATGATTTATTTTCCAGTATTTTGTATGTAGAAAGCAATTATTAAATACTTGTTGAATTAAAGAAGGAATGAATGCAAGAACCAGCTACTGTGGGGGGAAAATAAAGCAGTAAAATAATTCTACCTAGTTGTGCCAGTGAAAATGCTAATCACGAGTAGCATACCTCAGTGCTAAGGGTGTGTACCCTGCACCTTTTTTCTGGGATGAGTACAAGTCTATGGTTACTAAGGCCTCTCACAGACCCATTATCTATCACTGTACCCCGTTTCTCTGCCTAATAAATGCATTCTTTCTGGAAGGCATGACTAAGTCACAGATGCTTCAAACCAGATGTATGTGGCATGCAGAAACATTCTAGCCCAAGCAAACTGCAATCTTCTCATCTGGGTGATGTAAGCACTGGCCTTGGCTGTACTCAATTTCAACATCAAAACTTGTCCATTTGTGCTATGCTTATTTACCCATTACACTCATTCAATTTCCCCACATACCCTTCCCAATTATCTGCCCATTTAACCCACTTAGTCTATCTCTACTACAGTAAACATGTTCCCATTTACCATTTACTAGCACTTGGGCTGGACTTTCAAGGGCCTCTAACAGGCTTTGTGATTCATTTATTTTTTCCTCTTCTTGTTCAATTTTACACTTATGACTCATCTCAAAAGTGGATGCTGCTGCTGTAGACAAAAGCATTGGCAAGAGCCTAACTACACAATTGACCATTTAGTCTTAAAACCAAATGAAACATAATAATGGCTGCAAAATTGATCTGGGCCATGGGGCAGAAGCTATACTTAAACTTCATTCAGCATAGCACCTGCCACAAAGCTGATGGAGCGAAAATTGTATCATGATGATATGCTCTAGGTCTGGGTGCCATTTACTGTCTTTTCCATTATTGTTGATAATAACAGTGCTTTCAAATGGAACAACATTTCTCCTGCTACAGATAAAGAGGATTTGGAAAAATATCCTATCATCTTATCTGAGAGACCAATAAAGTAATAATTCAATTTTCTCCATTTTTCTGGGAACTTGGCAGATAATATTAATTATTATCTCTAGCCAGAGCACCAATGAAAGTAGTAAATAAGAATAAAGTGCATTTGTGAATAAAAATAAAGCTAGTAAGTTAAAAGAAAGTTTATTTGTCTGTTTTGTAGGAGAATTAGACTATTCTGACATTTTGAAAGGAAAAAGTCTGGTTCCTCTGACAACTTCTTATAGGTACTTCAAAGCACCCTAACTCTTTCCTTCAATACTGACCATTTGGCATAAAGATCCTGAAAGCCAATTTGTCATCAGTTTGCTCTTTCATCACCCATAATATCCCACATGCCATCTCTTGATTAGGAAGGTTTCTCTGTCCTCGTATGTTGCTTTGCTCTTCAAGAAAGCACTTTCTCCTACACGCCAAGAAAAATATCTCAACATTCCCAAAGAAAAGTACACACAGCACCTGAAGAACCATGAGGATGAATCAACAATTTCTCCCACTGGAATTAGAAAGAAGGAAAAGCATAACCACCCAACTGACAATAGCCACATTAGCCTTCACAAGCTTGAGATGACTGAAAAATAGATCATGGAAAGGATGGCTGCTTGACCACCACATGGTCTGCATTTCCCCCTTCATCCTTACCTACAGAATCTGATTTTATTCAAGGAGGTGATATGCCCGGATGAAAGTGTACATCTCCTAGTCTCTCTGCAACTAGTCATGACTAGTGAGGCATAAGTGAAAGTAACTGGGTGGGGATTCTGGCAAATCTCTTTAAAGGAAGCTAATTTCCCAAAGGTGTTCACCATCATGAACCACTTCTTTCTGACCTGAACACACACGTGATGGACAGCAGCACTCCAGCAGTCATCCTGGACCATTTTAGAGATAAATAAGAGGCACAAAAGATGATATAGCAGAAAGAAGAACCTGGGTTCCTGATAACTACGGCCCTGATTTGCCAGCCCCAGACCTCCTACCTCTTGCAGGATTGAGAAAATAAAATCTGTGTCTTTTTAATGTCATAGATTCCTGAATTTTCCATTTAGGGAACTCTGCTAAGCCTAATACTAACTAACTGATCAAGTAATCATCAATGATGATGGAGCTCTATGCTTTTAACATTGGGTTAGGTGCTTCCATTAATATAACGGACATTCAAAACATTGATACTTGGCCTCTTACTTAAAACGTAAGGAAATAGGACAGATATTGAAAACAATGACATGTCAACACTTCTGTCAGTAAAATACACATGAATTCACATAGCACTTTATTCTTCTATTAGGATGTCACTTTCCATGTGATTTTTTCCTTCTTGGTAAGACTGGAATAACTCTTGAAAGAGAGTGTGTAGTGGTTCAGTCTTGCTTGACTCCTTACGACACTTTGGACTGTAGACCTCCAGGCTCCTTTGTCCATGGGACTCTCTAGGCAAGAATACCGGAGTGGGTTGCTATGCCCTTCTTCAGGGAGTGTTCCAAACCCAGGAATCCAACCCACATCTCCTGTGTCTCTTGCATCACAGACGGATTCTTTATCCACAGAGCCATTGGGGAAGCTCTCAGATACGAAGCTGACTCACAGGGGATCTTCCCAACCCAGGGATTGAACCTGGGTCTCCTGTTTTGCGGGCAGATTCTTTACCACTGAGCCACCATGAAGGTCCTAACCTGAGTCTAACTCATACGTTGAGTAATCAATAAGAACATTACAATTATGACACATAATAATTATATATGAGTTCTCCCGGCCCTCTGCTTACCTCTTGCAGCTAGAGATGATTCCAGCTTGGTCTACTCTGTGTCTTGCCAACTTCTTGTTGGCAAGAAGCACCTGTTTAACCACTTAAGTACCTGGACTTGTTTAATTAAAGAAGGCCATTAGACTGAGGCAGCTCTACTGCCATAACATCTATATAAGCAATTCAGAATCTAAGCTGGTAAATGCCTCCGGGTTAAGATTTATCCAAAGCTAAGGACACCCAATCACAAAGAGTCAATAAGGATTTAAACTATAGCCTATCAATACTTTCCTTATTTTGCTTCAACCTTTTCTCTATGAAAGTCTCTCACAAACTCCTGTCCCCGTAGCACTTCTAACCACATTCAGTTTGGTGCTGCTCAATTTGAATCAATTTTTGTTCAGATATACTCTTAATTTATTAATATGTTTTATTTATCTTTTAACAGACTTTTGAGACTCAGATTCAGGAAATAATAGGAGAATAGGAGTTCCCTTAGGCAAGGGACACACAGTGGCAAAGGCTGAAGGAATACTTTCTTCTTAATGTTCAATAGCATTTTTCAAAGGTTTAAGATCTACAGCTCTCAGTCATCTGGTAAGTGTATTTTCATCTTTTCAGAAATTGCCAGACTATTTTCCAAAGTGGTTATTCCATTTTACACCACCAGCGGCAATGAATGAGAATTCGTTACCTTACATTTTAGACACACTTGTTACTGTTACTTTGTTTATTTTAGTTATTCTGATGATATATAATGGTATCTCACGGTGGTTTTAATTTACATTTTTAAACGACTGATGACTAATGATAGTAACTTTTCATGTCTAATTGGCCATTTGCAGATCTTCATTTATGAAATGGCTGCTCAATTTTTTGCTCATTTTTAATTGGTTCAATTAACTATTACTGAATAATAAGGGTTGTTTCTATATTCTGGGTGCAAGTGCTTCATTTTAAAGTTTCACATGTTTATTTTTTATATATCTTCCATCCCTTTCTGCATTATGTTTATGTTTTAAATTGTGGAATATTAAAGGCTCATTTAAGGTCTTTGTCTTCTAATTCCATCACCTCTGTTATTTCTGGGTCTATTTATCATGGCTGAATTTTTTCTTGGTTATTAATTACATGTTTTTGCTACTTTTGATATCTAACCAATTTTAGATTAGATGCTACATTATGAATGCTATGTTGTTGTGCATCTAAACTGCACTGTCTTCCTTTAAAAATGTTTTCTTTTCATTTGTTAGGCTGTTAAATTGAAAGGGGGTTTCCCTGGTGACTCAGGGTAAAGTGTCTGCTTGCAATGTGGGAGACCTGGGTTTGATCCCTGGGTCAGGAAGATCCCCTGGAGAAGGAAATGGCACCCCACTCCAGTATTCTTGCCTGGTAGATCCCATGGACAGAGAAGTCTGGTAGGCTACAGTCCATGGGGTTGCAAAGAGTCGGACATGACTGAGCAACTTCACTAAAGTGAAAGGATCAATTTGATCCTTTTAGGATTCGCTTCTAGGCTTTGTTAGGATGGTCTAATTTGGCCATATTTATGAAGTTTGATCTTTCAGGAGTCTCTGTTGAATGCCTTAGGAGTCTCTTCATTCTAGATGATTAAAACCAGAATGTCTTTCTGCCCCATATGAGTCTTAGGATTGTCTGACTTACAGCTCCTTGGTCATTATTTGTCCTCCTAGAGTTTCACCCTGTAATACACAATTAGGTTTTCATCTAAAAACTCAGAATCACCCCCCCACACACACCCCTTACTCCCATGCAGAGCCCTGGAGTTCCTTCTCTGAGAAGCTGCCCTTCTTCTAGTACTCTGCCACGACTTCTAGCTGCCTCCACTTCAGTTGACTCTGATATCTATTGCCTCGATTTGGTGAAGCCACCAATGCTTCCCCTGAGTTTCCTCTCTCCAGGCCAGTGTCCATTGAACACCTACAGGCAGAAAGTTGGACCATTCTAGGACTCATCCCATTTTCTTCTCTTCTCTCAGGGAACACAGCTCTAGTTTGCCTATTGTCTGAGGTTTGAAACCTATTTCTTTGTGTTTCTTCCAAGTTCCTACTTGTTTTCAGTGAAAGGGACAGTTTGTTAGTAGTTATTCTATCATGATTGGAAGCATACTTATCCTAGATGAATATGTCTCTGCGTGGATGTGTAATGGGAGGGTCATTGACAAGAGACCAGAGCAGCTGTGGTGTGTGAGGGTAGTGGCTATAAGAAAACAGAATTTAACGGAGCTATACCAATGGAATATTTCATGCAAAGATGGGCTCAATAAAGGACAGAAATGGTATGACCTAACAGAAGAAGAAAATATTAAGAAGAGGTGACAAGAATACACACAAGAACTATACAAAAACAGCTTCATGACCTGGATAATCACGATGGTATGATCACTCACCTAGAGCCAGACATCCTGGAATGTGAAGTCAAGTGGGCCTTAGAAAGCATCCGTATAAACAAAGCTAGTGGAGGTGATGGAATTCCAGTTGAGCTATTTCAAATCCTGAAAGATGATGCTGTGAAAGTACTGCACTCAATATGCCAGCAAATTTGGAAAACTCAGCAGTGGCCCCA